>NW_006800005.1:1833142-1855164 GCF_000485575.1 Poecilia formosa | reverse complement strand
ACACACACACACACACACACACACACACACACACACACACACACACACACACACGCGCGCGCGCGCACGCGCTGCCACAAACTTTTAATCAAAAAAAAAGAAAGAAAGAAAGAGAGGAGACATTTATTGATTGATGATGTCACCTGGAGAGAATGTCTCCGAAGGTTACCACGCTGCTTTGAGGAGGATATTGAAGATCATTTCTCCATCTGTTCTCTCTCTCTCTCTCTCTGCTCCTTGTAAAAATCCCCCAACGCCGGCTGAATATTTCATAAAGTTCACAGTGGAACAATAATGCACTCTGCAAAGTGTTCTCTCAAGCTAATTATCCTGCTGCTCTCCGCTCAGAAAACAATAGACAATTATCCTCCTCTCTCTCTCTCTCTCTCTCTCTCTCTTCCTCTCTCTCTCTGTGTGTGTGTGTGTGTGTGTGTTTGCTTGGAGTACGTTACAATAACAACAACACAAAAAAAGACAAACCTGTTTTCCTTGTGAAACGTATCCATCAGCTAGACGCCGCGAGAAGGCAATAAAGGAGCGGGATACATGCGCCGCAATCAGCATCAGTCTTCCCTGCTTTGCTGCTGCAAACTCCCCCGTCTCCTCTGCTTGTGTTGCACTGTGGTGATGGCAGGAGGAGAACACCTATAGAAACGTACAGCGCGCCGCGCTATCTGGCGACTTACCCAGATTTACGACGCCTCACTTCCTGTTCCTGCTTTGGGGAGCTCTGCTGCCTCAGCTAATAAATTAACTTAGCCCCTCTGCATGTGCGCTGTGCCACATGCATGCACAGTCTAACAATGCCAGCGCTTCCCTGCAGGCCTTGAGTTATGAGGCAAAGTATTGGGAAGCAGTAGGAGCAGGTTCGGGCCACTGGGGTGTGTGCATACATATATATATTTGTGTGTGTGTGTGATTCTTTTTCACATGTGCATCTCCTTTATGGATTTTCATGTGAGGATGCAATCACTCCGGCTTCAGCAGCAGCATCAGCAGCAGCATTATCAATGAGTGGGGCTTGCTTAATTGATTTTCCTCCCAGCATGCTTGAACAGGCAACATATATCTTTGCCGTGGCGCTGCTGACTTGAAAGAAAAACATAAGAAGAAGTAACGTTGTGGACTTTTTTTTTTTGTTTGTTTGTTTGGCTGCAAGATGCATGAGACTTTTTCCATATTTAATTTGACTTTGGATGAGTGACTAGAGGAGTGGGGGAGGGAGGGGGCCAAGCAGGCGTGGAGAAGAAGACTGGATGTGTCAACTTTCCCAAGCCGGTAAAAGAAGCGCCCCCAACATTTGATCGGAACAAATCGGATTAGCTCTCATTTAGCTGAGTGGGATTACCCCAGAAAATGTCACTTTGTTATGACTAATCACGTCCCATCCGTTTGGGTCGGAGCCCTCTGCGAGCGACGACGTAAACACACACGCACACACACTGACTCTCTCTCTCTCTCTCTATCTCGGCGTCCTCAGGAATGTCACAGTGATGCCAATTTAACAATAATCTGACAAGGTCACAGAGAGGGTCTTCTGCGCAGTCCTCTAACCCTCCTCGGCTAATATTTACCTCATGACCCCTCGGCTGCCTCGGCCTGTCGGCGGCAGATCAGCAGACAGTGAACAAGGAGGCGACACACCTCTCCAGTTTTTTCTTTTAACAAAAAGAAGCCTCCTCCTCTACCTTTGACCTCCTCACACGTCTGTAAAACCCGGGAACGGTTTGCAGGCACTTTTCGGTTTCAAGCCCTCACAGAGGAACGAAAAGTAGGGAGTAGACGGACGCGTTTTGGCGTTGGGTTTCTTCCCCCTTCTCCACTGTGTGTGTGTTTGCTGTTGACCTCATCTGGTGCTTTTGCATCAGTTGCTTTTTTTTTTTTTTTTGCTTTTGCTCAAGTGGCTTGGAGATTAAGCTGAACTTGATTGGTGCTCTGATATTTATCAAGCCCTGTTTACTTTTTTTTTTACTCCTCCAAACCAGAAAAAATAACATTGTGTCATTTCTTGGGTAATGTGGCTGCAAGTTTAGTGTTGGTTCTGCTCTGGAGTAGTTCAGCTGTAATTAGTCTCTGTTAGTTTTGTTTCGTTATTAGTTTTTTCCTCCCCGTAAATAGAATAATTGCTGTCATTATGGCATTATTCTTGCTTTGGATGTATAAAAACAGAATGAGTTTCTGCCTTATCTTTGTTGTCAAAAGCAAATATTTAAAGGTTTCTTTGGTGACACCATTTTATTGTAGCAGTGATTTCAGCAGCAGGTCTTAAAACAACAGTAGGAAAGCGAGAAACCGACTCAACCTGTTGAGCGAGAGAGCCGGGACGAAACTTTGGGGACTGGATGGAAAAACAGGATTTTTTTTTTTTTTCCGGGGTGACACTGCACTCCATTTTTCCCTCCCTGATTCCTCCTTGCCGAAACTCACCTTCCCCGTCTCTGCCTTCCAGAGTGGCCTCCCCCTCCCTCTCACCCCTACACCCAACCCTCCTTCAGACTCCTATCATGTTTCCCCTCTGATAGAGATCTCATTACACACAGAGAGGACTTAGAGCCCGAGCCCCAGTCAGAGAGGAGCAGGGACGCTCCGACCAATAAGAAATACCTCAGCAAAGCAACTGGCCCTTGGCCCTGTAAATGCGCCCTGTGTCTCGGTGGAAGGGAGGACAGCTGCGCTTGCCCTCCTTTGTGTGTGTTGCGCTCCTGCGCCGCCGACGTGACTGTTGTTTCAGCGGTGTGTAACGACAGATTCTTCATTTGGTTTATCTACACGAGGCACCTGGCCCCTCAGAAAAGCACTGGGTGCCGGGTGTGTGTGTGTGTGTGTGTGTTATGGTTATTTTAGTGGAGAGGGGGGGAATGCAGCATTTTCATTCAGCATGTTTTTTTTTCCATTTTTTTTTTTCTTTCTCAATTCCAACCAGATGGACTCACTTTATCCACTGGTGGTTTTGGCTGCCTGGTCGCTGAAAGCTGATCATTCTGTTTTTTGTGTGTCGCTGATGCATTCATTTCTTTATATTCAAGCAGTGGTGCACATGAAACCAAGCTGCATTCCCCAGAAATGGGGCGAGTGGGATTGGCAGCTGATTTTTTTTTTTTCTGTGGGGGGAGGGTGGGTAAAGGTGGGGGTTATCTTTCATGCTTGTATGATTTTTTTTTTCTCTCTCTCTAATGGTTCTCATGACTCACCACAGTTGCAGTTGTTATTCTTTCGGGACGTATTACAGCGAGAACACCTAAATGCAATGAATCATGTGGAAAAATGTGGCGTGCTCTGTCAGGATTGTTCTTTCAGTTGGACGAAAGGACTCAAGTTCATTTCGGTCTATTAATATCCGCAGCACTGATGAAAAGTTCCTGTTTTCACGTCACGGTTCTTCTCACATACTTTGAGGTACTTTTTAATTCGACCTGGAACGTCTCGTCGGGGTTTGACACGAGCTCGTTACCGTTGTTGCAAGAAGTTAGACGATTTCAAAACTTCTGAAACTTTCTGTCGTCCCTGCAGCTCATTGTTGTTGTTAACGAGATAATTCTTAATGAGTAATTTGAGTGTTCTGCATTCGACATAAAGTAGCTACCCCTTTTGTTGCTGCACACTGTCAGTCAGCTGGCTACTACACTTATCCCAAATCTACTAGAATGACAAATTTGGCTTTTTCAATATATTTCTAATCATTAAGAACTCAGAGATTCATGTCTGTATGTACTTATGTATTAAAATTAAAACAATAAATACAAAGTATAGCAGAGAAAGCATCATCATAACCACAAGAAGCAACACAGTGTTTTACCGGAGGTAGGAGCAATTGTTGCTTTCCTGTTTTAAATACAAACCGCTAGAACATGTCATATTTTTCATTTTAACTCTTTGTTTAAATGAGATCATGCAGTGTAACTTTCATACAATGACAGTGTAATACCAGCACCTACTCGAGATATGTCTCTTTTGCCAATAAAAATTATGTATCTGGAAATAGACTGGGAAAATACAAGATTAGACACGTAAAGACTTAAGAAAGAAATACACAAGACTAAAACAGAACAAAATTGTAAAATGTACATTTTTGACACTATTCTGTTAAAACTGTTAAATATTTTTACATTATCCAGTGAGATTAATAAATCCAAATTAAGTATGTTCTGTTATGTTATTCCATTTATAAGGTGCATGTGTTTGAAAAAATAGTTCTTAATTTCTTAAAGTTATTTTTAAATCAGTTGAAGTGCCAATCTTACCTAAAGAACTTGCTTTTTAACATATTTGTGTCATCTGCAGAGAAGTGAGCAACATCTGGATCTATAATTGCAAAAAGAAAAGGTAACACTTTATTTGAAGGGGGTGAATAAGACTGACATGACACTGTCATAAACACCTGTCATGAACATGAATAAGCCTTCATGAATATTTATGACTGTTGTCATAAAGCATCATTCGGTAAATTATGACACTTTTAATACAAAGTTGACATTATTCAAAATGTCTTTGTTACGACAACTTGACATTAACCAAGAAATCATTACTGATATAAATTTGTTATAAAAGTATTACTGATTGCACTTTAAAAATTAGGTAACTTTATGTTATTAAAGGTAAAGTTTAAACAGTAATGATTTCCTGGTTAATGTCAAGTTGTCATAACAAAGACATTTTGAATAATGTCAACTTTGTATTAAAAGTGTCATAATTTACCGAATGACACTTTATGACAACAGTCATAAATATTCATGAAGGCTTATTCATGTTCATGACATGACACTGTCATGTTTATGACAGTCTTATTCACCCCCCTTCAAATAAAGTGTTACCAAACAAATTTTTTTAACTTGGCCTAAGAGTAAAGCTCATCCCTGTGTCATCTGCATGGAAGTAAACCAAAGCTGAATCTAGATTTATCCAGGTCATTCCTGTGGCTTTGAGTCAGTACTTTATCTTGATTGAAAAACTTGGACGTTGAGTAAAGAGGATGCATGTCTATAAATAACTGTGTTGTCTGCAAAGATGTGAACTCTGGCTTATCTGGAGAGTCATTTGATATTGGGCGTTAATTTGACCTGAATTTAGACATACACGATGAGTCTTTTTTTCCATTATGTAGCAATTTTAGCTCGTCTTAAAGAGACTAACAAATTTCCCAGTGTACAAACACGTCTATCATCTACACAGAAGTGAACTGTAGGTAGTTTGGACATATGCGAAGAGTATTTTTATGCTAGAAAAAAAACAGGAAATTGCTTCTGAAATCGACCCTTGAGAAAAGAAACAACTTTACCTCTAAAACTTCATACTTGAGTTCTCTTTAAGCACATGCCGGATCCTTCCAGTTAAGTTGTTTAACAACCAATTTATTACAAAGTCAGCGAAGCCTAAGTAATCCCAGTAGAGCTATTGTTGCAATACTCAAGCTGTCAGTGGGTGGAATGATGTAAAGATCACACACACACAAGAAAAATCACTGTTTATAAAAATAATATTTCCGCATAGTTCATCCTTACATTGCCCAGCCCTAATCATGTCACTTTGTCGCTGATAAATGATTATATATTGTGGCTCTTGAACAAACACTCTGGCTGTCCAAACTGAGTGTCTTTAGAATTACCTCACTGTACTCTCTCATTAAGGCGTGACAGTTCATGAGATTAGCCTGTGTGTGTGTGTGTGTGTGTGTGTGTATGTTTGTGTGGGTGTGGTGAGTCACCCAAAGCTATGACAAACAGTGCGATGCCAAGCTTATTACACAGCCGCAATTCTTTAAGAGTGAAATCCGCATTAATTTACGACGGAGGAGTGCCAAAACAGTTGCACATTATTGGATTTGCGGTCTCAGTCTTGTGCAGTTTGCTGCAAGTTTAATTGGATGTTAAATAAATTGCACATAAACATGAAAATTGTTGAGCTTTCGCCTTAGTTTTGCTCTTCACACGGCAATTGTTGGCTCGTGTGAAAGGGCAAGTTTGAGCTTATAGAAGTGAGTGAGTGCTTTAAGTGCGTGCGGTTGTCCCATTGTTCTTTGTCCAGCCACAGCGGAGCATTAAGGAAGTGCTAGGAGCGTGCCAGTGTGCCCCTGTGAAAGTGTTGAGGGCCTGAGTGGTGGATGAGTGTGGAGCTGCTGAACGGTGGCCGACTTGCAGGCAGTTAGCGACCCGGCTTTATTAGACGGAGGGCCCCGGCTGGCAGCGGCCGGGAAGTTCCCATCGACTCCAGCTCTGCCAAGCAGAGAGACACAGCCACTAGGGCTGGAAACCTTCCCTTGGGATTTCTGCTGCCTGCCTAGCCGCTTCGGCTGCGCGTTTTGCTGAATCAAGAAAAAAAAAGAAAAGGAAAAAAAAAAAATCAAGGGATGCAGAGTTACAGGAAGTGGAGGAAAAAAAAGTTGAATGGGCAAAGTCTGCCTTTTGTTTGCCGTCTTAGGTCTTTTACATAAGAGCAGTTCATAATAAGGGGATTAAAACGAAGAGGAAAGGAAGCTAATGTAGAGCGTTGAAACTCAGCCTTGGGCTCAACCACACATCCTTTCAGTCCAGCATGGAGCTCCTAGATTACTTCCATGTGTCAGTGCGAGGGAGACAGAGAGGGAGAAAAGAAGAAAGGAGGACAGGCAGGGAGAAGTTGAGCGACTGAAAAGCGAGCAGACCGGGATTGGTGGAGATCAGCGGCGGCGTTGGACAGTGGAACGGATCTGTGTGACAGCCATCTCTAAAACCATTACCCCGACAGCTCAGACTCGGGGAACTCGTAACCTCCTCCTCCAGTCTGACCTCGGAGACTTAACTCTTTCTCACAGAACCCCTCTGTGTGCGGAGGAGGCAGGCCTCCTCAGATGCCAGTCCCAAACAGCGGGCAGGCCACTTTAAAGGCCAGCTGCACTGCAGCAACTTTCAAGACGTCAGGAGTTGTCACTGGTATACAAGCAACCTGGGATCTGTTTCCCTCCAGTTTGTGGCACTCCAAAGACTTTCATGGAAAGGTTTGAATTAAGTGTGCCAGGACTTTGTGGGAAGGACTGACGGATTCCAACAACTAATGGCAAAAAGATGTGTGGGACGGGGCAGGAAGTGCATGTTTATTAACAAATAAAATTGGAGAAAGCATTGAGGTGGGAATATAAATCACGACGCAGACGTGAAAACTTACAGCTCTGTTACTTTAATATAGCTGCTTTAAAAAAAACAGAAAGATAAGATGAAAACGGAATAATTCAAATTTTCTGTTTTGTGCCGATATTTGCAGAAATTAAAACTAAACTTAAGTATAGGGCTTGACATTTTATTTTCACAATTATTAGAAATGTAGGAAGCTATTTTATCACTTTAAGACATTTACCAGCTGATTTTAACTGTAGATATGAAAGTAATTTGTAAAAAAAAAAAAAAAAAAAAAAAAAAATCTAACTAGCTAACTAATTAGCTAGTTAACTAATTAGCTAGCTAATTAATTTGCTCTTAGCTAGCTAGCTAATTAGTTAGCTAGCTAACTTATTAACTAACTAACTTGCTATACAAAACATAGGTAACATAAGAATGAATTAAAAGCTTATTTTATCATCATATTTTATTATGTTATATTATTAAGTAACATTTTGCATATTCCTGTTTTTTGTTTTTTACCTGTGGCTTTCCAATTGAAACCAAAGGGTGCCTTACTTACACAATGGATGATATTTTTTTCTTTCTTTCCGAGAAGAGGCTGGATGAAGTATGACCACACCAAAGCAGCTCTGAACATATCATTAATGATCATCATGGAACCCTTTGTTCAGTGTTATGAGTACACTAATGGAGTGACGGGGTAATTGAATCGAGTGGTAGGATAATAGAATGATAGAATGATAAAGTAATGGAATAGTGTGGCAGCAGCCAGCTCTTCCCAAGGGATGCCCCCAGTAAGTGTGTCAGCCTGGCAGATGGGCGGTCTGCAAGGTACCCCTCCTCCCCTCTCCCCACATCCCCCACGTTAATTATAAAGCATCATAATCCATCTATGGCATACAGAGCCAGGACATGGAGACTATTAGGGAGAGTGTGGAAATGGCACGGCGTATAATCCTCGAGTCTTTGCCACTGTTAGACTTCCAAGGCATGAAATATAAATCATCCATTTCTCCATAATAGAATGTTTCTCGTGGCGCTCGGGGAATGCTTTCTTGTTCTCTGTCTGTTCGTGCCGGTCTCCGCGCGCGTGTGTGTGTGTGTGTGTCCCAAATTTCCTGATACTAACTGGAAGTTTTGTTTTTTCTTTCGCCCCCCCTCCAAACTTCACTTATTTCCCACCATGCCCACAGGCAAGACAGACAGTCCCAAAGAAAAGCATTTCAGCTTGTGTGAGGGTATATATGCGTGTGTGTGTGTGCAAATTCGTGCCTTTTTTAACCCATTCTGCCAAGCCTTAGCTCAGCCTTTTCTAAGCAAACTCCCAGCGTGATCTTGGTCCCCCCCTTGTGCTGCTGAGAGAAGCCAGAATAAAAGGCCCTGTGGGACTCCCGCTGCTCCCAGGCCTGGTCCACGGCCACTCCGCCCCGCAAAGGCCCGGGCCTGGGATTTGGTCCGCGCCGGGGCCCCGTGTGGCAGCTGTGACTGACGCTTCAATCGCCTCTCCCTGGGATGTCCCGGCGCAAACCCCGCATTCTCTTTCACACCTCGGAAACGGGTGAGTGAGGGTTGGTGGGGGGGTGGAGACAATTACACACATATTCAGCAACCTCTCCCCCCCCGTCTTATGTCCACAATCCTGCAACTCTGATGTATGGCCATTTACCAGAGCTATAAAAAGCCATTTGCAAAGTTTCTTGTGTTTCGGACAACTTGCAAATTAGCTTAGTCGTCTGGACAGCCCGTCTGGAATTCCATTATGCATCTGAAGTTGCTCTTGTTTATTTAATGTCTTCCAAGTCGTCCCGTCTCTAAGTAAACACCATAACTTTGCTATTTCCTTTGAATTTCCCCTGATATTTGGAACATGTAAGTGTGTGTGGGGGGGGGGGAGAGATTGGCGCTATAAAGTGGAGTTAATGCTATCATGTATAGATTGTCTGCAAATTGAGTTTGTTTCTGGGCTATTGGAGCAGGGACTCGTAAGCCAGCGGGATTTAAGTCTCTTAATTGAATTATTTTGATTGCTGACTTGATGGATGGAGTCATATGTGGAGCGTTTGCCGTGAGTTTTTTTTTTTTCTTTTTTTTTGTGTGTCTTTTATTGTCTGACTGATTCTTCTTCCAATAGAGACGTACCAGACAGATACAATAGGAACCTGTAATCAATCACAATTGCAAACCTGAGCTTTTTTCTTTTTTCTTTTTTTTCCTCGTCGGGAGAGAAATCTGCTCGCCATCAGGTCCCAGTTCCACAAGCCGTCCAGACAATGCAAAAGCAACAATGACATCAGATAGTATGGCACCCCTAATTCTAATCTTCCCATAATGCAATGCTAAACCCCGCAGAGACCCATGGTAAGAGAGAAAGGCGTTTTTTTTTTTTTTAAATGCCCCTACTGCTGCTCCTCCTCCCATGGCCTCTGGCGCTATATACGTGTGTGTGTGTGTGTGTGTGTGTGTGTGTGTGTGTGTGCGCGTGTGGGTGTGTGTGTGTGTGTGTGTTCATGCATGTTTGGAAGAGAAAAAGAATTCAAGAGTGAATGGAGATGTCACTGTCAGACTCTTGCCTCTGCATGAGCCCGCTCCAGAAAGGCCCACATTGACGGCTTGTGTGTGCAGGAGCCCGTCAGGGGGTCCGCCGCTTCCCCTTCACGCCGCGTTCCTACCGCCGGGATCGGAGCTCGCTGGGACGCGGGTCTATATTTCATCCTTTTTCATATGATGGGCAGCCTCCACCTCCACCCCCCGTTTCATCTCCCTCGCACACATGTTCCCCATTAGGTGCGCGTTTATTCTCCCACATGATGTGCTCGGCCGTGGAAGCCTCTCATCTTCCCCGATATTGGAAAAAGCGGCGAAAGGGGGCTGCTAAAGCAAACACAATATCCGAAGAAGAAAAAAAAAAGAACCTCTCGGCTCGCTTTATGAACTATGGAGAGAATAAGAGTGAGGGCCCCGCGTCGGCTTGATTTAATGAGTATCCGAGGGTGGGTTTCTCCCTCTCCGGTCCCTGCAGTGTAATCTGTCGCTCTGTGATGTTTTAGCCCGCTAATCGTAATGTGCGGTGCTCCTTCCACGTTCTCCTATCTCATCTCCAGCATTCACCCGCGCGCTGAAAAACTTCAACTGCTTTTAGCTATTCTCATCTGTCTTTCAAGTCCCCCCACTGTGAAACATGACAGGCCCGAACCTCCAACACATCACTCCTCTCTTCTCCTTCTCCTGTCTGCGAAGATGAAAGCTTTTCTTTGCAGACAAACCTCAGCGAATCCGTTTCCTTCTGCGCGCCGAGCACAGGCCAGGCGTCCCCGCTCTTAAGGAGCTCTGTTTGCTGCGTTTTACTGATTTATTTATACACCCCTGATTGTAGCACCTCTTGCCTGTCAAGAATCTCAAGTCTGAGCCCTGCCTGTGCATTATGCAGGGCTGATTCAGATTTCAAATATACATGAACGTATTTATCATGGAGAAGAGCCCCCCCCCCCCTCCCCTTTTATTTTTACTTTTTTACATCTGGGGTCGACTCTCATTCATCTTTGCTTTTTTCCTGTCCTGGAATGGAGTGGCGTGATTCTTGCCATCAAATGGAGCTGCTAGTGCGCCTCTCCCACAATGGAAGGGAAATGATTTGGCTCCTACAGGAGGGGTCTGGGGGGGTGGGCAGTCGCTTCAAAGCAGCGTGCCTAGCTGAGGCTTTAACCCGCCATCTCTCCGCATTAGATCTGCGTCCTGTGATGAGCCTTTGAAGGGTGTGAGCTGCTCCGGCCGGGAGATTGCAGTGGCATTGCACGGATTGAGCGTTGCAAAAAAAAAAAAAAAAAAAAAAAAATAGGCCTCACTATTTGGTGGCAACTCCGGGATGGCATCGGTGTCAGCGAAGTGAGCCGATGTAAACGTGTTGGACCAAAAGTGGCAACGGTGATGAGGGCAGCAGCTGGGACGTCCGCACACACACACACACACCCACACACACACTCACGGAAGCAGAAGTTATTATGGATGCGTGTTGTGCAACAACTCAGGAGTCAGCTGTGGTCTGCTTGTGCCGATTATGGTTTGAGTGTGTGTTTGCAGATGGCTGCAATAACGATCGGATAGCCCTCGTAATGGAGATAGCCCAGTTTGTAATGGCTTCCTAAAACAACACGTGGAGCGTCTTTTACGAGGCCGCAGCCCGGCCCGGTTACGGCGGACCAGAGAGAGAACAGCATCGCACCAGACGAGCTATTTATTAGCACACGCTTCATACAGCCTGCGTCTCGCCCGGCTCCCGCCTGTTAAAGGCGGGCCGTTATCGGAACAGACAGAGACTCCCGCCGCACCAGTTAGGCCGTCCTCCCCTTTCTCCGTTCACTGTTAATGAGCCTAATGATGTGTGTCTCTCTGATTGCATCAGTCAATATGTTGTTCAGTATGGGTTTTAGGGATTCACTGACAACTTAAGCATGTCTGCCTGGATAAGATCTTCTGTTCAGGGAGGAGGAGGGAGGGGAAGAAAAGAAAGAGCTACTAATTTGTCTTGGATTTGATGGGACATGTGTAGCTGTCTTTTACAATCATGAGCTAGGATTGTAAGCAGAGAATAGACTTGTCAGTCACATTTTCTGATAAGAAGCTGCTTTTAAGGCACAGACGGCAGCTGCGTATTAAAATCACTGTGCCCTACTTATGGCAGTGAGTTATCTCGTTCCATGCGCATTGCTGTCTCCTTCATTCTTCATAGCGTTTTAGTTTTTCTTGTGAGAGCTTCATATAGAAATTAGCTCCGGTTCAAGCATCAGTTGGTTTTGATTGGAGATGCACCAATTGGGGATTTCCTGACTGAATATTCATTTCCGTTTCTCATTTACTGAAAAATGTGCCTCAAAGTACATTGGCTTGGATTTCCTTGTTTTAATGTGTAGGGTTTAGGATTTGACCTGCCAGTGATGAGTTATAGTCAATGAAGGGAATTTTGGCTAATTCTGATCAGTGTCTGACTGATTAATCTCCAGCTATGATAATATGGACATTTTTCTACCACTTTTATCTTATATATTTATACATAACTTTTCATGCATTTTCACCTTTGTTAGTGTAGTCCAGTGTCTCTGCAATGGCTAATATAGGGTTTTCTTAGCCTAATAACTAAGTCAAAATACCATGCTATGTATGCAACAACTTAAAAAAACATAATGTTTTAACTAGTAATTATTCTGTGATAGTTATCATAGTAATGTTATTCATGTTTAATGTTGTTTTTATGTTAATACATAAACTAAAGCAACATTTTGACAACCGTCCTCTAAATTTGGTAGTAGTTGTTAAGTGCTTTGTTTACAGAATGTTGTACATTTTTGCCATTTTCTCCATTGTGAATATAACAAGGTAACAACCAGCTCTTGTGATTCATTTCATTCATTTATATATGTTTTTTTTTGTGTGTTTTCAGCCAGAAATACGAGAAGTTGCTAAATTTGGAGTGCGCCTAGCAACTCTCAATCCATTACCCAGCCTTCTCATTTGTAAAACATAGGGAAGGTTGCCTGTGAAATCTGTTAATACATATTTTTGATGGTTTGGATGACATTCAATCAGTGGGACACGGTACTATTTATATATGTGGTAGCGTTTTCCTTTTCTGTTTTAAAGAAAACCCACTGCCATTGTCTTGTAGTGCAACGATTAGCAAATCCCACTGGTTTTCTCTCGTACAACTATAACACGCTCCGCTCAGGTGTAGCATCTTTTCCAGATTCAGACTCTGACTTCAGATACAAATCAAACACACCATTAATGATTCGGTTTATCTGCTCAGGTGGCTAGTCTGAAGGCTAGAGACTTGTAGCTTACCGGCGGCTGTAGTAAGAGGTAGCGGTTCCCTTAACATGGCGGTCTGTGTCTTTTACCATCAGAAATATTGTCAAGCAGCTGGATGTCGTTTTCTTATAAGTGAGGGAAAAGTGTGGTAGCTTTTCTTCGGCTACCTAACCAGGCTGAGGAAAATTTTTTAAGGTCAAACCTTGTAGTTGTTTGCTAAGAGTCTACTTCCTCTTCTGCTATAAAGTCTTTCAGACTTGATCTGCGGCTGCACATACTGTTTAAAGTAGAAGCTGCAGTCAATGCTGTGCACCTCAAACTGAGGCGTAAAAGGGACAAAGGGACATAACTCTGTGAAGAAATCTGGCACATGAAGGTGCAGCTATGGTTTTGCCATATCCCGCATATGGCTAGAGAATACTCTGGTCACTCCCTGTGCTTTCTCTGGAATCTTATTAAAAGTACGGTATTTTTAAGGGTTTGGAAATTGTACCTTTTTAAAACCATGGTATACTTTGCCAGTAACCAGCCTATCCCTTGTTTGAACTCCTCACTTTTTTTTGGTGCTAATGTTGGTTTTATTCTTTTGTGGAATAAAAAAAAAAGACCCAGAGCCCTTTGACACTGATAAAAGCCATTTCTTTTATAAGCCACACAGCTTTTGATTGATCTGTCCCATGGTCTTGATCCTTGCGCTTGGCTGATTAAACCTATCCATCAGCCTCTCTTATCAGCGCCCTAACAGATCGACTGCAGGACACTGAACTAAACCCCCCTGCATTGTTGCAACACAGAAAAAGTCAAAGGGTAAGGACAGGGAGGGGAGAGGTTTACCAGAGCTCCTCTCTTCAAGGCCCTGAGAACAAAGCAAAAAAAAAAAAATCCCCACTTTGTTATTCTAAAGTAATAGCCCTGGTACAGAAATAAGACTTTGGAGATAGCCATCCATCATGCTATTGTCATGAATGTACCACATGCGCACGAGCACCCGCACTTCTCCACTGTGTGTATTGCAGTAACCTCTAGAAATAAGGTCGAGCTGCAGCATTGCAGATTGTGACGAGTGCTTCTGTCCTGGAGAGAAATCATAAAGTAATGCTTCCTGTCTGGACAGTGTTGGGCCCGCACCACTGATGTGACCCTGCTCCCGGTCATAGCTCACGCACAGACATCATCCAGATAATGACGTCCCTTTCACTGACAGGCTGTCATTCACATGCCTGCACAAGCAACCAGCACACACACACACACACACACACACACACACACACGCATGTACATGCACGCGTGTGTGCACGGATCACCTAAACACACGTGCGGCTGAAGCTCGAAAACGAGGGCAGACGAGCATGCTCACCGCTATGAATCACCAGAGTGATTTGCAAGTCAAATTTCTGTGTTTTCTTTTTTTTTTCTTTTTTCATAAAATGCGTCTGTTATTTTTCCTGGAGAAATTTGAGACGCTCATCTTCCGGGTGACTTCTAAAAGCGAGTGCATCAAGGCTACTAAAACGTGGATGATTGCGCGTCGCTTTTGCTCTCGTTTATCTGCGTGCATCCATTACCGTCAGGCTGTCAAGTGAATGAAACCAGCAAACAGATGGGCTTTTCAGGTTCACATATGTTTGATTTCTGTGGAAAGTTTGTTAAACACCACACCTCCGTTATCTTCACGCTCATGCTAAGGCTCGGGGAAATCAACTTTTTGCTCAATTTAAACATGAACACAAACATGCTTGTGGGATGATGGTATCGCTTTTTTATTTTTATTTTTTCCAGGCTGGTTCAGAAGCTCTTTCTCTGCATGTTACATCAGATAAAATTAAAGTTTGCAACTGACTGACTTATCGTCGAACCATCAAGCCAAGTTTACACAGTCTGAATTATTATGTTGAAAGAAGATGGTTTATTGAAATCCTGTTGGAGCACGCTCCACAGAAGCAGGTGTAGGCCTGTTAGCTTGCCTGCTGGCTGCTTATAATTTTTTTGTAAGAAGGTGGGGGCTTGAATATTTGTGGGATTGGGGGGTGGAGGAGAGTGTTGAGCGCTCCCCCTCAATGTAAGGCGGGCACATTCATTAACCTGGTATCCAACTAATCTCCTGGCTAATTCATTTAGTTCTCCCAAGTACTCCTATGTTTTAATATCCTCTCGGTACTGGCTGCTCATGGGATGTCGCCGGAGCGTAGCCATGGCGATGATTGTGTCATTATTTTGCAGTCAGATGAGTGATATCCCAGAGGGCTCTGGCTGAGTTGTCCAGGCTGGTTGAGAGGGACTGATTAGAATTGCAAATGGTGGCCAAGTGTTGTGTTTATTGTGTGTCTCAATATTGGAGACAATCAGGCGAATCAAAGCCCTCAGCTGGAGGGATGGGACTGAGGCACGGTGGGCCTCTCTAGTTGGCACCACGTTCTTTGCTCCCCCCCCTCCTTTTCTCTGGCTCCGCTCTTTTCTTCCCTCTTTTGCCCTCTCTCTCAGCCCACTCGGTCGTGTGGGTATGTCCTGAAGTGCGCGAACACAGCTGTTAAAAGAGCCCGAGAAGCAGCGAGAGAGAGAGCGAGAGACACACTAAATCTAGTGCACTCGTCTGTTGTGTGGCAGCCCTTTCACGCAGCTGAGAAACATTAAACATGCTTTATGGTAATGAAAGAGCCAGCGACAGACATAAATATCAGTCAAAGTGGTGACGGTTTCAAATCTTGTTGTTTGCTCGTAACGCAAATTTGTCATTATTGCAAATTATTGCAGGGGGAGAAGAACTACGCCGTCACAGCTCGCTTGGAAACGCTCAAATATCTCAGCGCTGTTTGCGCTGACAGGCTCCGTTAATGGAACACGTTGGCCGGGCGCCACGCCGGTGATGGCTCGGTGACAAGCCCGCGGTACAAAGTGCCCTGCAAACACACATGTTCTTCCCAAATCGCCCGTGAATTGTTCTTCCTCGACGATCGGCCATTATCCCGATATTGACTCACTGTTTGCACAAGACTCGCCAGAATCCATCTGAAAGCCATCCAGCGCCGCTTGTGTTAGACAGGAAGCCTGTGTTTTAGCTGTGCGTGTAATTCACTCTGTCACTTGCACACAGAGAGGCCCATCTTCTCTTGTTTCGCTACTGTTGGCTTTTAAAGAATGCCTGTGTGTGTATATAACGTGCATGCTATGCGGGAGCGGGTTTGTTTTCGTGAGCTCTCATGCATGCATATGTCCCTGTTCGAGCACTTGATAATTCCCCTCGGTCATACATGCGCCTCGGATTGCACCGCATGACCAGTCGCAACAGGCTCAAGTGAGGCCCAGGTACAGACATGCATCCTGAACAGGTATTGCTACAGGGAGTAGACTGTTATAGCTTCATTTTATTGCGCCACACATGGTCTTTTTTAGCTCTCATTTGCCTTGGGCTGAGTGAAAACTAAGTTAGGAGGAATGTGTCCACGCTGCAGAAATGTGTCAGACTTTCAGAGAGGTTTTTTTTTTTTTTTTTTCCTTTCGACTTTTGAGCGAAGTGAGTGAAGGCCGGCGGCCGTCGCAGGTCTCAGATGTCTTGACGTGAAATGATCAAGAGTCGCCGGCCTTGAAAGGAGGCAGTCAGTGTACGCGAGATGCAGGCGCTCACAGCCTGTTTAGACAGGGGTTGCGTGGCGTGAAGCCTGACAAGCGCCTGATGAGCGATGTTAAGAATTGTGTGGATAAGGAGAAATAAGAGAATGGGTGAGAGGGAGCGCGTGTGTCACATTGCCAGTGTGGCTGAGTGGGTGAAAGGAGGAGAGGGTTCACAAGGCGACGACTTGTCAGCTGTTTGACTTTTCCCCGTTTCCCAGGGAAGCTGTTTTAAGAACAATGCAGAAGACAAACCGCCAACCACCGACGAACTGATCTGCCACAAAGGAAAAAAAGAAGGCGATGGTTGTTGTTTGTTGGTGACTGAGTTATTGCCGTTGTCTGAGATAGGAGACTCTGGAGAAGGCGCAGGCGTCTGCGCCGTGCTTGTAGCCGACACGTATCACCTACCGGACTGCTCTGCCCATCCATCTCGAGGAGCTCCTGACAATAGCAGGAATATATTAAAAAAGAGCTAGTCAGGAGGGAAGGGGACACAAGATAAATATTGTGTTAGTATTTTCCCCTCCCGCTCCCTTGCAATTGTCTCTCACGCTGACAGATGAACAATGGAAGTATTTTGAACTTTGCAGCGTACGATCTTTTATGTCTGGGTTCAGAGCTGTGCTGTCAGAGCCAGACGTGCTCTGGCAGAGATTGATTGATTTGCTTTCTGCGTAACCGTGTCGTCCCTTTGTTCTTCCAGGAAGGCTTTGGTTTCTCTCCAGATTGCCTGGCTGTGTCATATTAACACCTGTTAACAACACGCAGCCTTATAAAATACCCACTCAGCTCCACTTAAATCGTAAAGGGTTCACATAAAGTTCTAACAGGAAGTAGCTAATGTCTATATTATGAGACGGAGCAAACATGCGCTCGGAGGGACCAAATATTATTTACTGTTAATGTCTCTGTTTTATGGCGTCATTTAGGTATTTGTAATAGAGTTTCTGCTTCATGTCTTCTTGCTAGGAAACCTTCCGATTATCAAGTATGAGGGTACAACAAGGTTAGTTGTAAAAATTGCTTACATTTTTCATGCCGTTTCTTCAGTTTATCGTGACCGTGGTATCTCATTGAAGCAACCAATCAGACAGAGTTAACATTTAGTAACTTGTGCTAGCCGTTTACTCCCTTACATGGTTTCTATGCAGGCTTTAAGCTAAACTAAAGTAAAAATGCCTAAACCAATCTAAATAATCAATCTTCTTGCTAGCTAGTGCCTAATTTTGACTGCACAGACATGTGCCTGGAACCAATATTCTTTCCTGAGAAGAAAGCAAATAAACATATTTCCCTAAATGTCAAACCAATTCCTCAAAGAAAAACCTCATTAGCAATGGGTGTCAGGTTTGTTTTGGAGTTCCCCCCGCCCCACGGCCCCTTCCTGATCACCGGCTGATTTAATTCCCAGATGTGTCAGTGCCAAAATATAATGCTGGGCAGGTCAGCCTGAACCACTCCCCCACCCCACCTCTGAGAGTTGTGAAGATTTTGAAAAAAAAAAAAAAAAAAATCACCGAATTGTGGCTCTAAAGTGCAACAAACCTCTCCTCCCCCAATGAGTTTTCTCTCCCTTTGTTTTGCTGTTCAATCAGAAAACCCGATCCCTCCAGCTCCGGCATGCTGAGATGGAAGGACAATTGTTCAAAACGAATTCAACTCTGACTGGTTCTATCTGTGTCAGAAAGAATGAAAATAATTGGGATAAAATATCTGTGATTTCAGCTTTTGTCCCTGTTTATTGCTGAGTCTGATTGAATGCAGCATTAAAGAGGGTCTTTTGAATGCCTTTTGCGAGTCTATTAAGGGAATTGGAGATACAGACCATAACATGTCCTCTGTAGCAATCTGCGCAAGCTGTGTGGGTTTGATGATGATTATGATTCTTTTCCTCTTTAGTTACTCCATCCGCTCCTCCAGGTGGTTGTGGGTAATATCAGGTGAAGAAGGGTGGATGGGGGTATTGATTCCTAGAGGAATCTTTTTGGTTAATGTTCCCCTGAATACAGATATTCAGGAAGCACTGGGCTCAGCAGTGCCTGGTCCTCGGGGACTCCTCTCTCTACGACTGTTGGACATCGAAATTTGGCTCGACTTGGGAGGGGGCTGGCACGACAACACACACTCACGCTCACCCACTCAGGCCTGTGTGCCTACATGCATCGCACACATCACACATAGACAGTGAGCTCAGGCCAGGCGGGTTTGGCTGTGACTGTAGACTGGGCCTGTGGAGAGATCTTTATGGAGCAAGCAGGGCCCATCTGTGGCTGCTCCTCTGTGATGGGAGGCAGCTGGCTACGTGTGTGTGTGTGTGTGTGTGTGAATGCGTGTGTTTGTGTTTGTGCGAGTGTGTCGGAGAAGAAACCAAGGAGGAGGAGGGAAGAGAGGCTTGTGTGTCTTTAGGTCATGGAACAGTCCCAGAACGAGGGCTAAACTCAGGCTGAAACTGACCCAAATGGTTTTGTCTAAAGCCAAGCCAAAATCATCTCTCCTCTTCTCTTCTCCTTTCCTTTCCTCTCCCTGCCTCGCCTTTCCTTTCCTCCTCTCCTCGCAGCCCAGCTGGAAGAGCTCAGTCCCTGGACTCCTGGATGAATAACTGGGGACCCAAAGAGCAGCAGTCTGGGCTTCCTCTCTCTGTCACTGATACCAGGGATGACACTCAATCACAACAGCGCACACCCTCGCTCGCTTAAACTCCCCTGCTCTTAAAGAGGGACGGACTCGGCACTGACAGAAACCACGGAGGCCATAAGAAGAAACAGATTATACTCTTTCTCCTCCCTAATGACTTCTCGCAACCCTTCTCGCTCGACAGTCCTCTTCAGCTTGTTCGCCTCGTAACAAGGTCCACTTCTGTCCTCCTTGTGACAAGGCCATCTGGACGTCATCTCGTTAGCTCGTTACAACCTCTGATTGTGCGATGCTAGCCCTTCATGTGACAGTGATAGAGGGCGAGCATACTGAGCTTGTTTGGTGAACATGAGAGGTGTGTGTCAGCCGCGCTCGCGTCTGTGTTCTAGCTCGCCGGTGTGCAACTGCTATGAGTCACACTGAATCTGATCTGCTCTGCATGCCAGTCTGCCGACTGAGCCGTCGGGAGCTAGCGAGCATTAGCCTGTGAGAGCGAGAGGGCGTCTGTGTTCACACGTACAAAAGCGGCTCTCAGCGGGGTGGAACTCGGCATCCTCAGTCTTCCCCTCTTGCGTCTGAAGTCGTCGTTTGTGTCTCTCCAGCGAGGACGGCCCGAGGGGGGAAATTCCGAGCGCTTCGCTTTTCAGCAAGTCGCTGCAGCAACGCAGGGGCCTTCTGGAGTTAAAATGCAATGCGGCCCCAGCTTAGTTTATCCACCGCCACCAGTTTTTTTCTCCATTTCTATAATAAGGGTCAGATCCTTCCTGCTTTGCTAAACAATTCAGGAGCCAGATGGATCTTGTTTTGCTTAATTTTAGGATGCCTATGTTTGTTGGTACGCCTCGCTAATGTGTGTGTGGCCCGTGCGCGCGCCGGGGCGACTTGTTTACTGTGTTTGACATGTGAGGAAATCAGTGTGTGTACACTGCGGGGTGTGTGTTTATGTGTGTATGTTTATAGTCAGGCCTCCTTAAGAACATCTGCCCTTGCAACGGCCTGACAGAAGCCAGCTATGTATACAAGCAATAGCGTTTTAGCTGCAGGCGACGAGAACAGACCCTATGACCAGCCTACCTTCTCGCGAGACGGTTCAGGCTGGTGCTGCGTCTGTGCAAACAGTGACAGTTTAGTGCTACGTGTGTTTCTCCCTCGTATGAAACGGGAACACTGTGTCGGGGCTCAGTGGATCTCAGCCGCATATTAGAGAGCGGAGCCATTTCAGAAGCTGCTGTTTGAGCATTTCCAATCTGAGCCTTTGTGGATCTACCTCGCTGGATCTGAAAAAGCGGTTCTAGGCGTAAGCAGTTCCTGCTTGGAGACAGACGTTTTAACATTTACAGACTTGATTGAGAGCTGGAAGCATTTGTGACCGGCATGAAACAATCAAGCATGTCGGTAATCGCTGGTTTAAAAACGCGTCCCGTTAAGTAGAAGCAAAAGTATTAACTTTCTCATGTTGCAACCACAAATTTGAGTTATTTTCGTTGACAGGTCAATGCGTCGTAGTGTGTAATTTTGCTAGCTAGGCACTCCACAAATTTGTCAAACGTAAAACACATTATGTGTGATGGAACATTATCAAAGCACATCGCCGTAAATAAAACTGGACACAGGCCAATGCTGGCGGACAGCCGGAAGTCTTCAAAAGACTTGAGGATCGAGGGGAGGTCCAGTGAAAATTGAGTTGCAAGAATTCAAAATTGCTGTTCACCGACACTTTCTGTCCAGTCCGACTGAGTTTCAGTGATTGTTGAACGTGCAGAAATGTCAGTTTGCAGATGTGTAAAGATGGTGAATTATTTAGTGGCGTTGTAGTAAAAACATCAGTGCACGGTACACTTTATTTAATTTTTTCTTGGTAAAAATATGGATAATTGTGTAGAACTTTCTTTTGACTTACCAATTGCTCTAGTTTGTGCTTTTCCATCCTGTAAAATTCCAATAAACTATGTTGCAGCTTGTAGTTGTAGTGTGCCAAAATGTAAAAAAAAAAGATTGAAAGGTAAATGCTCTTGTAAGATGCTGTGTATTAGCGGCATAACCTCTGCATAAAACAATCCTTTGTTCCTCTCTGACTCCATTGTAACCTTGCTACATGGTTACAGTGGGTTGGTGGGTGTAGTGGCCTATGGCGTATTGATTGAAATGGCCAGAAATATCTCTGCCTTATGGAAAGTGTCATCTCTAATAACAGGGGGAAGCAGCCAGTGTGATTTTTTTTTGTGGATAATGTAGGAGAGAAATAATAATTGGTGCTGCAACACTTCTCCTGGTGTGATAATTACCATGGTAATATCGAGGGGATAAAGTACCTGTTGTGCTGGCGATCATGTACGGACGGGGAGCTTGTTCTAACATGAAACGCAAGAGGAAAACAGAAACACAGCCTGTTGCAGGAACCGGAGGCTGTAGATCTCCTGATGGAGACGGATTACATAGTTCGATAAAATATATTTTAATTAAAATGTACAGCATGCTGCTGATGGTGCTCAGGAGGAACAAATCAATTTAAGACCATTCAGTTGATATGAGCTATCCCAGCCTCTTTCTCCCCGGGTTCTCCGGGTACCCCGGGTCCCAGGTCCATTCATCCGGCAGCAGAGGCTGCCTGCCAGTGCGGCTCGGGGCAGGGGCTTGAGTCGACTGGACGGGGGTTGAGAACACAGGGGGAAGGGGTGGATTGAGGCTCTGTAAGGGGCTTTGAGTGGGCTTGAGTGTAGGCGGCGTTTTATCCAAAAGTCGGCGAGGGCAGGACGCTTGAATAGGGGGCGGCTGGGAAGTTGGGCTGGGAAGGTCCAGGATGCACCCCACGGTGCTTTTGTGTCCCTCCACAGGTATATATGTGTGTGAATGTGAGTGTGTGTGTGTGTGTGTGTGTGTGTGTGT
>NW_006800005.1:1736479-1833070 GCF_000485575.1 Poecilia formosa | reverse complement strand
AAAGAAGAGGGGCGGCCGGGGGGGGGGTTGAGGGGTTCTCCTCTCTTTTTTGCCCGGTTGTTTTCTGTTCTCTCTCCACTGTGCTGCAGCGTAGGTCTGTTTGGATAAGCTCTTTACAGGATTGAGCATGCTGCGGAGCTGTCCAGATGAAACAAAACCAAACCTCGCTTGGTTGTTTTGAAAATGACTCCGTTGTATTTTGCTTGGTGCCGGCAGATCCACCTCGTTTGACACGAGGGGGATAGAGGCTCTCTCTCACGTTCGGGGTCATTTCCCAGAAACATTATTTGTATCTGCACAGCTCTTCCTCTGTGCGCTCCAACTTCTTTCATCAACAGGTCTTATGGGTCTCCAGACAACGAGAATGAAAGATGCAATTCAACCTCCCCTTTTTTATCCCCCCCTCCCCCCCAAGCCCCCTTTTTTCCCTTTTCGACCTCTTCAGAAGTACAATAACGTTCAGTCACTCGTCTCCTCCTCTCCATGGCGTGGCTGTGTGTTTCACCGGAGTGGTGCTGATTAAGCCCACAGAGAGACAAACAGGAGACAAAGTCCCTGCCCACCAGTTTAGTTTCACATCCTGGACTGGAGCTGGGCTGCAGCTTGCCAAGTGGAGGGCTTTTAAACTGGGCTAAACACTAATTGCTGCCCTATTTCTTTTATGCCGCTTCTTTCCCATCTGCGATGGCGCTTCCAGACCTCCACAGCAGCCAGAGCCTCATTATAGCAGACAGTTAACAAAGGCTGGGAAACAGAAGCAGAGAATTCACTTAGGATAGCTATCTAACCGCCAACCATGAGGCCTGCTTCGGAAAATTGAATCAATGACAGGAGCCGGCTTGAGATAAATCCTTCAAGGATATTGGGATATTAAGATTTTGAGAATCTTAATTGTTCATCTAAATTATTGCGACTCTGACAATGGAGTGAGTGGGACATGAGGCTCGTTATATTCCAGAGCCGGTCTTTTTTAACGCTGAAGCTATTTAGTCGAGGGTTTTTTTTTTTTTTTTTTTGACAAAAAGGAGAAATTTGCAAAGCAAATAATACAAAACCTACTTGTTGAATGAGACAAGTAGGTTTTGTCTACTTGTCTGATTTAAAAATCAGACAAGTAGATTTTTAAATGTTTTTTTTTTGCCCCTTTCCTGTGTTTTCTGTAGGTGTTTTTTTTCTTTCTCTTTTTTATGCGTGTTTGTAAAGTGAGGGGAGGATGGAGACGGGTGGGGAAGAGAGAAAAACCAAATGAGGGAAATGTTGAGGAGATGAATAAGAGGAAAAGGATAAAGGAGGGGAGAATGAGATTGCTGAGTGGAAATAGAGGTGGGGGGGGCTGAGATTGGGGGGACGAATGGAGAGATGGAGGAGGTGTGGGGGGGTCAGCAACAAAGCCTGATGTTGCTATGGAGACGTGTTTATGCCTCATTGATGCATCTTGTAGATCCAATTAGAGACTGATTGTGTCTGTTTCTTCATAGACATATGCACGTGTGTCCAGGCCCGGTGTGCGTTTAGACACACGCACGCACACACACACCCACACACACACACACACACACACACACGAAAACATATGTCTGCTTAAACACACACAAAAAAAAACAAGCAGGCATAAGCAGAGTGCTGCTGCTGAGCACTAGCAAATTATTAGAAGTAGGACAAAGGGATACCCCATGTTCTCGCTCTTATCGGCCTCTTGAATTAGCGCAACCCGCGTCCCCTCAACCCTCCCACTATCCCCTCCCACTCCCACTCCCCTTCAAAACCCGCGAGCGTCAGACAATAGTGGGGAAATAACGTCTCACCCGCATCCAAGCCCTGGGATGGGAGAGGGGGGCCTGCTTTCCACACATGCTGTCATTATGGCATCATAATCATACGGGTGACGGGAAGGACTGTTTTCTGTAGTTTGCTTATCACATCTATCCTCTGTGAATGAAGTCATCTGGGTGGTGATGCCCCTATCCTCCTTGAAGAATGGCCATGAATGTTAATCCGGTCGTTCGTTTTCATGGGGGGGTTTTCCTTGAAAAAAGAGGACTCTTTGAGAATCTTTTAGAACAATGCCTGACTCCTTGCCAGCGTTTAACATCATTAGTTGAGAAAACCTTGACGTCCCCCTAGAGCTGTAGCAACCATAGATTTTGTGGGAGACTCCTCGAAGATTTGATCTGCTGAGTTTTTCCACCAGGACAAATATTATTTTCTGATTTTGCTCTTCATGTGCTTAATGGTAAATAATAGTAATGTAGTCCAATTACTTTGGGGTAGCTAACATGTTTCATGCTGCAGAGGCAGCTGCTTAGAGCCTCCAGGCCAGCAGAGGGCCCCATGGAGCACTTGGCCTCTTCACAAAAAATATGCCTCATTCTTATTATAACTCAATCTGCCAACTTCCTGGTTTGTTTTAAAGGTGGATGGTGGAATCACTGAAAAGCCTGCAGGTCAATGATGACGCTAAAATTTTGTCCATTTAATACTTAGATGTGTTGCAGGTATAAAACAAAACTTAAAAGAACTTCAAATTAATATTTTTGGGGAAAAACACTAATGTGTTAAATTGTTCATTTCATTCATTTATTGTATCTATCCAGGAGTCTTAAGAAGCCTTTCTGACTTTATTAATCGTTAACATCAAGGCCAGAGGCGACGTCACACTGTGTGAGAGATAGCAGTCGACTTTACACAGCCATACATTTCAGTTTTATTTCAAAACAAAGAATAATTACGCGAATGAAGTGTCTTTAACATCCACTTTGCATGTTAAGCACAATGCTAGCAGGATTAGCATTTTCAATTTTGAATCTATTCGTTCTTGGGAACGTAGAACCCAATTTTAGGTTACATTTATAAATGTATCCTAATTCAGGATGTTCTGTGACACAACTTAATTCTAACCAAACAACTTTGCTGCCATACATTCAGCTTTCTCGTATCTCCTGACATCCAATTCCTTTTTCGAGCAACCTGAACGAAGCTTCTTACAGCTTTTTCGCTTACAGTGAAAATAGCTTTCTTCTGTAACAACTTCCATAGTGAAGAGTGTTGCTGTCAGTAGTGGTAGGCTATGTATGGCGCAAAAAAAAAGAAAAAGAAAAAAAAAGGATCATATCTTTAGTTGCAGACCTCTGAATCCCAGATCAGGATCAATCCAGCATAAAATTGTCTCATCCCAGCCACGGGACGATTTGTCTGCTCATTTCTACCCTCCACATACTCCCCTGTTAGTCTCTTCCGGGGAGAGGTCGTGGCTTTTTTCTGCTTGTCTGAAGAGCAGGTTATTTAGTGGTGAAACGATGTGTGCGATGATGAAATGAGGGGCTGCAGATAAGGTGAGGTTATACTCTGAGAGGGAGGAAGAGGGGAGACACCGACACAGACAGAGAGAGGGACCCCCTACACCCCTTCAGCCGCTGATGTCTTGTTATACCGTGAGGGATCAGAAAGAACAACAAATGCATCACGCGTTGCTAAATCCTCCTTAAATCCGCTGGCATGGGCAGATCTAGCAGATAGCCCCGCTGCTGGGCTCACTGTCTGCGATCACAACACACACACACACACACACGCACACGCGCTTATACATAAACACACCCGTGGTCAGTCCGGCTGTCTGGGTTAATGCTTGGCTAACTGGGACAACAGAGCTGAACCATGTTGACGTTTTAAGCCCCAAACAAGTCCAGAACAATGATTCAGCCCATCTGCCCCCACCGTGCGTTTCCACCCCCCGCTCCCAATAGGAGTGCAACCTCAGCCCCTTTCTGTTGACGCTCCAGCACTCACACACACTCCAGCACTGGCCAAACACACCGCCGTACCTTTGCCCCCGGTCTTCACACACATTTACACACACCGGGCCTCCTCCTGTCCCCCACCTTCAGTGAATAAAAAGAGAACAAAAGCCGATCTGATTGAGTTGGCAGCAGAATCGACGCAGAGAGGTACTGTAAGGTCAGATGGATTATCTTAATCCTCCACCAGTAGATGATCATGACGGGTGGTGGTGGTGGTGGGGCGGGGCGTTGGTGGATGTACCAAGAAGCCTTAACCCTCTCAGCTGACCGCTGCGCGCTGTTGTTCCTCCAGAAACGGCCTTCTGAAGTAGCAGCATCGTTGTTATTACGCTAAAGCACGGGTCTTACCCCAAACTCCGAGAGTATGAAAAAGAAATCTGTTGCATTCCTTCTGCAAAATCCGATCCGAAGCGGCCATTTTGTGTTGTGGCACCTCTCTCTCTCTCTCTCTCTCTCTCTCTCTGTCTCTCTCTCTTCTTTCTTGCTAACTTTCGTTATGCTTTGAGTCACATCCAAGTATGAGAAAAATCTTCAGAGGATTTGTGTGAAACACTCTGTTGACTTGTTTGGAGGCCATGTCAAGCTGCAACACGCAAGTGTTTTGCCTCGCAGGCCGTCTCAGACGAATCTAAACCCGTAATTCCCTCGGCTAAAAGTATTAACACTATATAAACTCTGCTTGATATATGTGGCTGCTTGCACAGGCCATCCCTTTTATCTGGAAGTAACAATTTGTCTTTATTTTTTTTGCCTCGCCCCAGGTTTCTTCCTGGAAAGGGTCTTGTGATCTACCCGGACATCGGGGACAAGCTGGATATCATCTGTCCCAGCGCCGACCAGGGCCGAGACTACGAGTTCTACAAGCTGTATCTGGTGAAGAGAGAGCAGGCGGAGAGCTGCAGCACGGTACTCGACCCCAACGTGCTGGTGAACTGCAACAAGCCTGGGAAGAACATCAAGTTCACCATCAAGTTCCAGGAGTTCAGCCCCAACTACATGGGCCTGGAGTTCAAGAGGAACGTCAACTACTACATCACCTGTAAGTTTGTTGGGGTGGAGGGGTTGGGGGGTAAACAAAAAGACGAGTCGATTTGTTGACGTTTGTCGTTTTCACTTTTGTTCAGCTGAAGAAAGCCTGACTGAACAACAGGGGTAATAATCTCTGTGCTTCACACTCAGTTACACACAGTCACACCCGGGAGTTTCCTTGTTAAATTGCATTCTAATGGCTGCCGTGGCAGCTCCATAGCAACGACCGGAGTTTCTGTGCCTTGCTTAAGGCGGAGCGGTCAGAAGTGATTACGGTGTTAAATATTCCCCATCATTGTAGGACGCAAACAGGGGAACTTGAGCGCTTTGTTTGGGTTTTCAAGCTGTTTTACTTCCTCTTCATCTTATATTACACTTTAGAAAAAGATTGAATGGGATCACAATTAGCGATGCCTCAACAATTAACTTATTTTGTTAAGGCATAATTGATGAGGCCTTGTTTTTTGTTTTGTTTTTGTTTGTTTTTTGTAAAATGACAACATAAACCTGAAAGTCCAGGATAGCAGTATCTTGGATGAAGCCAGTGGGACTAAAGAGCATAAATAATTTATAAAATGTATGATCACTGAGCTGTAAATACAACCTTGATAGTAGCTCTTTTGAGAACAGCTAGACATGCAATAATGCAATTGTATGCGATCGATAAACCTTTGCAACTTGAGAGCATACAGATGAGTACTTCCGATGATAAATATGCAATGAACAGACATGTTCTGATTTCATTTTTGGCTATCTATAATGAAAACCTTAAGCAATTCTGTCCTGGACTGTGCCTGGGAAAGTAATCCTCTCGCCCCGCCATCCAGCCTGCAAAGGTACCAAATTATGTTTGAAAAATTATGCTTTTGCTCCTGCTGTTTGTCAAAAATGTAATCCGTCCGTTTGTCCATCAATCCACCCAACGACCCCACGGCGTCACGGTGCTCATGTTGACTGTCCACGTCTTAAAACAAGACATCAAGTTTATGGTGAACGTCTCGCATAAACTGGAAATAAAATCAAGCATTGCATAATAATTCAGCCTTCAAAGGATTCTGGCTTTATCGGCATGAGAGGAGCCTCGGTTTTCTCCTCATCAAAGCCCTCTAGCTCAAACTCCCGCAAGCTGAAAACAGAAACACAATATATATATATATATATTTCAACAAACCAAACCTCATAAAACCACATTTAGTTCCCTTTCAATTAGACAAACAGAAAAACACACACACACACATATACACACACCTTAGGGTTGTAGAGGATTCGCTGGGCCTGCTCCCCCCCCAAGGCTTGCTGGGAAGGCCAGGACTGAGTCATGTCCTGCGCAACGAAAATAGGAGTGAGGTTAAAGGTGACTGGGGAATCATAACAAAGGAAAGCACACTGAACTTAGGGACAACTTTNCACACACACACACACACACAAAAAAGGCACATTTTTATCTCTGCTTTCACTTCCGACTTTGTTTGAGGCATACAGAGCCGTCTGCGTAAACCTCTTTTCTCAATCAGATTGTTCCTCTGCTCAAACAGAAGGTTGATGGTATCTCCAGCAGACGCCCGCGATGGGATCTGGGTGTCGTTACTGAAGTCTGAGGAGCTCCGTGAGCAGAGCAATGCAAGACCGTGCACAAAAATCAGAGTTTATTAAGAAAGATCCCAAACTGTGCGCTGGTGTTTGCTTTGGGTCGCCTTACCTGACATCTACTTGTTGATACTCCGGCTAACCTGCAGCTCTCTCTCACATGAGGTTGTGTTAAACAACTGTTCTGATTGACAGGAGGAAATGTGAGTCATAAGTTTGAACCAGCACTTGAGAAAACATGAGAATATGCCATTGTGTAACTGCAGTTAAAATTCTTCCTCTCTCATACCGTCGTAGGGAGTCTAGACTACTTTGGTTGACAGAACAAAGTAAAGAAGAAAAAAAAGCTGTTGAAGGAACAGATTTTCTTTAAGATAGACTCAGAGGTAAAACACAGTTGATCTTCAGCGTGAATGAACAGAGTGAGTTTGAATAAAACTCTTGTTGTGCCACTTAAATCAACAAGCTGCAACTTTGTAGAAGACGGATTCAAGGAAGTTCAAACCACAAAACTCATTTCGAGGTTTTAAATTTTAAGTAGGTATTAATGTTTCTTAAAGACAGATACCCTGGCGGGAGTTTGGTAGCTGATTACCAAAATGTTTTCTAGGTTCGACAATAAGGTCACAATAAGGTCACAATAAGGTCACTGGCGGTACTCTATAGAACCTGACTGCATACTGATGAAGTGACTCAGGCGTTTGATTGAGATGTTTTGGTTCAAGTACACATCTGTGCGTTACTAGGAGTGTCATTCTCCTAGTGTGGACCTTGCTTTAACCCTAAGAATCCCTGAAAGGCTGCCAGCACTTTGAAATCCAGCTTGCTACTTGATACGCTCTATTCCGATCAGCCTTCTTGTTATCTGCTGAACGTCTTGCGTTCTTGCTCTCTCACAGTCTGAACAAGCACGACACGCCTCGACACGCTCCCTCCTTAATAGCTTCTTGGATGTTTTGTGCTACTTCTGACTTCATTCTTAGACACCGTGCAGATACCGAAGAATGTTCTTCACACACAAGAAGGCTGTTGTCAACGGGACCTGTTAGCACTTAGTTTGGCGCGTTCACTGACTGCAAAAGAGCTCGTATTTTTGAGTTTCCAAACATGCGGCTCACGTTAGACCCCAACGAAGCTTAACTGTACTCTTTCTAAACATTTATAGTTTCCATGTCCAGAGGGAAGCAAATGAGCATGGAGAACCATGCCTTTAATTTATACTGCAAGGTTTTTGCAATATTGCAAAGGCTTTATCTAACTTTTGCTCATTTTAATTATTTCTTCCAAGCTGAACTCGTTTTTTCTTTTTTTTTTTTTTTTTTTTTTTTAAATTACAGCCCGTCGTTAAGCTCGTCCCAGGACACCGCCGCTCTATGCCACATCCACATTCCAAATTGATTCTTCAGCAAATCAACAAAATTATTAGAGATGATCCTCAAATTACAGAGGCAGTGCCTGAACTAATATGCAACAAGCTGCGTCATGCCAAAGAATGGCTGGCACAGTGAGAAATCAATAGATGCTCTGCAGGCCACGAGACAAAAATGAACCTACCGCCAGTATCGGCTAATGAAGCTTGGCGTATTACACCGCTCCGTCAAACGTGGCCAAATTAAGCTAATATTTTGGGAATATCAATAAGTCACTTGAGAGATTTAATCTCCTCGTCTCATTTTAAGTCTGTAAAGTATTCAAAAACATTAATGCTACTGCAGCTTTAAAGCGGCTCTTTTACATCCTCCTCTGAAATGAAGAAAAAAAAAATACACACAAGTGCAGCTTAAATTAAACAAATTAAATCCCACATAAATTTTTCTTTTCATCTGTTGCAGTTCCGTCAATATTTGTGAAGTCTCCCTCGCAGGGAGAACGCAGGGAAGCGTGAAGCTTGAGATGTTATCAAGGCGACAATTTTCGTGGTCGTTCCTCTGGCAGCGTGTCACGGGGGCTTCAAGGAAATATTTCTCTGAACTTTTAATGCGCCCACATGTTTTTTTACTGGAAAAAAAAAAGGAAAAGAAAACCCACCTTGGGCATTCTTGTCACTTTCTTCGCCTTTCCCTCCTTTGCGGGACTGCTCGGCATATTGTCTGCTGATTACATCATAAATATTTTAACTAACTTTATTCCTGACATGTGGGTGGGCTGGCATTCTGACAGCCGCTAACTCCGACTTAAAAGCAAAAAAAAAAAAAAAAAAAATGTCAGCTTTATCTCGGGCTGCTTCTAATTTTAATGCGACACTCTCTTTTCTCTTCTGTGCATCGGCGGCCTAACCGATGTTTGTTTTATGCAAACTAGAGGAATACTTTACACTTTCTCCACTGTGTTTCAGACCGTGAATCACAGCTAGCTGTAAATCCTTCATGAGGCGACTCCGTCTCGCAGGAGCCCGGCTGATGGGGAGGGGGGGATCATTATTAGCTCATACACTGTAACGTTTGCATGTCAGCCGTAATCGGATGTGGCGTCCGTCTAGGTGTTACATTAATGTTGTTGTTCTTTGCAACAGGAGGATCATGTTTTATCTATACCGCTGCGGCCTGCGCACACACACTGTCATTTAGTTAATGGCCGTGTGTGGCTGCTGTAGGAACCTCCGCTAAGCACCTTTCCAGCTTTACATAGGAGATAAGAGTGAGATTACGAGTGTGTCAAAACCAGTTGTTTCAAATGCTGTTAATGAGTAATGCTGTCCATTACATTCAGTTCTTGTTTTGTTTTTGATTAAAACACTTAAACATCAGCACAGAATAAACTTCTGCTTAATCTGCTGGTAGTGGAGTCACTAAAATATCACAAGCTAGGATTAGCTGGTTAGCTAGTAGCTAGGCGATGCTGCAGTTGGTTGGTTAACAAACAGCTTGTTGACTGGAGAATCATTGCCTATTACATGTTTAACAGCATTGTAATAGTGGAGGGTGGTGCTCTTGTAGTTTCCACACCTGGGAGGTCCGTGCTTTTAGTGTCAAACAGGCTAATTTGTTTTTCCTGTAAGTGACGGAAAATAGCCTTCTTTAGGCCGCCCTGCACTACTCCAGCTTCTCATTAAAAGGGCAGTTTAAACCAAATTAAAGATACGGCTTGAAGTTTTAAGTGTTGTGTAAGCCTTGACAAGATCGAGGTGCAAACTGAGTAAACCTATTTCAGGAGCTAACCCTGTCCGGGTCATGATGTCCAGAGTGGATGTCTGTGTTTGTTGAGGCCCCCCACCCCAGCTTATCCATTCGTAGAGGACGTGAGTGAGTTATCCCACCGCCTCTGCTGGGAATGGGGTCCGGTCAGCCAGCAGAGCGGCGTAAATCTGCTCTGCCCATAAAGAACTGGCTTATCTGCTCTGATTAACGGCCCGGCATGGCAGACACCATCTGAGACGAGAAGAAGATGCATAAGGAGTGGACATTCCTCTAAACCCTCCAGAAGTTTTTTTTTTTTTTTTTTGTCCAGCAGACTCCCTTCTCCCTCTGACCCATGATCCGGTTCTGTTACGCGGGTTAGAAGAGGTAACAAAAGTTGCGGGCTGATGTAAACAGCAAATGGTGTGTGCGCGCGCGTGTCTGTGTGTGTGTCGTGTGTTTGCGTGAGTATGTGTCACCGTGGGGGACCCCCGTTCACTTGGTCCCGTCCATCCCGGTCCCTCTCTGACAGGAGTCTCGGGGGGGGTCAAAGGTCGCAATGCAAAGTCTGGGGAGGGTCACGGAAACACCACAGGAGGGCCAGCTATGATAACTTTGCACTGATCTAAAGTCCAGACCAGCACCAGCTTGTGCTGTCTATCAGCACCCCATGCCCCCTGTGCACACACACACACGCACGCACACACACATAAACGTCAACATGGATATATACACACACCTTCTAAGCCTTCTGCTGCCTAAGTGAACAAACTGGTTATATTTCATAGCGTTGTCTAAACACAGGATATCGAATGAGCTGTTTGTGTGGAAAATGGCCGGGGTGTGTTTGGGGCTCGGAGTGAGTGCCGAGGCGATTCCGGACAGGAGGCTTTTAGGAAGGGAAAATATAATGGGGAAAATGAGCAACGGAGTGAGGAAAAACGAGCAGAGGGACATATAATGAATATCTACACAGACAGTCGCAATACATCACCGAGCCTCCATTTTCTTTCCCTGTCGCCCACCAATCGACATAATGTTGCATGACCCGCTTCATGATTGGCCGGCTGTGGCTAGCCGAGTCTCTGTTCCACATAAAAAGTTGAGGCTGCGCAGCGGGAGACAGAGGCCGCCTGTCGACATGCACTTCTCCCCTGTCTTGATTTTCCTGAGGATCGGACAGGAGTAGGCCTGATCCCTCCTGACAGCTGTCACTCTGCATCGCGGCGCACCATCCCGGACTCTGACACGTTGCCGACTTCCTCGCCACAGTTCCGCGACAGACTAGCAGACGCTGTCTCACCTCGGTAAATAACACAACGCTGGCTCGCAGCAAACGCTGAAGTCGAGTTTGTTCTTGGGGCTCAGCTCGGTTGACTTTCCGGCGAATGCTGTGAAATTTCCTTCAATGCCGTCTATGTGTTTTGACATCTGCATTTAAGTCAGTAATGAAAAAATGCTGTGCTCATTTTTCTGAGTCACTGGGTGCTGACCCAGTTTTTAAAAAACAAAGCTGAAGAAGATATCTGACTAACTGGATGTGACCTTCTTTGCTTTGCTCACCTCCTCAGATTGGGGTTAGGAACCATGTTGGATATCAATGTCTCGGGTTGTACTGACACAGCCAGCTAATGGGATAAGACAATCTTTGGTTCACAAGAATGAAGAGATGATTGTTTATAAATTCTTTTACAAAATACTAAGAAATCCCCCACTTTTTTGTTTCCACAGATAAATTAGAGGGATTACAAGTTTATTTTAAAAAATTTGGACTAAAAATCAGTCCAAAGCTGTTTTTTGTGTTATTGTTAATTGCTGGTCAATATGCAACTATAGTTTTGATCAAGAGATGTTCACTTTAGGACTCATTAGAAGTTGTGAAATAGCCCTTTAGTTTCACATTAGTTGGAAGGATTAATACAGATGCTAAAATTCAGCTTTGCTAGCTATTTTAAAAATGTTGCAAATTTTCTGTATCTTTAGTTTGGCACCTTGAGAAAGTTTTGAAGCAGTTGCTAACTGCTAGCTGCTTCATTAGCAGCTCACAGATATTAAGATATTATTTACAAATCTTCTTTATCTTAAGCTTACTGCTGATTGGATGCTCCGAAGCAGATCCTACCTTTAGCATTGTTAGCTGCTCATGGTTAGCCAATCATAATTTTGTTCTGTCTAAAAATAAGATAAAATGTTACCTTTAGCATCGCTAGCGGATAATAGCTAGCCATTTACTGCATTTTAAGGTGCTTACAAATTATTCTCATCTTTAAACGTTTGAAGATTTGTCAGCTAGCCAGATGAGAAGTCTTTATTAGCCAAAGTCATCACAACAGTAGCTCAGTAGATACTTCATTCCTAATTTCAAAGTAACAGTTTTTACCACAAAAAATCAACAGAATAAATGGTACTGGTGTATTAGCTAAGTATTTATTATGATGTACCTCTTGGATTTCAAGGTTTATTTTAAAAAGCAAGACTAATTTCACCAAATAAAAGTCATGCTAGCTTAACTAGCATGATTTTGTCATGTTCCAAATAACTGTCTCAAACATAGATCCAACAGGGTGTTAAGCGTAACACCCTCTTCATATTTTAGGCTCATAATAATAGCTTACACTTAATTTACCGTACACAAGCTGACAGACAGAGCTTTGTGAGACACACATGAGTTTGGTGGAAAATGTTGTGCTGTTTTATCATTGGTATTATCTCCTCAGCCCCCACATGACACACCTCTTCCATCTAAACGTCCCCTGAAGCTACACTATATGCATCCAGACTGCAGCTATGTTGCCTGGCTGTACAAGTCACCCCTCGTCCACCCGGCAGGGAGTTGAAGGTTGGGGCTTAAAATTTCTGCCTCTTGCTGCCACCGACCACCGGATCCTCCCATTTACAGGGGCCCTCCATCGTACGCGTGCGGTCTCCCACGCAGGTCCTCGCTTCAATGTTGCAAAGAAGCCAAGAAGCACACTAACACGCGCTCGTCTGAGGCAAATAAATTAAACTCCGCAAAGGCATTTAGCCTGAGATGCAGCACAATACCAGTAATTTCATTAGAAAAAGCGTTAAATGTCATCTTTTAGAGATAACATCAGATTACCATAATTAAATCACAGCTATTTAGGGATGGGGGGAATGCAGCTGTCAGGTCGAAGGCATGTGGATTTTCAGATTACAGGGCTGCAAATAACTCACACATTTTTTAACTGGCAATTACATAAGTTCTTTGTTGTGAAGAGCTAACAGCTACCATCTGCTAACCCGTCTTTGTGAAAGAGCACAGAAACATTTTGACGAGAGGAAAGAGAGGCCTACGCATGCTTGATGTCATGTGAGTGGAGAACCGAAGATGTTTTACTTTATTGAGCGATGTTCGGAAAGTAGACTTTGAAAGTCTAAATAAATAATAATAAACAGCCTTGAGATTATTATTTGTGCTCGGGACAAACATCCCTGTACGCGGTGCAGCTCCTTAAACTTTTCCATTTCGAGTTGCAACCACAAACTTTAGTGGACGCTTCAATTTCTATGCAAGTGTTTAATAGACCAGCAGAAAGTAGCACATAATTATGGAGTGGAAGGAGCATGATTAATGGTTTTCAAAATGTTTTACATATATAAATATGGAAAATGTGTTGTGCTTTTACTCTCAGCCTCCATTTAATCTGAATCACCTTAAAAAAGATCCATTGCAACCAATTGCCTTAAGAAGTATCTCAAACACTGAATGCTGTAAAGAGCCTCTGTGTGTAATTTCAATGTCAGTATAAACATGTCTGTTCTGTGGAGGCCTGGAATGTTTGCTCACCATCCCCATATTGAAACACTGCAATGGCAGCATGCTGTGCAGATGTTTATCTTTGACAGGAACGTGAAAGCTGGTCAGAGTTGATGAGAAGATGAGTGGAGTTAACATTGCGATCGTGGAAGAAAGAGATTTGAGACTGGAGCGGAGTATCGTCGCCTTCCAGCAGGACAGCTTGGGTGTCCAAGCTTATGCGTGTGTAAGAACGGCCCAGTCTTACACTTATTTACAGATCCTCCATCAAACAGAGAATCTGTAAATAGACTTTGTCCTTGACCTATTTTGCAAAGAAAGCAGGAGCAAAAAATGTCCATCTTTAGTTGCACAAATCTATCAGAAAATACTTTGTTTTATTCATGATGGTTATACTTGGTGATGGCAAAGACAAATGCATGGCACACTTACAAATCTTAAGTTGTAAAGCATTTTGAAGCGCATTTAGGCTTTTCCTTTGCACTTTAAAACGACACACATCTTTGCAGTAATTTATCATACAGAATACATGTGAGTAAAATGAGACAAAGTGTGAAACTTTTCACAAAATATGGCTACCTTAGCCTGGCACTGCTACTTATTCATGTTCATGTTCAAATACAGCTCTGGAAAAAATTAAGAAACCACTTAAAATAATCAGTTTCTCTGATTTTACTTTTATGTTGGAGTAAAATGAACATTGTTCTTTTATTCTATGAACTACTGACAACATGTTTACGAAATTCCAAGCTAAAGTTTAGTATTTATTTGCAGAAAATGAGAAATGGTCAGAATAACTTAAAAGATGCAGTGCTTTCAGACCTCAAATAATGCAAAGTAAACAAGTTCATATTCATTTAGAAACAACAACCGTAATATTTTAACTCAGGAAGAGTTCAGAAATCAATATTTGGTGAAATAACAAGGAGGTTTTCAATGGGGTTCAGTGCAGTGGGCTCTTCTCTTTTTTTTTTCCAGAGCTGCCTATGATCAATGTTTAACATCGAAGGAAGTTCACTTAAAAAAAAAATAAAAATCCGTAGTAGCTGAGGATCTGATCTCAATAGGTGTTATTTGTGTTGCTGGTTTGCGCTTAAAGCAGCTAATCAGCAACCTTTAATGGATTTGGTTTTCAAAGCGCACCCAGCCAACAGGTCAGGCTAGCGCCGGTGGAGGAGTCTGGCCGGGGATAAGGGGATTTAACCCCCTCGTGAGTGAATGCAGCCCTGTGTTTATTAGTGTGCCAGTGTAATATACGGCTTTCTGCTTGCTTTGCAAATCTATCCAGGCTGCCTCCGCTACTTCTCCTTTGGATATTTCATTCGCTGAGGGTTAGCAGGCACAGCGTTATTGTCGCTGGTTATTGCCTTTCGTTTATTACAGGGGGGAGTTTGTTTAGAGGGGGAGGAGGGGCGCGGCGGGGTACGAGGACTCTGCCTCCGAGAGTGGGCCGCTCGCATGGCTGTGCAAGTGAATGGTAACCATTGGTTACGGCTTAGCCCGCCGCTGCTAGATGAAGCTGATATATTCATGTATTCATCTCAATTAGTCGGCTCCAAACGCAGACACTCATCCCTTCCTCGGCTGTGCTCCGTGCTTCTTATTAGAATATTTGATCCTGCATGCAAGACCTCCCTCACTCTTTTTGCACACCATGTCAACTCTTGTTTCCACTCTTCAAAAAAAACCCTCCATTATTCTGCCCTTATGTTTCTGAGTTTGTGCGTGTGTGCGTGCGTGTGCGTGTGTGTGAAGGTGCGGTGGGAGGTCTGTGTTCAAGTCATTTTGGTTGATTACTCAGATCTCCTCTCAGCACGCAGACCACGAGAGACCGCAAAGCAAACTCGGAGAGAAACAACAGTGTTGATTTTTGTTTCCTGCTCTTCGCTAACACAAACTTATTTGCTGACTAACCCTCCTCCTTCTCCTCCATCAAGGCGACTCACAGTTGTTGAATGTGGGTCTCGTACTGGTTTTCTTTAAATCCATCTGCTGAGGAGCTGAAACCGCCTCTGTTCTTAAGCAAGTCCAACACCGCTTCAAACGAAAGCAGCAGAGACGTCTGACGGCTGCTTGATGGTGGCATGTTTGGAGTTAGTGATGATTAAGAGGCAGGCCTGCAGAATGAGCACGAGTCTCCATGTCGGGCCAGGATGGGATTCTCAGTGTCATAACCCCAAAGTGGAAAAAAAACAAAAAAACAAAAAAAAACACCAGTTTTTACTGGATCTCAGTACATCCACAACAATTTTAAACGAAAATGTATAACACGATCCATTAGAAATAGAAAAGCTACAAAAATTCATACTGCTTCCAACACAAGATGGTTTTTTATGGCTATTATGTGTTTATTTATTTATTTTGATATATAAGTTTGACCAAAGTCATACATTTTATTTCTATATTTGTTGTGTTATTTGAATTTAATGTAATTGAGCATAATCGTTATTCAATGCTCTACAGAGTTGGTAAAAACTCCCATCATTCCAACTATTTTGCTGGTTTTCCATACATTAGAACAGCAAAAATTAACATTTTAAAACTGGAGCTTTATAAAACTTTGGTATACCTTGACATCATTAAGCACTCTGTGCCCGGTGCATGATGGGAGCTGACTGAGACGATTGTGTGTCGTTCTTCTTCTGCTTAAAAAAAAATCCAAAAAGCAACAAGAACAGAACAAAACAATGCAGGCTGTAATCTAAAACACTCAGCACATGTATTTTTCCATTTCCATCAGAGACGTCTTGAGGTTGTTCTCCCTCCTCTTTTGCCGACAACACATAATCTCGGCGCATTTCTTCTTCGGCCAATAGCTGAGCTCAAATCACACAAGCTCTCTGTCTGTCAGATTGGCGCTCGCTCTCCCTCCCTCTCTCCCAGCCCTGGAACCGTGGTTTTGTCTTTTCCAAGGCACGCTCTGAAATGGCTTTGTTTTCCGACAGCCATTCAGTGGCACTCTCAGCCAGGGCCTGCCAAAAAGAGATCCGCCTCTCCCCCCCTCATCCCCCCACCCCACCAAGCTGGAGCCCGGGCCTGTTTACACAAACTCATCGGAGAAATATGGATATATAATTATAGAGGTTGTTAGTTTTAATGTTGCATCCTCTCAGTTGAAGGGGGAAGAAACAAAAAAAAAAAAAAAAATAACCGCATGCTTGGTCAGCTTCGATGAAGGGTGGCTGATGAAACTCTGACCAAGAATGGCGTGAACTTTTCTGCAGAGAGCGTTTCAGAGACGGGGCGGGAGAGGACGGAGAGGGGGGGTAAAAAAGGAGGGGAGGGGGCGCTTTTTCGACGGGATCGAATCAGCTCCGAGTTAAGCAAACAAACATGAATCACGAGGCGGCGATAGAGATTACTGTGGTCGTCCGACGCATAAATACAGAGTCTAAATACTACTCTGCAGGGCCAGGGCCGAGCCCGTTTCTGTGAATTCAGCTCGGTGGCAAAATGTCCGTGTTCCATTCCAGCGCGACCACAGGCGCACAAACACAGTAACAGGAGTCGACAAACACACAATGAGGCGTGTGTGTGCGTGCGCGCAAACACACAGGCATAAATAAGCACAAAGCCACATAAGCAAATTCAAATATATATATATATATATATATCCATCCATCCATCCATATATATATACATATATATGCTCATATGCTCACAGAAGCATGCAAATAGATGCACACATAAAAAAAGAAAAACTACAACACATAATGTTGCTTCACTCATCCTCCCTCTGCAGAATTGCCGGCGTTAATAGGAGCTGCCGTAAGCACTGTGCATTCGTTAGCGCACCTTTAAGAGAGGCACGGCTGGGCTGAGTACGGGATCTTTTCAGTCAGCAGTCCCACAGGTGCAGCTCGCGCGCACGTGATGGATGGATGCGGGGAAGAAATGCGTCTTTAAATAAATATGTGCCGTGTAGTTCGGGCCCACAGCGACGCCGCGGTTCAGTGTTCAGGACTTGCATTCTGCTAACTCTTTTCCCACTCCTCTGTCTCGCCTAATTTTTCTTCCTGCAGCTTCGTCTTTCACCCCTTTAGGCAAGAGCCAGGACACCAGAGTTTTATAGCATTGTGGTGTTAACTCAAAAACCAAAAGGGATAACACAGCAAAATAAAAAAAAAGCAACAATTATCCCATCTGCCCATCCATCCATCTTTTCTGTACATTCATTTACCCTTGCAGGGTCATTCTAAGCCGGGTACACCCCGGGCAGGCCACCAGTGCTTCACAGAGCAACACCGAGACACAGCCACACATACACACACTCCCTCCTTCGGACAATTTAGAGAGACCAATTAGCCAAACCTGCATATTTTTGGACTGTGGGGAATGCCAAAGCACCCGAGGAGAACTCATTTATGCGAGGGGAATAACACATAAACTCCATAATGAGAGGTCTTGAGATATGGACTTTGGCAAAAATATAGACGAAATACCTGCTTTAGTTGTAGTTGAGCTCCTATTGTAGATTAACACAAGTATAACACGTTAATGAGTCTTTTCACACTGTGGCGGTCTGTGGAGAAATAATGCAAAAAAGCTGAATTGAGTGTTGGGCTGGACGATGTGGCTGATATAACCGTCGATTTTGATAATTATTAATTAGCTGAAATACAGCCAAACTGATTCCTGTGTTATCTACAGTTTCCTCTCGAGCCATTGTACTCATTCACACAAAACAAGGTACTCAACAGGTTGTTGCTGTCATGAAATGTATGGTTGGTGGTGGTGAGGAGATGACGCAGAGAACCCAGGTTATGGTGAAGATGAATTTAATGATGAAGATAACTCATGGAGTCCAAGTCAGGCAGCACGGCAGGAACAACTAGCACGCAGCTAACAACCGGTAGCAACTGACAGCATCAAACAAGAGCGTCGCAAACCAGGACTTAAACAGTTCTACTGGAAAACAGACTAAACGGAAGCCAGCACAAACCAGGACTTGCCAGTTCCACTGGAGAGTGCCGACTACATAGACATAGACAACGACAGACACGACGAGGATCCGACAACGAACACTGACAACAGGTGGGACTAAATACACTGGGAGGGTAATCACAGGAACGACACACAGCTGGGATCAATCAAGACAGAGACTCAGGGGAAAACAGGACTAGACAGACAAAAACTCGAACTCAAAACACAGAACCTAACAGTTGCTAGGTAACCAAAGAGTGAGTGAGGTAGTTGACGCCACCAGCCTCGCGAAGCTGGCTGCGAGAGGTTGAGCGGCTAAAGCCTTTCCTCCCCTGCCTACGTCCCCCCGAATGCTGTGCGGTTCTGGATTGGAGTTTAATGAAATTCTTGAACATTCTACCTGAAGTACTCTCTGTTTACATTGATCACGTGTCTATCGAAATATATATATTGTTGATTGATTACCCAGCCCTGTATCAGTGCAGGAAACCTTCTTTCAGCCAATTATCCCCCAGTGTTCAGCAGCAAGAGACAGAGAGAGAGAGAGAGAGAGAGAGAGAAAGAGAGAGTCTTGGGCTCCTCAACTCTCCAACCAGGGAGTTTTGAGGATTGTATTGTTTCCTAGGAATGCCAGAACACAAGAGTACAAAATTAAACAATGCAGCCCATAATCTCAAACAATCTACTCATGCAGTTTTCCATTTCGATTCGAGACATCTTGAGGTTGTTCCCCTTCGGTTTCTGCCAAAAACACATATTCTCAGCGTACTTCTTATCCGGCCAATAGCTGAGCTCAAACCACAGCTCTCTTGTCTGTCAGATGGAGCTCGCTTGAACAGAGCCTGCAGTCGGCTGCCCGCCGTTGCTTGCCAATTGTGTTGAAACTGCGTTTGGGATAGCGGCGCTCCTTTATTGCCGTTCTTCAGGCGACTGAGCAGCAGTGCGCAGCATCTAACGGGGGAGGCGTGGTGTTGCGTTGGATAGGCCTTGTGTCTCAACAGGACGACTTCAAACCGTAGAAGACAAAACGACGACATGATCTAAAAACCAACCTACTCCCTACCACCTAGTTTCCTCTCCTCCTCACATCTCCGTCCGCCTCCTCCTCCCGTCTCTTCGCTCCGCAGTGACGGATCCTTCAGGAAATTGTTCCGAGTCTGCCAGACATTTTCCTCCTGTAGCTGTTTATTTGTGTTTAGGTTGGGTCGGTTAGAGAACAGGGCGTCCGGATCCTCTCTCTCCTCTCTCTCTCTCCAAGAGGGGAGGTTAAGCTCTTGGACTCTTTTTTTTTTCTTTTTACCATCTTGTGCCAAAAAAAACACTGATCCCCGATCAGCGCGGGTTTACCGTGTAAGTGATATAAGAGGCGAGGAGAAAGGAGCGGCCCGAAAAGACCCGGGCTGGGCTGGTTGGGACGCAATCAATGTGTGAGTGCACACGCGTGGATGTGCGGGCTTTGTGCGCATTAGGACGCAATCAGCGGCCCTTTTTCTCTGCGGTCCGCTTCTGCTCTCTGATTGGGATTTTGGCGAGTACCGGAGAGGAGGGAGAGCTTCTCTTTCCCTGCTTCCTGCGTGTCAGGGCTGGAGAAGCCTCACTGCCGTGTGGGAATCTCTGGTGCTTTACACATTAGCTTCATTGCACCCCCCTCCCCTCGTATCTCCCACAGCATTTTTTTTTTCATATCCGCCTCCGTGTCAACATGTGTCTGTGTACGTGTGTGTCACTGTGCATTAGGACTGCTCTGACCGGAAACGATGTTGGTTCCTGTCAGCTCCCCTAACACGTTAGCAGGTACCAGAGAAACTCTCCTCAAGGGAGGTTTGGGCGCACACAGGCGTCCACGTCCAAAAATAATCAAACCACGCACAAGGGACATGTGTGCGCCCACACACCTATCCCCGTCTTTGTTTGTCGTTCTTTTTTTTTTTTTTGCAGATTTTGATTCAGTGGACAACAGATGGGCTGACATCAACTCTCTCCTCCATAACAAGTACATCCTCTGTCTCTCTCCCAAGCCTTTACTGGCGCTCTCTGCTCTAATCTAGTGCTCAGGCAATTAGGCAGCTATTTGTTCATGGGGATACTGCAGGCATAAATGTCATTGATTGCCATCGACCATTTTTCATCACTCAGATTGTGAGGATTTCACTAATATCCTTCCCCCCCTTCGTTCACTTACGTGTTTGGTTGAAAAAGTTCAGCAGAGAGCGTTGCATCCACTCCACTCCTCGCCTCGTCCCTCGCCTTTTCAAACGCCTCGTCCCATTTTGCTCTGCATCACCTGTTTGAGATGGGAAGCCCAGCGAGCCTGCGGCAGGAGTTATCGTTTGTTTGTTTGTTTGTTTGTTTCGCCGTTGCTGATGTGTGTTATTGTGTGCCGTGCAACACAAGGCCGGCTCAGTTGTCATAACTCTCCTCCGGAGGCCGGATTGAAAAGGTCAGTGAAAATGAAGCCGCTCTCGTTGTGGACGATGGATGGATTCGGCGCGCGCGCACTAAATCATCTTAAAACATTTGCGCAAATGCAAAACCCCACCCGCCTCCCTCCCACCTTTCTGATCATATTTTACATGTAGCGGCAGGAAAGGCGTGGAGCTCCAGATACTTCGTCTGCCACCGTTCTGGCTTGTTGATTTGTTCCAATTCCTCGGCTCTGGTTTCCCTCAGGAGGGAGTTCACTTGCAAATTACCTCCTCAGTCAGTTGAGGTTTTCAGAGCCCTCGTGCCCTTTGACATGCCACCGCTATCTCAACACATTCCGATCCATCCCAGCGGTTCTTTTATCGCGCTGATTTGTGGCTCGCCGCTCTGTAGGTGGATCGACTCCTCTCTGGAGTCCAGAGTCCCAAATCACCTTTCCTCTCAACAGCCACAAGAAAGGCCGGTAGAAAAAGAAAAAAAAACAAAAAAAAAACGAGCTAGTATGGATAAAGGTGGGTCGGTTTTATTATTATTATTTTTTTATCAACAGCTGGAAGTTAGCGAGTGAACCGGGGTTCACCTCGCACGATTATCAGTGCAAACGAAGCAAGACGAAAACTTCAATGAGCCTCCCGCTGAGTAGCGAGCTCGCTAAAGAGGCCTTCTGTGTACATCTGTCAGCTGATTTTTGCACATGTGCAACCTGACGATATCAGTGCCACCCACCAATACTTAGGAAATAGCTACCGGGATTTATCTTTTGCTAAGCTTCATACAAAGGCATTCACAAAGGGGGCAATGTAATAGGATAATAGGAGCTGTACTCTTTGTTAGCAGGCACTTTGCTTTACAGTGAAGGTTAAATGTCAGTTGAAATAGACATTTTAGGCTAACTGCATGGTGCCTGCACCCCTCATTTACTTAATAGTGGTGCAAACAGAAGGGACAACGGTAGTTTTCCGTCGAACATGAGTGACTTACTAATTATCTCCTACCATAATGGCATACTATAAATTTTTTTTTTAAACTGCATTTAGACGGAGCCCTCTCTCTGCAGATCATCAGAAACATGAAGTTGTTCAGCAGCCCCAAGCCTTCCTCTGAAGAATATATAATTAGTATAATAGAATGAAAATGGATGCACGTTTTTCATGATGTTTAAAGTTTCTGAGAGCAGACCGATTTGACTTTTATGAAAGTCAGATGGGATTCCAAAGTAGTTTTTTTTTTTTGTTTTTTTCCAATAGGGGCATTCCACACATTTTATCCAGAGCAGGGCTAACTTTTTTATTTTTTCCCCTTTTCTGTGGTCAGTGTGTGTTGAGGCAAGCAGATGACGCCCAAAGTGAACTTTCTGGCCTGCATGCAATATGCAGAAAACCTGCACAACATATTAACCCCAGCACACCATGTTAAGAGCGAAGCAGGGTGTCAGTGGCATCATGGTGTGGGGATGTTTTTTCTTCCGATAGAGACTGGTAAGCTTGTCAAGGAAAAACTAGTGAAATGGACAGACATAAATACAGAAGAATCAAGAAAAGATGCTTGTGTTCTCAAGAGACAATTGGATAAACATTAGCTAAAGTGTAATTAATTAAGCCCTGGCCTGGGACTTGAGATTGATATTCACAAACAATCTGCATCCACACCAATCGACCTTGAAGTTGTTTAGCAGAGAAAGGCTAAGTGGTTAAGGCTAATCTGTTTCTGTGCACAGCAGAAACATTTCCCCCTCCAAAATAAAACTACAATTACTGAAATTGCATACAAATAGACGTCAATTTTCAGTACACGTGCTTCTAAAAAAAAAAAGGTTTAAAAACCAAGAATCTGTCTCGCCCTTAAAATGACTTACTACTTTGTCCCACTGCAATCCCAGTGAAACACAGTGAAGCCTGTGGTTGCACAGTGACAACATATGAAAAACTTCAACTGCTATAAATGCTCTCGCAGGACACCGTGCACGGCGAAACCTGCTGGATGGATATTTTAATTTGATATAAGCGACAGAAGGCCATCAGTCAACTCAACCAAAGATCCTTCTAACAAATGAGGATGGATCGGCGGGAGAGGGGATGAAAGTCGAAGCTGAAGTGCAGGTTTAAAAGTCATGTTGACTGATTGTCGATGCAGATTAATGGGTGGTTGTTTGAAAAAAGAAAAAAAGGGAATAGTGGGCATCTCGCCCACTGTTGCTGTGACAAGAGAGAAGAAGAAGAAGAAAAAAGAAGCAAGATGGGATTAATGAAACACTAACGCAGAGATTCCCCACCCCTTGTTTTAACAAGGATGAAACTGTGTGCTCCTGGTTAACTGCACACATTGTTAGCTGAAAACAAGCCTTGCGCACACATACATAATGGTTGGAAGCCAGACAAACAACGACGCAGCAACTCCCACATGAACAATATTAACCTTTAGCTTTTTGAGCTTGTGTTTGTGGGTGCGTCTGCGCCTCAGCATGTGTTGCATCTTCCCCTAACCTTTAACTTGCACCAATCAGAAGGTGAAATGCCACTTTTTTTCCTCTCCCTCTCTCTCTCTCTCTCTCTTTCTGACTCTCTCTCTGACCCAGTTTCTCCTTGACTTACTCCTCTCAACACGCAACATTTCAGCTGCTGTTTGTCAAATGATGCAGCATCATAGAGGAAGGACTACAGGAGCAACTCTGTATGTGTGTGTCGCTCAAGAAGTGTTTGTTCACCTGTTTGTTTTGTGTGTTTAAGGGGTGTTAATGCCTGTGCGCTGAAGTCTGCAACACAGCTTTAACAAAACAAAACAACAATAACGATCTAATAAATGAGGAGCGACGTTTACCGCGAACAAAGAAAACAAACGCGCTTCTGAAGTTATTGTATGATTAAAACAGTGCTTCCTCCTTTTCAGCCTAACTACTGATGTGGCTGATGTGAGGGAAAAGAAGCCTGCCGCTGTCACTTCCTCAGGCTCCTTTCCCAGTTTTTAGCCTGCAAGTGATTTGCACTAAACTGTTGGGGTTTTTCCGGGGCTGCAGCTCGATGATATCGGTGAAAAGAGCCATTACTGCCAATTAGCTACTCTGTCATTAGGGAGGACTGTGTGGGCTACTGGCAAAACTCTCCACACAACGGACTGCGTTACAGCTAAAATAGCTGGTAAAGTTTGAAACTGCCTTCTAAAAACGTTCCACATCGGCAGCGGTTCAGCCTTCGCAGGCTTTAATTTTACAGGCGGTCGTTACGGTTCTGGAATTAATATTGGAATAGCTTTGGGTGCTGGCGTTGCGTCGCATATTTTCGAAAACTATTTGCATCAGCTTAAAGTATTACCAGCGGTAACTCCTCACACCTCTCCGCCCCCCCCCCAACAGGTTACAGAGTTTTAATGCACCAATCGACCGCTTTCAAAACTCTGCACTCCCTCGGTGTACACCTGTCAGGTCGTGTGGGTTTCAGCCGAGAGGAGCGCTTGCACACCTCGAGCAGGCCACGCTTGCATTTGTATGTGTGAGCGTATGTGTGTGTGTGTGTGAGCGTATGTGTGTGTGTGTGTGAGCGCTCAGTGGATGTGTGAGTGATTAGGTAAAGGCAGGGCTGAGCAGGAGTCACTGGAGAGAGACTCAGGAAGCGATGTGCTTTAAAATGAGTCTGTCCACATCATGTCATGTTGGAGCGCGCTCAGTCTGTTCATGTTTGAGACAGATGACTTGCTCCGCTCCCCAAGGTCCCCCTGTTATTCTGCATCCTTTATCTCCAACTGATCCGACACACGGCCCACGCCATGTGTGTATGTACGTGTTTACTTGTCTGTGCCGGTGCGTGTATGTGTGCATGTGTGTGCGTGTGTGTGTGTGTGCTTTGACTGCATCGTGCAGGACATTGTCTTCCGCTTTATTGTGAACAAGGTTGTGAATGCATTGGAGTGCTTTTTTTCTTTAGTCTATTTTTTTCTTCCTACGACAAATGAATAGTCTGTTAGGAGGCCGGAACATACCCAGAAACTCTCTCAACTTTATACGTAAAAAATCGCGCCACATCGTCAGCTAAGACTGGAGCGTCTCGGACCGACTTCACGTGGAGTTGCGAAAAACGGTACACATGCAGAACTCTTCAAGATGCACAAGAAAGTTTCTTGGAGGTACGCCCTAAACCCAACAGAAAGCTGGAAACCACTATTTTGACATTTTACACCCGTATTTAGCTCACGGCAACGGAGAAGTGAACTGCTTTTTTTTTTTTTCCTCTGTCTGACCCAGTTTCTCTTGAACTTATTCCTCTCGAAACAACATGTCAGCTTCTGTTGGCCAAATGATGCAATTTCAATGGGTACTTGCAGGAGTGTGAGTTTTTATGTGCCTCTGACTGACAACGTCCCCAGTGAACCTGGGTCCTAACTTGTTGACGTAGTATTGCCCATAAGGACGCAGGGCGAAGTACCGCCAAGGTTTCTTGCAACTTTAATTAGTTGAGAGCAGCAAAAGTGGTTTTGGGGCTTATGAACTGCTGGTGTAATTTATTTGGTTTCTTCCTAAGTTAGATGAAGTTACTTCTTTTTTTTTTTTTTGAGGCCTGGCTATTCTCTCAAAAACTCCTAGAAAGTTTTGACTGTTAAAGGAGTAGGAAATTTATTTGTGTTGATACAGGTAGAAAAAAAAAAAAGAAGGGTTTTAATTGCTCGCCCATAAACTTCACCACCTTGGACGTGGCACATAAAGCTATAAAATTTGGTACACATGCAGAACTCATCAAGACGGACAAAGTAATTATTGGAGGTATGCCCTATACTCAATAGATTGTTGGCCATGTCGGGCCACAATCATCATTTTGACTTTATATGGTAACGACTCCCCCCCGCCCCTTTTCCTGTCCCCGTTTCTGTTCCTCTGAACACACAATATTCCAGATGCAGTTTACTAAATGATTCAGGGTTTGCATTTTCATGATCCAGTGCTCACTTGACAATGTTCTTCACTTAAACAGGGCATGTACACTCGAGGGCAATCGTGCTTAAAACCTCCATCCATTACTTGTGCTCTGGAGCTGATGATGACGGCAGAAAGTTAAAAGTGATTCTTAAAACCTTGAATTTTCTCACACACAAAAAAAAAAACAAAGGAAAAAAAACCCCACTCTGCTCACATGTTAGGGTTGACAACCATTTATTTGTGTAAAACAACTCATCAGACCCCTTCTAGCTAAATAAATGTTGGTAGTTTTGTTGTTTTTATGGTGATTCGCTGTAAAATTAGTTGCCCATTGAGACATAATTGAATCTGAACTTTGATGTTGTTCTGCAGGTTAGAAGTTTGTCCTAAACCCAAAACGAAGTCGGCCATTTTGGGTCAAAGCTGCCATTTTGACATTTGATGTAACAGCTTACAGCTTATTATTAGAGGGTGAAATGTACCAAAGGAAGTGGGCGGGGCCAGACCTCAAACTATTAATATTTGCGATTAAACAAAAAAATGACGCAAAAAAAAAAAACCTCAACTATTCATCGTTAAATTTAGCCCAGTTGGTGGTAATCAGGTTGGAAACAAAAACAACATGGGAAAAAAAAGTGACATCACTTAAGCCCCGCCCACTGATAAGTCAGAGTGGCACGTTTTTCTCATAGACAGCGCTCTCTGACTCTTTTTGTCCATATCAGCGTAAAACTGTGTCAGGCGATAGATAAGCTGATGTTGCTAAACAAAACTATGATGGCGTAAGAGGGTGTAGCTGTGGCTTTTGATATTATTACCACACAGTTTCAACTAGCGAAGCTCCAGTCTAACAACAGGCACTGGGTCATTGGGTCTGCTCTTCATTGGACATAGCTGGACATCAATCCAACGGCAACGTGAAATCTTTGCGGCTGTGGTCAAACGTATCCACCGTTCCCTCCAGGAGACTTCAGACAGTCAGTTCCAGCTCCTGCTTTGATCGAGGTTTGTGAAATTCGGCACACATATGTAACCTCTCAAGATCTTAAATTAAAAAAAAAATAAAAAATAGTCTCTTGAAGATATCGTCCAAACCCAGTGCGCGGGGGAAACGTTTGTGCTTCCTCATGGGAGACTCGTGGTTTGCGGTCTGTTGAGGGATAAGGAAATGGAGAGTGGAAAGGTAAAAGCTCTGTCCCCGCTGGATCCACTGTGGAGGTGACACAACAGACACCCACAGAGAGAGAGAGAGAGAGAGAGAGAGAGAGATGCCAAATCACTCTCACTCTCTCTCTCTCTCTCTCTCTCTTTCTCTCTCTCTCTCTCTCTCTCTGACTGCAGACTGGGAGGCTGGCACAGACACTCCCTGTCTTTGAGCTACACACAAAGACACTTTGGGAGCTGCTGACAGGTCCTCTGCAGAGGTTAAAAGCTGTCATAAGTAGACTTGAAGCACCAGCCCAGTGGTGGTGCTGGCTGTGCAGGGCCTTAATGCCCAAGCCTTTTGCTTGGCAATGCGGGGCTGCTTTCTTGACTGATGTCCACGGACCACACACATCCAAGCACATCGACAGTAAAAAAAAAAAAATAAATAGGAGAACGGATTTGTTCATGAATATTTGTGAGCATATAGACACATCTTTTTTTAGTCGCTCACACATTTCGCAGGCCATGCACACACATCGCGATAAGTCCACATGCCCACACGTCGCAACTTTCAGCAGAGTTATTCAGATGTACACAGAATCCAAAGTACACACATTTAAGGAGTCTAATGGAGCGTTTAAGAGAAATTCTGAGTGTGAGTGAGAGAAGAAAGCTGGCATACACACACACACTCGCACACACTCACGCACACGTGCATGCAATCCAAAGCACATATGCTTCCTCCACTTAAACAGAGAGCGATCACCTCCCACCTCCTCTTTCCAAACTCAGCTCGGCAGTCCCTCCTTCCCTCAACCCCTCACTTCATCACCTCCTTCCATATTCCCCTCGCAGGCATATGCACGCACAACTGTCCTATGTGCACACACACACACGCACACACACGCAGTTATGCCAGCACACATCAGACAGATCAGGTCTCACTCATCTGCCGTTCCTGCACGTTTTTCTGGAGAAGAAAAAAAAATAATCTCATGCATCTGCATCTTCTTTTGGCCTCCCTCGCCCTGTGCCCCACACACAAGCCCCACTTTTACCTCGCTAACATACATCAACACATGCATGCACACATGCAGAAAAAAACACACACCTCTATTTTACCTCACCCCCTCCCCTCACCCCACCCTGCGCTATAGCATAGTGCTTTCTGCTGGGAGGATTTAGAGGTACCCTGTAATTTTGCTGCTGGAGGAGCTTTTAAGTCCTGCCTGATCTTCTGGCTATGCAGGCAGCTTGCGCGTGTGCGTGTGTGTGTGTGTGTGTGTGTGTGTGTGTGTGTGTGTGTGTGTGTGTGTGTGTGTGTGTGTGAGAACATGTATTTGTTTGTCTGCACGCCCATGTTGGTGTCTGCTGACTTCTCAGGACTGGAGTTTCATGCAAAAGTGTGAGAAACCAGTAAACCTTCTGACATTTTTTTATGTTATAACCACATTACAATTTACCAGGACTTCATGTGATAAAACAACACAAAATAGCCTTTAACGTAATTGCTAAGACGAGGATAATTATTTGTGCTTTTAAAAGGATTTCTTTAATAACAGAAGTCAAATTTTTTTGAGTCTATTTTTAGGACCATCTTTCGTCTGCAGCTGCACCTGTAAGGCAGCTTCAGTCAGAACAGATTCTCAGCTGGATCATTGAGGTGTGAACTTTGACTGGGACATTATTGGATGTGAATATAATTAAATCTAAACCACCCCATTACACTCTGACTGCCTGACTTCCAGGATCGCCTTCTGGGAAGAGTATTCCCATAGCATGATGCTGCCACCACCATCTATCGTCATGGGAACGGAGTGTTCAGGTTGATGTCTAACGTTAGTTTCCAGCCTTACATATTATTTTTGATGTATGGGACAGTAAGGTCCTGACTACTTTGCTTAAAGTTCAAGAATAATACAGGTTATTCGCCCCGGTTTGATCCAGATGGAAACTTTTTTTTTTTTAATTGGAGCAGAAAGATTAGAGATAAATTGAAATCTTATTCAAATACAAAGTACTAATCTTTACATAACCGCACTTTTTGCATTCTTTTGCAAGGACAAAATGTATCCAGCCCCAAACACAGAGGGGCCCCAAGTCCTGCTTATACTGCTCCAAGCTGACTACATTTTAATAAACACCTGACAAATGTTTCTTTTAATAAGGTAAATCTGCAAAAAAAAAAAAAAGAAAAAAAACATGAAAAAAAGAAAAGAGAAAAAAATGAAATAAAGAAAACCCTCAAGTTTTGGCTCTACAATAGTTTACACATTTCCTTCCAACAGCGACAGAAAAATCAGACTGTTTCATTTGTTTAATTAAACTATTACATCATCAGGTCAGTTTAAAAAAACAAAACAAAAACAAAACATCATCGTACAAGTGTTTATTAAATTTGTGACATTTTTCTGGCCCTCCCGTCCTCTCGACTCCACAATTTTGGCCCAAGAGACAAAAAGTTTGGACACCCTGTCCTAGCCTGTCAGTTTGGGTGGCTACAGCTGCTCCATGCTCTCTCTTTTTTTCACTTAATGGATTAAGCAGTGCTGTGTAATATATTTTGGGATATTGGTTTTTAACCTGACCTCTAAAACATCCTCCCTGGCTGTTTCTGTGTTCCTTGTTCTTCACGATGCCGTTTGCTCGCTACTATTCCCTAACAAAAGGCCTTCCACAGAAGCGATGCAGTTACAGTGAGATGAAAGTACACACAGTTGGCGCTGATGCTTGTTTTTATTTAGAGATATCAGAGTAAAAAGGGGGTCTGCAGAGAAAAATGTTAAAGTACCCTATTAATCCAATCCCAAACATACATCCATGTAAGAATTATCCTCTTTATCGTTGAAAAATGCCTTTCTAAATGTAATGATGTTTGTAACGAGACAAAATGTGAGCCGGTGTGTGTGTGTGTGAGAGTGAGGGAGCAGACTAATCGGGATGTGGGAGAGGAGCTCCCCCTCTGGCTGTGGAGAGACGCAGGGGAGCAGAGCAACAGTTGCATTCACGCCGGGCAGCTAAGCACCACAAACCTTGACCCCTTACCCTGCTTACCGTTACACCGCGGCCAAGCGGCTCCTGGGAGCAGACGGCACGCGGTAACATCAGAGGTACCGCGTGGCGAAGCTTTAAGCGACCGCCACCAAAAGAAAAGGCAACAGAGAAGCAGAGAGAGATGAGAAAATCAGCTGTGTCCACCCTCATTACTCAAAACCACATTTGTTCTGACCCAAATTCAATATTGGATACACAAAATAGCATAAAAAATTTGCTTGTCAAGCGTTGAAGCTGTGACAATTTTATATTGTCTGCCAGGTTCTATTACGACAGAGAAGCATGAGGCAGAGAGGAGAGGAAAAAAAACATCAGCCAAGCCGAGAGCGCTCGACTCATCTGAGATGATAAAAAGAGAAAAAAAAAAAAGTCTAAACGAATCTTCTTGGCTGATGCCAAACCTACAGACGAGGCTATGTGGGAGAGAGACGGCGAGCAGGAGGGCTGGAAGGTTGATTACTGATTTCCATTCCTATTTCTGGGACAAAAGAAATGGAAGTGTGATGGGCTGGGACATCTATTTAGATCCATTTCATTCCACTATAATCAGGCTTTAGCCATGCCCTAATACTCAGGATTAGAAAAGGTTCAAAGTGCAAACATCCAGATCCCCCCAGTATTATTCCAGTCTGTCAACCCCGGTCTGTATGTGTTTTTTCATCCACATATACGCGTGTGCGTGTGTGTGCACATGTGTGTGTGCGCGTGTGCGCATGCTTCCCCTGTGTGCGCGCCAGGTCTGCCGGGGAGGGTTATCTCTGGAATCAGGCACATAAACCTAATCTAACCCTCCCTGTGCTCGTTCAGGAGTGAAATATTTTGTGCAAATAGGCTCTCTTTTGCTTCTCAGCACTTCAGTTCTGCCCGACTAATGTAAACAAAAACCCAGATAGGGAAATCGCAGCTCTGAGAAATGGACATTTTTATTGCGATGCTCTGTTTGATACGTAAACACGCTGACTGGAATGGAGTGTGTCGTTTTGGTGCCCTGCTTTGCTCGAAAAACGCGATGAAGCGGCTCCGCGCGGCGGCGGCGGCGGCGTTTTCTTCTTCCCCGCCTTGACGCTAACCGAGAGTGATCCGATGGTAGTTGTCGCCCGCTTATGTATTTATCTCCCATTTCTCTTTTTGGGGGGGGGGGAATGTAGACATTATTGACAGTGGTTACTGCGCCTACCGTTTTCCCTGCCTTTGCTCTTCTGAGTGGGAGTCTGAATGCTGTGGGTGAGAGGCAGCCAATGAATGTCACCTCTCATCCACATTCTCATTAAACAACCTGCTCTCTGTCTGTCACATGGGCTGTATCCATCCCTGCGCTTGTGCTCTGGGCAGATGTTGCGCACGCAAACGTGCACGCCGCGGCTAGCTCCACACTGAGCCTATTGCTCTGTGTGAAAGCTTCCCCTCCCCACCCGCCTCGTCCCCACTTCTCCTGGGCCGAACAGGAATAATAAGCAGTAGATGATTCATGATGGATATGGGGCGGGTTGGGGGGGGATGTATTCACCAGGACCACCTGAGTGACCTCATTTAGCAGACCTGAGAATAAATATAGACCGCTGCACCGCGCTCCAGCCTTAGCATGTGTTGTCTGGACCACTCAGCGCTGGTATCCCGCAACACGTCTCCCACTCCTCTTCCCAGAGCACCTTGGGGAACAGTCCTTCCTCTCCACCCCGAATGTCCTTGTGAAATCTGGGTTTTTTTTAGTCGATTGTTGAGGCCTTCACTCGAATATGAATGTTAAATGGGAAATTTCTGGGATTTTCATAGCCCTCTGTCGAAGAGGCAACTCTTTTGGTATCGTTACTTATCATAAGTCCAAGCTGGTTTGTTGCAAAGACTAAAGCTAACGACTAGTTTGGATTGGACCAAGACAAAAGGTCCGTTCATTCGCACCACCTTTGCTTAGGCCGCTTTGTTCAAACTGTAGTTCGTTTGCCTGGAAAGTCTGGTTCATTTGGGGAGGTGTGAATTCTTACATGAATTCTGATGTGGACCAAAGAACTAGCAAAACAGAGTTAGCATAAACAGCTATGTTTAAGCCTGGAGTTGTTTTAAAAGTGTGGAAGTTTGTTTTTTTCTCCTGTCAGACTTCCCACCAAACATTAACATCGGCGCAGGGGTTTTTTTTTAGGACGCCTTTATTTAACCCTGAAAATTATGCTGAAAATGTGACTTCTTTTTAGCCCACATGTCTAAATTTAGCCTGAACAAAGATGTTTAAAACCAGTTTGCACAGTGGAGCAAGGAGACCCCCCACCCCTTTTCAGCCAGATTCAGACATCTGTAGACGTCTTTATGCAGCAGAATTTTCACTTTTGGCTTTTCTGCACTTTTTCACATTAATTAGAAGAAAGGCATCATCATCTTTTGAAACTTTGCTCACGGGGTTTAAAGCCGCTGGCTTCAGGCTCCACTACCAACGAATCTGGATTTATTCTGTATGAGTTAACTACTGCAGGTAAGTTCTGTTGAAACTTACAACGTTTCAACAGAACTTTACTTTAAAACAACCTCCTTTAATATGTTTTCTTGTAGGCAAAAATACAGTAGAAGAACATATGTAGCGCTGGAACAGGAGCTTTGCTCTTGGCTCACGTCGTTGTACTGTAGATATTTCCCAACATCAACATTTGGCACCTGGTTTCTCTTATGACTTCAGCAGCTGTAGATCTTTTGTTCTCCCACTAGTCACTCTGTGGCCAACGATCCACACCCACAAAGAGGGTCTTAAATCACACGAACCCCCTCTTATGGAGCCAGCCGCTTTCTTTCAAAAACGCAGCATTCCTTCATGCAATGACCACTTCTTTTGGGTATTCTGGACCGCTGAGTTTGTTCCACTCAATCATTAGCGGTGGACCGGTCCTGTCTTTGTTCTTCGTCCTGTCATCCCTTCATCCCTCCCTTGTGTTTTTATCTCTGCCGAGACACACAGGAAGACCCATTTCCCCACTTTCCTCCCTCCAAAACGCGACATGACTGTTGGCCTTTTAATATCTGGAAATCCAGATTTGGATTAACGTCAGCGCTCGGGGATGAAACGAGAGGGAGCAAGAGAGAGAGAAAAAGAGACGAGGGAAAAATTGAACGAGAGGAAGAGAAGATAGAGTGAGAGGCTTTTAGATTAAAATACCAAAAAAAAAAATCTGGCAGTGTGTCCTTGTTGTCGAGTGGGGTTAGGGAGTTTGACAAACGTGGCTGGCACAGTTGTAGCATGATCTCTTGACACGATAGATGTGAGTAAACCGAAATCAGCCGAGGCAGAGGCTCCAGGTCCGTTTGAAGATTTGCAGCGCATTTTTTGAGAGCGCGCAACAGTTGGTTCCTGCAGTTGATTTCCATCTTGAGCAGCGCTTAAAAGATGGATTCGCAGAAGGAAATGTGGTTATGATCGGACACAGTTAATCAGATTATGAAGTTCCAGCGGTACAGTAATGGCTTGAATTATGTGACGTTGTACATGGTCTGAATGCAAACAACATGTGAAGCGATCATCTTTATAAATCCAGCTCCCTTTCAGTCGCTGGGCTAAACAGGAGCCTCAAAGGGCCAACTTATCATTATGCCACATCAGCGATGCAGAGGCCCCATTCAGCCAGCCTGAAGGAATGGTTAATTTAGACGACAGGAGTAAGTTAACACTGAGAAGATTTGCTCTCCCTGAGTGGATATAAAATTCACTCTTAGTGAGATTATTCAAGCGCCTTTGAGCTTGAGCTTCAAAGAGGTTCGACTTTTTTTTTTTTCTTTTCTGGTGTAACTTTCCCCTGGAAACGGGGGAAAAATGGAAAGAGGAGAGGAAACTGGGTGTAAAATCACAGATCAGGTTATAGTGCTTGTATCAGCACCCGCTCTATCACAACCGGGGGCAGGCCAGTTCACCTCTCCGTCACGTTAAAGAAGTCACGGCTCCTTGGTTACACTCTGAGAACTGCTGGGATCAAAACAACCTAGATACAGGCCAGAATAATAATAATAATAATAATAATAATAATAATAATAATAACAATAAACTGGCTCTTGCCAAATGTGAAGACTTACCAATAACCTAGATTACTGAAGAAGTATTTCCTTCTCTCCATTTTCAACTCTTGCCTTATACCCGTTACGCCAGCTTCAGTGGTGACATCCAGGACTTGAGCTGCATGTAATCTGAAAATTATGTGATTCAAAAGATATTCGTAAAAACCCTGATGACTGTGTTTCTCATCTGTACCTTCAACATGGCGACTTTTAGCATTTTGGGCACTGTAGTCTGTGTGGAGTGGATTTATTGCAGGAGAGCTACGTTCATCAGAGAGGATATTACAATTGTACACAAAGAATGAATTATGTCATTTCTAATAGTCCAACATTTGTGTTGAATATATGCGGCTTGCGTATACTGCGGAGCGGTAACCCTGGACACCCCGACAACTTGGAGTGAGTATCTGACCAGGTTTTAGGGAAGATGGCAGAAAGTTGGGAGAAAATTTACCCTTTTTAGTAGAACAACTAGAAACTTTGCTACAGTGAGGCTCAAAATTATTTTTATGAATTCACTGGGCATTGAAAGGGATCAAATAAAATACAGCATCTTCATGCTATTTAAGACTTTTATTAGCAAATTTCATACTAATTTTGTATTAACTTTTTTGAACAGTTCTTGTAGATGCTACCAGCAGTCTGTTGGTTATTTAATTTTTATTTTTTATTTTTTTGCTGTGGTGAATGGTAGTATTAACCTATGGTAAACACACTCATTATCACACTCAGGTTGTTTTTCATTTACTTGCTTTATGTCAGATTTACAACCGACATTAAACTTTTGGCCCAAGAAAAACTATAAAATTTTAAACCAACCTAATAGTTGGGTAATATTTTTAAGGAATAAAAACACAAAAACAACTGATTTGAAACACAAACAAATGCTTTTTAAGCTAAAAGAAAAGTTTCCATTCTAATAACATTTTATTCTTCACAATAGTGGCTAAAAGTCGTAATATGAGTGGAGTCGTTTGCTACATTTAAGTGGACATAATTTTTTGATATAATTAATAATGGTTTTCTTTTCAAAAGTCTAAGCATTATTAGGATCAAGCCAAAACTATTATTAGAATTTGTATTTGAATAAACATGTATCCAGATTGTATGGATGTTTTATTTTACAAAAGCTCCTACAAAGTTTGTGGAAGTATGGGATTTGATAATGTAATTTTCCAGAACTGAATAAGTATGAAGAAAAGAATATGTAGAACAAATGTTTGTGGTTCTGAAGGGTTCAGGCTCCAAGTAAACTCCAACTTTTCACTTGACTCAAATTTTTCACATTAAAGCTCGATTTCCTGGTAATGTCTGAGAAAACGTGAAAATTGTCAGTTTTTGTGATGAACATCCCGCTTTAGGTTCACTTTTTATTGTAAATTAAATAAAAAAACTGAATCTGTCTTTTAATGCTCATTCAGATAAAACACTTTAGTGAGGCATAGCCGTTTAAAATCTTACCGACATACCAAATCTCATCCAACAAATTTAGCTTGATGTATTGTTTAGGTAAAACTACTTAACATTTAGTTTAAAGAAATAACGCCGCAGCTTTTATAGATTACAGGACGTAGATAACTCACCAGGCTCTCTAAGCCTGGAGCGCTCCTTCACATTAATGCTGCACGTAAATTTGAAATGTTGTTCTGTTCGTGCACGGCACTTAGTTGTCCAGGCCCCTCCTGTGTATTTCAGTGTCCACTTCCCTCAGCTGTGTTGAGTCTACACCAGAGTTTATGGGGGGGCCGATGGGGATTTGGTTGATTTCGCCAAAGAGCTCCTGACAAGATGTTATCACAGCGAGCCTCACAAATTATCACGCACTCCGGCTACGCTAGCAAAATGTTGTGCTTGCCCTCGTAATTTGGAGGCCGAGCGCCATCTGATAGCGTAACACAATATTAGTGCTGTTCATTATTTCGTTTTGTTCAATTTCTCTGAAGTAAAGAAGCTGGAATCCCTCGGGATGGGGGGGAGGTGACAAAATGTCAGCATTAATAACACTTAGGAATGACAGGACATGAATCAACTAGATGAGCCATTCTTTTTTGTTGTTGTTTTCCGTAGCTGTGGAGCCACATTTCAACAGCTTGATACAGGAGTTTATAGCAAGTAATCGCATGTAGAAACATTGATTCAGCCATGCCAGTAAGTATTCCAGTGTTTGTCAGGCATTGTTTGGACCCGCATCCCCTCCCCTCCTTCCTCTGCCCCGCAGCCAAGTTTGCTTCTCTTTGTGCTGTCATTAGATAAGCATCCTCTCCAAGACAATGTCATCGTAATGAGGGTGCCATCTGAAGCAATCACCCTGGGAGATGGTTATTGAGTTAAGAGGGACGGAAAGGAAGGAGGAGAGGCAGACATTACAGATATGTATATATAAAAAGTGGAATGATTTGAGACCTAGATGGATAAGGCGAGGAAGAGAAACAAAAGCAATTGAGAGGAAGGAAAAGAGCAGAGTAAGCGGTCATGGAGATCATTTGGGGAATTCCAAACTTAGAGCCATCGTCTCATGTCCCAATGCACACACACATACACAACCTCGTGCTTAACTGCTCAGTGCTAAGGTTGGAGTCACACTCTGTCTCCCCGGGTCATTATCATGGGCCTGGAAATAGACAGCCAATTGTGTCGTGGCGCGTGAAGAGACCGTGACATTGGATAAACAACGCCGGACCCCTAAACTCTCCTTCCTCGGCCGGATCAGAGCCGGGCTTTGAAACGAGCGGAGACACTCCGCGTGTCCGTGCACTAATTTAGAAATGGATGCAGCAAGAACTTTGAGCGAGGCATTTAGCTCGCTGCACTACCAGCAAGTGGTGACACATGTGGCCCAGAGGGAGTTAGCTGCTCGAAGGACTTGGCAGGCAGCTGGAGCTTTGGTAGCCGTGCCTCACTGCTAAACTATGCGCAAACAGAAAACACACACACAAACTCGCACACACTGTTTGAGGTCTAACCGCGTTCCTCTTCGCCACCTCAGTGGACTGTAATGTTGTTCCTTTTCGTTTGACTTCACTATCTTATGTTAATGAGAGGTGGCGTTGAGAGGCGCTGGCCACTGATTGAGGGTGAGAACTGCTAATCACTGCAACAGCTAATCAGAGCTTGTCGTAAATATTGATTAGTTCTGTGCGTTATGGACGTGCTCATTAACCAACGTGTCACCATCTCTCCTCTTTCTTCTGCCTTCTTTCTTCCCTCCACCCTTCTCTTCGTCCTGCTTCCTCCATCCCTCCTCCCCCACCTCCGCCCTCCAGCAACCTCCAACGGCACGATCGAGGGCCTGGAGAACCGCGAGGGAGGCGTGTGCAAGAGCCGAGCCATGAAAGTCATCATGAAAGTCGGGCAAGGTAAGTGTGCGCTCACCTCACATGTAGAACACAAAGAAAAGCGCTGCTGCCTTGAAGCCATGTTTCACTTTGGTGTGACATTTCCATTTAACGCCGTGTGTGCCTGCCGTGACTTTGTCCGCCAGCAGCGTCCGACGAGACGCGATCTCTGGAACTGTAGAGCTGTTCTGTGTAAAACACTTGCCAGCAGGGTTTCTCCAATTTTCCTTTCAGAATTGTTACCGACCTCTATATCATGTTTAAATTTTGATAAAATAATGAAGTTGACATTCTTTTGATGTTAAAGAAATACATTCAACAAATTTTCTTGTTTGATTTCCATTTTAACCCTGAAAATATATTTTTTTTAAAAACAGACATGTGTGTGTGTGTGTGTGTGTGTGTGATGATTTCTGTCAAACTGTGTTGCCCTTCTGTCAAAATAGAAGTTGTAGTTTTAAAATTGAAGTCATTACATGGCAGTGTGTGTGTGTGTGTGTGATGATTTCTGTCAAACTGTGTTGCCCTTCTGTCAAAATAGAAGTTGTAGTTTTAAAATTGAAGTCATTACATGGCAATTACAGTGATATTATAGCTCATGCCATAATAAGCTGTAATATCAGCAGGAGGGTGGAAAGCTATAAAGCCAACTTCTGTAATGTTATGTAAGTAATCTAATTAGTTAGCTGGTTCCTAACTAACTAGTTAGGAACCAGCTATTGCTATTATATTTATATATAAATATAATAGCATTAATTTGGGTAAATGCCGTTACCCAAATTATCTGCACCCTCTTACACGTCTCACTGATTCTTGGTGTTATGTGAGTTGATTTTTCTCTTTTGTTTGCAACATTCAGCCATATTTCTCAATCAGTGGGGGCTCGTCCGGGATGTACAAATTACAATAACATTCAAATTACAATAACATTCAAATTACAATAAATTTGAACGTCTGAAAACAATTAATTGGCAGTTCAATTCAGAAAGTAAAACTAAAATGTGAAATTGATTATTGTAATATAGTGAAGTACTTTAAGCATATATTTCTGCTGGTTTCTGTTAATTTTGATCATTGGCGCCTAAAATTCAGGGGAGGGGGTTTCAGACTGTTTCTAAAGAAGCTGGCTGTTCACAGTGGTGTGTTTCCAAGCATGGAATTATTAGAAAGTTGAGGGAAAGAAATAACTGTATTAGATAAGGGGGCACAATCAAGTAGGATAATCACAGCATTATGAAGCAAAGAAAATTCAAGAACTTGGGGGAGATTCACAAAGTGTGGGTGGTGGTAAATGTCAGAGCTTCAGAAACTATAACATATTTTCAGAATGAAGACTTACGCTGTCACATTCCTCGTCTTAACATTCGTGAATCAGCGACAATGTCAGAACCGTCTTTACTGGGCTAAGGAGAGAAAGGACAGAACTGCTGCTTAGTGGTTCAAATTCCTCCATTCACATTAAAGTAAAGAAGAAAAAAAGAAGTGTTTTTTTTTATTTGGAAAATCAAGGTACCAGAATCTGGAGGAAGATTGGAAAAACATGTTTTTTCCTTCTCTCATTGATTGTTCATTCTGAGATTTTATAATTGGCTCATAAATGAGACAGCTGAAATGTGTCTCGGTTACAATATTTTTACAATTAACTGCTTCCTGAGCTTTTTGCTCATATTATCTGATGATAGTGTCACAGTCAATTGGATTTATCTACACCGAAGTGGAGATACGGAAAGTGTTCATGAATAAATCCATATCAAATATTATACAAATGAGCAGAACCTCAGATATTACAATTCAAACCAAGGTAATTCATCTTCATATAAAGTTCAAGGACCACTTTGGGTTTCATGAATTCTTTATAAGATCTTTTCCCCCTCAATAACTACAGCATCCTCTACAATTATTGGCAATATTTGGTAAAGACGTGTTCAAAAACCTTTATCTGACTGCGTAGACTTTATGGCTCTAGGATGTAACTAATTCCCTGTTTTGCAGATATTCTTCCTCCTGAGTGTGGCGGTGAGATAAATATGGGTCCTTGTCCAGCCTTGTTTATCTCAGTTGCCTTTAAGCCTTTTAATTATTGCACTGACAGTCTAGATAGACAAGCTTAGACAAGTAGTTACTTTCATGTAGCCATTTCCTGACTTAGGAACACACATTTCACATTACTTAAATATTTTCTAGATTTTCCTATTTTGAAGAGTAGCTTAGATAACTTGACTTCAGTAGTTATTCAGTATTTTCCATGATCTGTTAATTAAATTCTTTTAGTGACAGAGAAAAGTAAAAGTAATGTCTCTCTACCTGGTGAGAGGTGCCAATTTGGATCTAATGTGGCAGATTTTCCCCCCCCACCTATTTAATGTTTTTAAATTAAAGTTACTCTTTTCAAAATATTTCAGTATAATTTTGTTCTTTTGTATTAAAATATTTATTTTAACATCATTATACACACTTGTATCAAAAATTATGTACTTTAAAGACAATTTGGAGTTAATAATTAACCCAACAACCATGTTTTTGGACTGCAGGAGGAAGCTGGAGTACCTGGAGAGAACTAATGCCTGAACAAGGAGAACATGGAAACTCCACACATTCAGACTTCTAAGAAAAATAGAAACTTTAACCAAAAGCGAAGCAGCTTAAAGTGTAATTCATTGATGTCAAGTGCAGTAAAACTGCTTGATCATAATTAAAAGTGAGAGACAATAATTATCTGTTTACTTGTGGGGGGTTTCTGTCTGTGGGAAGCGACCACGACTCAGGACCCCTGCATGCACCGCGCTGTGTAATTTCTGCAGCGTGATGAAGTGATCCGATTAGCTCGCCATCGAATTCCTGTCCAGGAATTTTGGATGTAAAGTTTCAAGTTGCACTGATGGAAAACGGACCGCCGCTGCGTACGCCGCGATATACGATTACATAGGCCCGTATTATGACAGATGATCGTATCCACGTTGCCCGCCCGGCCCTGCGGGGGGGAATCGAGACATGTTGAATGACTCTCATATACCAATGAACAGCACGCGCAAGCTGTATAGAAAAGAAATCCGAAAGAAATAACAAACAAATGACTGATGACTTTCATGGAATAACTCCACTTCCAAGTTGCAGGAGTTGCCCTCTGATGTTCCTCGGCTGTGATTCTCGCCCTGCGGACGTCCGTTTGAGATTTTCCATGTAAGTGCGCGGCCCGGGGTGTACGTCATCTTAAAAACGCTGGAGGTAAACAGGCAAGTTTTGTTTAGATATCCTTGGACGCGGCATTTGGATCGCATCACGCATTTCTCTTTTCCACGCCGCTCCGCGTTGCGATCCGGACCTCTACATCCTGGCTTTGACAGAGTACAGTACACAGATGTGTTGCTGTGTAAACAGTTCCTGCGTCCTCAGAGCGGTTTGTTTTGACCCAAACAGACAGTAAGAGGAACATCTGCCCACCACGGCGATCCGATTCCAGACTAAGAGTTGGATCTCACTGAATCAGAAATAAACTGAAGAGACACTGTAAAAAGAAATAAAAAAATGAAAATGGAGCGTGTGTGGGAATCTGTGGATGTGCCAGAGAGTGAGATGACAACATTGTATCCTGTGCAGAATGTGGGGGAGTAGAAACTAACAAGCTGCTGATGCTAGCAAGGTTTGAGCGGGAACAAATTCAGCAGATGCGGTGAAAAAAATACCCACAGCCATCTCAGAGACAGACAGCCTCTGCGTCTGCTCTCCATGTAGGTCATTTTGAGCAGCCGATGGCCTGGGATTGTGACTCTTGCGTGGCGGGGGCTGACAACAACAACGCTGCGTGAGCGCAGGCGGGCCGACACAGAGCTATCAAGGAGAAACAGTTCCATATTCTAATGGGAGCTGAAAACGAGATTGGATCGTGGGGGGCGGAGGGCTCGTTTTCGAGGAAACTTCCAGGAAAGTTCCTCTCAGTCGGGGTCTGCTGCCGTGGCTCCCGGCTGTTCCTCAACTTCGGCAGAGCCGTGCACTCATTTCCCAAAATCGCTCCCCCGGCGGAGCTGTCACTCACAGTCGATGCGCCCTAAAAACCCTTTTTCGGATAGATGCAGCGTGCCCAGCTGCTGCTGCTTTCAAAAAGTCGGTTTCTGGGGCTGGGATGCGTAATGCGCCCGTCCAGCCCACTGGGCTATTTGAAGCAGGGTGTTGATTTGGTTGCTTTTAAGTGATTGTCTTTTTTGGTGTTGTTTTGTTTTGTCTTTTTCTTCCATTAAGTTTCAAGGGTGGCCATCCTCCACATGTAAGGGTTTGAATTTTTCTTGTTCCTACTCTTGCCGTACAGCTGGTTGCTGTGAGTGCAGAAAGTGCTGAAAATGTCAAATATAATTCCCAGAATGAAGGCCTATTTTAACACCGAATAGGTGGCATATAAGAAAGTACTTTGACATTATGCATTTCAGGGGACTTTTCCTCACTATTTCCACTTTACGAGCAGCTGCACTTCCTTTCTGTTAGCATTCTCCCTTTAATGTGGTGTTAGTACAGATAAAAGATAACAAATAAAATATATAAATAAAATGCATATTTTAAGAGCCCGTTCTGCCGTCTGGTAGTTGAGGCTTTTCTCTCTTTTATTAGCTATTTGATGAAACTTGAAGAAGTCGTGCCTCAGGGCAATATTTCTGCATATTTTTTTCGTCTCTTCTCCAAAATTAAACATAAAAATCCTCACTAGACTAATCAATAATGAAAACAGACATTATTCACTCCCCCCCCGAGGCGCTTCCTTCTGCAGCCACAGTGTGTTTTGTCTTAGCAAACACAATAAAAACTAAAGCCCCGCTCGGTTCTGACCCCAGATGTTATTGTGTGTTCGATTCAAACATCCTCCGTCTCTGCAGCTCCGTGCCTTCTGCTCGCCAAGATCACACTGCACCCCTCCAACCCTCTCTCCTGTGTCCGCTTCCAATCTTTCTGCACATTGCGCTGTGTACTTTGGAGATTGATTCCAGTATAAAATGTGCACAGATTCTTTTAGAGACACATTTATGATGCATGTGTGTTTGCCAGTATTTGTCTTTTTAGCACTTCGACGTCAAAGAAAAATATTAAAAGTAGTGCATAATTGTGAGAGGAATGCAGATTGTTCAAAACTTACAAAAAAAAAAAGAAAGAAAAAGAAGAAACTGGAAGAATAGTGTTGGGTGGCTCAGTTTGTAGAGGAAAAAGTCCTCAATCTGGTTCTCCTGGGTCCTATTCCTGGTTTTGGGTCATACACTGCAAAAACACAAAATCTTACCAAGTAGGCTTGGTCTAGTTTCCAGCGCAAATACTTTAGTACTCTTGAAATGAAAGAAAACAAACTTACAAGTAACTTTTCAGCAAGATATAAGAGCTGATTTTAGGTCATGTTACAGATTTTTTTTCACTTATAATAAGATATTTTTCCCCACTTTATGAGTGAAATAATCTGCCAGGTGAAGTGAAACTTTTTCACCATTTTGAAGGGATTATTGACTTAAAGCACCATCCAATATCTTGCTGAAAAATGAATTGTAGACTAGCTTTGTCTTACAAAAAGTTCTGACATATTTACTCTAGAATCTGCGTAAAAATACTTTAAGTTTTTGTGTTTTTGCTGTGTATTTCCTGTCCAGTCACCATTGAGTAACGGTGACCAGTTCCTAGAAAACCCTTAAAAAAACAACAACTTGAAAGCTGAAATGTGATGGTATTTTTTGTAGCAGATGAGGGGGTCAGAATAACATCTGCACACCGCACTTCAAAGATGTTTTTGTAAACGATTGATAACCATACATTAGCCTTAGTTCCATTTCACCGTTACGCACTAATATGCGTTGGTGTATCGCATTAAATGGTAAAAATCATGCTCTTTATGTCACTTATTTAAATGTCTTTGTCTTTTTTTTTTTTTTGCTGTTTTTCTTTTCTGCAACAAAAGAAAAGAAAAAGCACTAAAAAGGAAGAGAAAGTGCCTGAATGGAAGCTCATCATTTATAAATCCACTGCTGTTCAGCAGTCTCTCTCCCATGTCACCTTGCTCATTAGAAATATGTTGACTCACTGCCACGCATGCATCTCTCCCTCCTCGTGTTTTTCCCTCCATCTACGTCTCCCGACATCCCTGTCTCTCCGCTCTGTCACTCCATCATCATCGTCTCCCCTCCTCCCCATAGCCTCTCCCCTCCTTCTGGTAGCTTGGCACTTCTGAGTTAGTTGCTTGTCTGCCTAGCTAAGGAAAATGTCAAACAGCACGCACAGGAAAAAGAAAGAAAGAAAAAAAGGGTCAGAACATTAGGCCACGGCATGCACATGCTCAGCGTCCCGGCGTGTGCGCGCTTCGTAGTGAGTCAGATCAGTGTTGTCCGCACGCATAGCCTCCACGCCCCACCGCCTCCGCCCCTCCGCCCCTCTGTCATGCGTGAATGTTCCCACTTCTCACTCCTGTCTTTCTCTCATCAATTATTGACAAGGCACAACAGCTCACGGCTAAGTTCGGCGCTGCTGCAATCAGCGCCGAGCCGAGGCTGCGGTCGGGACATGGAGAAGATGGAGCTGCAGAGGGGCCTCCACCATCCCGTTCAACAACATAAAAAGAAGAAGAAGAAGAAGAAAGAGACACCATAGTCCAATTCCTTCTTTTTTTTTTTTTTATCTTCCCATCCACACCCAAATCATTTCTCATTTCGGCTCATGATTTAGCCATAATTGCTTGGAAATAGAAAATTTCCTGCCAGAATGACTGGCCCCCTTCCTATCATCCGCCCGTGCTTGGCCACACACACTTCCCACGGGGGACTCGAATACAAATTGCCTCCCCACGAGCCCCCTTTTTCTGCCCCCTCCTCTCTCTCTCTCTCTCTCTCTCCTCACAGACCCTTTGAGCGGGCCTTGGGGCAGATGCAGATAAGGCCTGCAGCGTGGCAGAAATATCTGATGGACTCCTGTGGAATCCATCTTTTAATAGTGTCTGACTGTCTTCTGCCCCTTGTAAAAAAAATAAAAAAAAACCCGCTGGAAGACCCTCCGCTGTTTACTGCAGCCAAGCCTTCAAAGTGTGTGTGCTGAAATCACAACAGACAGTCAGATAAACTGTCTGTTTCCTCTGCGCTCCCCTCAGAGCTACAACGCCCCCCTCCCCCTCCTCTTCTCCTTCCTCTCCTCTCCTCATCTACCACGACGTCCTTTTTTCCGGTCCTCTTATAACCCCACTACCCCCCTCCGCCCCCTGCGAAGTGTGCCTCTTCTAGCAGAGTTAAAGCCAGGGCAATAAATAAGGCATATTATGGCCTTTTAACGTGATGAATAATGTAAAACAATAAAAAGTTAATATATAACTACTTTACCCCCATTCTGCCAGGCCTGAGTGTATTGTAAGTATATTGAAGGTGTGTGTGTGTGTGTGTGTGTGTGTCTGTGTGTGTGTGTGTGTGTGTGTGTGTGTGTGTGTGTGTGTGTGGGAGGCTCTCACGAGTGTGTCGGTGTTGGAAATGCCTGTCTGAGTGTTTGCTGAAGGAGCTGCTGATGTAGATGTGAGCTCACTTTTTCTTTTTTTTTTTTTACGACAGGACAGGGATATCGGCGTGTTTCACAGCCGTTCGCAAATTCCCAACCCACCAACCCACCAACTCCTTCCTCTGTTTTTTTTTTCTGCTTTCATCTTCCCTTCTGACACAGTTTCGACACAGGCGAAGATAACCGTCTCTGTGTATAAAAGATATATCAAAAGATAATAAGCATAATCCTTTGCTGTAGCAGAGGAACAAGTCATTGTAATTCATCGCATGCGGCTTTCCAAGGCTGACTTTTTTTGTCTGCTCTCTCTCTCTCTCTCTTTTTTTTTCCTTTTCTTCTCTGTTTTCCCACAGACCCAGACGCAGCGATCCCGGAGGCGCCGGAAACCCAGGAGGACAACTCAATACCGGAGACCAGCAGTTCCGGTCCGCCCGACCCGAGTAAGACTGGGCCTGTGATGCCAGGAATCCCTGGTGAGCGCATTCACACAACCCCAGCCGTTAGCTCTCACTGTCGAGGAACTGAAGGATTTGCCCATTTTTCTGAGCTGAATAACTCCAGCTCAGTCAGATTGGATGAAGAGCATCCACGGCGACGCATTTTCAAGGATTCTTGGCTGGATTTGGTGCTGGACTTTGACTAGGCCTTACTAACACATGAGGATGTGTTAATCTGAACCATATAATTGTTGCTCTGCCTGTATCAAGTCTTTGGGGACGGTCCTCCCGTCAGTCCCCACAACATGATGCTGCCACTACCATGTTTCACCGCAGGAATCGCCTGATCCGGTATCACAGTATTGGTCACCCAACTTCTGCCCCCCAGATCTGAACTGAAACTACTGATTATTGTAAATGTGACTGTAGACTGTCAGTTATTCTATCAATTATTCTGACGATTAATCAAAATGTGAACATTTCGCACCTTTTCCACTTAACCACTTTAGCCTTTTTATACAATATTCAAAATACATAAAAAAATCCAAATAACTCAATTATTTTAAATAAGAAAATAAGCATTTTGTTGCCCAAAATCCAATAACATAGCATTCATGTACACGTGATTCTTTGTGGCAAAAGATGCATCTGCGGCTAAACAAAGACTTGTCAACGTCAACATGTGAAAAGCTCAATCCTTTTGTCTCGACTTAACAGCCATACAGTGAAGCAAAAGGCGCTTAATCCGACAATTACCAAATTTAATCCAGGTTAAGCTAAAACTATGCCACTTGAGGAGCTCTGGGTAGAACACATTTACATACAATGGTGTTTTTCTTCATCTTAAATGTAAATTATCTGTATTTTTTGTATCCATTGCTGCTCTGAGGGTGTTCGTCTTTCAGAAAATATATATTTTTGAGTCTGTACACTCCAGCGAATGACTAAACGGTTGCTAAATTGATTGACGATTAATCCGATTAATCGTCTCAGCCTTAATCAGATCTAATTTTGAGTTGGAGACGTAAGACGAGTTGAAAACATTTTGCCGTCGCTAGCGATGAACATCCTATTCACAGTTTTCTTCCAAGCAACAAAAGGCAGTCGGTGTTTTGTGCATTTCAAAATGAAACTTTAATTCACTTCCATCCTTTGATAAATATTTCAACCAAGGGTTAGAAGAGCCTCCTTAAAGCCATAAGAGCCCATAATGCATTGCTCTGTGACTTCAGTAGTGGTGAGTCAGAAATGCAACAAGATTTAACTAAGACCAGACTTAATTTGGCTTAATATGGCTCCAGAGGGCTAAATACTGTCTGCTACTAGATTTACATTGTTTCCAGCACAAGCTGTTTTTTTTTTCAGGGTTTGTTGTTCTGACCCAGTTTGACATGGTTTCCTTTTGCAGCTTTAAACATGTCTGCTTCCCATGAGTTGCTTCCTTTTCCCAGCTAACATGCCCCCGCATCATAATGCTGCCACCACCCTTTTTTCTACTCGTTCACATGTTGTTGCAAACCACACGCTGAATACTTTAGCCTTCATTTAGCCACTCCTCTACGCAGGCAGGATTTATGAAGTACATAGCCAGTTGCTGTGGCAACAGATTCTTCCACCTGAGCGTCGGATCCCGGCAGGTCCTCCCAACTGTTACCATGGATATCTCGGCTGCCACTCTCATTTTTAAATGTTTCCCCTTCATCTGTTCACTTGTGTTATAAATACATGATATCATTCAGCTTCGAGAGCAAATGTAAGAAGAAAAAAAAAAAAACTTTTTCAAACAGAACACCTACATCCTCGAGGCTGCGCTAGTAATTCATCACATTCGGTCTCCAGGGAGAAAATTAAAAATAATAGTTTAGCCTTTCAAAGTATGCTATTCCTCATATGGCTCTGACACGCTTCAGGCGACTCTTAACTCAGCATGCTGGAGTGTTTGCAAAACCAGAGTTGCTGACAGGATAGAGTGAAACTCTCCAAAATGCAGGTTGTGATGAAAAGACATAAAACCACACCCTAAACAAACACAGCTCGCCCTGACTCACACAGGGAGTGTGCTGCATGCTGGGAGACTTGACGACAGACCTTTTTATTACATTACCTGCCTTAAATCTCATTAGAGATGCACTTAAATCAGTCTAATCAAAGCAGTTGTAATCTGTTTATTCCCAAATTATATCAACTGGTCACTCCACTTTTTTTGCGATCGCAGAAATCCCCGCAAAATCAACAGATCTCCACATTTTTTTGAGCTAATGTTTAATTGTGAGGTTATTTCTAATTTTCTGTATAAAGGGTAAAAACATTGGCTTTAAGTGCTAACTCCCACCTGCAGGTGGCAGTATTTCATACTCAGCCTTACTTGATATCAACTTATAGTCCATGAAATTTTACTCCCTAATATAAGCCTAGAAATCGGGTCCCTGTCTCTTTAAAAACTCCTGCTCTTTCTGAAACGTCGCCTTCAGAAAGTCATCACAACATGGCTCCTCTGTTAACTCTTTAACAAAGTTTTACCAGAATCTCACTGAGCAGTAGCTCATACAATAAGCTCAGCAGATTCGTAGTTCCATCAGGTGTTTGCTAATTGCTAGTGGCTAGTCTGAAGGAGCGGAGTGGAGGAGACTCTTCTAAGACATACTTATTGAATGCAGGCACTGATATTTATTTATATTTTAATAGTTTTTTAATTACGTTACACATCCAGGCACCTCTGGCCGTCTGAGAACACTTGTTGTCTTGGTGTGGCCCAAAATGAAGATGAGCTTATCTCATCTGAGCTGCCTCTGTTTCTTATTTCTTATCTGCTTCTTTGTCACCACTGCCTCCCTCCACAGGAGCCACTTCTCCTCCTTCTTCTTTTCCCCAAAGAGCGGCTGCTTTGCAGGGAACTTTTTTGACTTGCTCCACAACTTTGTCCACCACAAACTGTTCACACTGTTCCGCCTGTCCTGATGTGATAAGCGGCGCTTTTCTTAATAGTTGCTTATTTGACATTAGCTGCTCTAAAAAAAGATGTCCCTATGTCACTTTTCCCTGTATTCTTGGGGCTTTTCACCTGCCTGCCACTGTTGGATCAGTTATTATGTCAAGTGAGGGTGGAATGAAGGACGAGTGGCGGCGGGGTGGAGGGGGCTGATATTTCAGGAATGAAATTTCTTGACAGCCTCTCTCCCCGGCTCACTCAGAATGTACGAAGTTCCCTCAGCCTCCGATTTCTCCCGATAAGAGCAGAATTGGTAGCCTTCAATCATGGTGTTCGGCTGCGATAGAGGCTCAAGGCGCGGTTATCCCCTTATCAATAAATGGTTAAGTGCAAACGGGGCCCGGCAGAGTGCGGAGACACAGTCATTAACGGGGCTGGCAGGCTCCTGAGGTATGAGACTTTTGTGTGCCTGTGGAGGTAAGAGGGGGGCGGCGGGGGTGTCAAGGGTGAGGAGGGGTCACGGACAGTAAAAGAGTGATGGCTGAGGCGAGGGGTTGGTGCGGGGGGTGAGCGCTGGTCTTTGGCAGCAGCTGCACGCATACATGGAAAACAGATTTGGTTCCTCTCGGATTTCAGTCACCGGCGGAGCCAGCCGTTCCTTTCCCATCCCATCCTGAACCCCCCACACCCTCCGCCCCCCGAACAAAAGGATAAAATAAAATCAGATGTTCAGATGTGCCCTCCACATTTGGTTTTTCCATTGCTCGCCTGGCCTCTGACACGCAAAACATGTCGAACAACTTGCCCCTCGCTCGCATCGCTCCCCCGAAATAAAAAGGAAAAGGGGAAACAAGATCAGAGCGGGAATCTTTGCGGTGCTGAGTGTCGACTTCGGATTTCATTGGCGAGGGAATGGGGTGTGTGTGCGGGGGGGCTGCTTTGATTGAGCTTATTCAATTAGATTACATCAAGGGGGCCGTTAGTCATGTTGAGCAAACAAGAAAGTGGGATGCACTCAGAGTTGATTTAGTATGGTCTGCACATGTCAGGACAGACGGAGCGTGAATGCGAGGCTGTCTCTAAGGGACTTCTTGAAAGTTACTCATAAAGGAGTATGAGGAACGGGTGGGGGGAGAGAGCCATTGTCTCCTCTAACGAACAATCAGAGTTCTCTGGGTACGTTAGAAAACAACCCTCCTTTATATTCAAATTAAACGAGCAAAGGGTGATGCAACCTCTTTTTTCAGTCACTCCATATATTTCTGCTAAAATGCAACATTAAGGAAACAAAGAACAGATAGCTTTTATGTGCGCTGCTCTTTTTACGGCTACTCCTCAGTGTCGCCGTAAAAAGTCTTCACATCCCCTTGATGCATTTTCACATTTTTCCACATTACGACCACAGGCTTCTAGATCAAAACCACAGTTCTGCATAATTGTAAAGGGATATGGAATGGATAGATTATACAACAATATCCTAAGATTTTAAGCATTTTTGCAAACCTACAAAGACACGATTGCACACCTAAACTGACGAGTTGATCAGAGAAGCAGCCAAGAGGTCAAAGGTAACGCCGGAGGAGCTGGAAAGATGCACCGCTCAGGTGGAAAAATCTGCTGATGCAACAATTAGTCTTGCACTTGACAAATCTGGCCTCCGTGGAAAAAAGCAATTAGATGTTTTTTTTGTACAGCTTGCAAAAAACTAAAGTAGGGTGCAGAAGATGATGAATGAAATTTAATATACCTTAATAGTTGTTCCCATACTTGAATATTGTCTATACTCTTGGAAAACAGTCCCAAAATATGAATACAACTCAGCTAACTATGAGTTTCATATGAAGTACAGTGTTTGCAAAACATGGTGGTGGCAGCGTCATGTTGGGATGCTCGTCTTCAGCTCGAATAGTGAGGCTGGTCAGACATACAGGCAGTAAATACTGTTTGACGCCGCAAACTGGAATGGTTTAGATCAAAGCATACCCATGTGCTTGAGTGACCCAGTCAAAATCCAGACCTGAATCCATTTAAGGATCTGTGGCAACAGATGCTCTCCATCCTGTCTGGCTGAGCTGGAGCTACAAAAAAAAAAAAGAACTGGAGAATTTTTTTGTCTCTACATCTACAAAGCTGGAAGATATTCACCCTAAACAGAATCTACTTTGGTCCGTTTCTATTCACCTTCCCACCCAATGACTTGTGTTAGCATAGCATATAAAATCTTTATAAAATAAGATAAAGCTTGTATGCTTAATGTGACAAAATGCAGGAAACATAACAGGATTGAATTTAGGACTGACACGATTAATCAGAATAATCGTTATGAATCGATTATTGAAATAAATGTCCACTAGTCTCGTAATCGTAAGCAGAATATACAGACTCAATAAAAAAGGTCAACTACTGAAAGAACAACATATTCTGAGTCATAAATAAGCCAAAACTGTACAAAAAAATATATAATTTGTGCATTTAAAACAAAAACAAGACCTTTGTTAAATATGTGACATGGTTTTATCTTCACCCAGTTCAAATGCTGTAAAAACAAAATATCCTTTTAGGCACCTTTTGCTATCCAATTATTAACTGGTTAATCCAAAAATAGTCAACAAATATATTTCTAACATTGTATAAAAGGGTAAAAGGAAAAATCAACAGGATGCGCTTATTTTTTATCTAGTTAATTATCATAATAATCGATAGATTAATCAGTAACTAAAATAATTATTAGTATAAAACCTCTATAATAAAACATACTAAAGTTTGTAACTGTAAAGTGACAAAATGCAGAAAACTTAGTGGGTTATCTGTACCGCTGAGACGATTAATCACAATGAATCCATTATTGAAATAATCGTCAACTAATTTACTAATTGATTAATCGTCAGAAGAATTGATAGATTGATAAGTAACTAAATTACTTGTTACTTGCTGCCCTGGTTATGTGTTCTTTTCCCAAACATGTGGTGAAATAGATTTTTTTCATTTAATCAAATTCTTTAAACGTTTTTCACATAAATCTGTAAAGTCCAAATCATGGAATAAGCAGAGATGTACATCAGGAAACAACTGAATGATAGTTTGCCATTTGTCAAAAATCTTTCCTCTGTGCAGCTCAGAAAAGGAATAAATTATCTCCGCCTTTTGGTGACGTTCCTCTCCTTAAGCCCTCTCTCTCTCTCTCTCTCTCTCTCTCTTTCTCTCTCTGCAGGCCCCAAGATCCAAGATGACCCCGGGTCCTCCTCCAGCACCGACGGCTTCTTGAGCTCCAAGGTGGCCGTCTTCTCCTCCATCGCCATTGGATGCATCATCTTCCTCGTGCTCATCCTGCTCCTCGTCATCCTCCTCATCAAGATGCGCAAGCGCTCCAGGAAAAACGCGCACTCGCAGGCCCGCCCGTCGGCGCTGTCACTCAGCACGCTGTCCAACCCCAAGCTGCCCGGCGGCACAGCCGGCACCGAGCCCAGCGACATCATCATCCCCCTGCGGACAGAGAACAACTACTGCCCCCACTACGAGAAGGTGAGCGGGGACTACGGTCACCCGGTCTACATCGTCCAGGAGATGCCGCCGCAGAGCCCTGCCAACATCTACTACAAGGTCTGACGCGCTCCGGGGGAGCCAGCAGCGACGGCCAGGAGAGAGGAGCGCTTGATTTACGTTCTTGGGAAGAACGATTTCCTTTGAATTTTTTTTTTGAGGGGGGGTGGGGATGTGGGGACTTGAAGCCACCCCTCCCCCCCTCCTTGTTATTTGTACCACCTGCTGCACAAATCTGGAGAAACACGTACTGAGCAGTCACCAGCGGGGTTGGGAGCTGACTGATGAGAGACCCTGACCGTCAACCCTCTCCTCCCTCACCTCCCCACCCGTATGCGTCTCCCCTCCGACCCCAACCACTCCCGGAAAGTCTGGACTGGACCAACAGATGGACCTCTAGCTTCCCTGTCCCTGCTAACGGACAGGATATAACTTATCTCGGCTCCCCGAAGTACAGCCTGTGCTACACCCAATTAAACACACCATCCCAGCACACAGCCGGCCGGGAAGCAGGCAGGCAGGGTGGGGGCGCTGCTGGTGAGCAAGTAAGAAAGGAAAAAAAAAAAAACATCATTGTGTGTGTACGTGTGTGCCACTGTGCGCGTTTCGTGTGGGGGGGCCCTGCCTCCCCACCATCCCGCCGTTGCTGGGCCAGGGAATCTCTCCAGATAGCTCAGGTATCTTTACACAGTGTGTGGAAAAACGTGCTCCTCTCCCTTACGCACCTCTGATGTTTGCCTTACTTACTATTTTTGATGGAGGAGATTTCCTCGAACCCTGATTAAGTTCACAAAGCAGTTGTATTTTGTTAGACTTTTCCTACCAGTGCACAATGTATAGAGCTAAACCCATCGTCATAACGACTCCCATCCCCTCACCGCCCACGCCATCTCGCCGCTTTTAATCTGTTAAGACGGACTTTAACCTGGACTCCTGGCTGTCGAGGTGTGTATGTATGCGCACGCGCGTGCGTGTGTGTGTGTGTGTGTTGCGCATGTGAAATTCCTCCCCTCCTGCTTGGTTGAAATGAGTTCCAGCGTTGCTCTGGCATGTGTGTGTGTGTGTATTTCAGGGTGTGTCCTCGTTGAGTGCGGTTGGACATGTCCAGACCGGTTTCTCTAAGAAGTGGGGAGACTTTATTGGATTTGACGTTGAGATACTGTATCCTAAGCATGACAAATAAAAAATAGAGGGTGATGCGCCAACTGACAGACAGACAAGATCTAACAAACACTCCTGAGTGCTCCAGTTGGCACCGATCGGAGATCTTGCCATCGGATCGGCTTTCAGACAGACAGGCAGGTTGCTATTTGTTCGCTTTATCTCCTGAAGCATCTAAAAAAAATTTAGTTTGAGGGGCGTCGGTCAGATGGCTCTCCCTGATTGGCTGGCCTACAGAGGTACGATGCCCCATATATAGGTTTGGATGGAGAGCCGGAATACAGTATCATCACTTTCCAACTGGCCGCCATCTGTAGATGAGTCAGCTTGTGACTAATGTACGTGCCATCTTTGTGCCCACTCTCACCAACCGATTGGGGGAGGGACGGGCGAGGGGGAGAGAAATTATTCCCGTGACTTGGCTTTAACCTGAGAGGATAACAGAGGTGGGAACGGGTGAGGCAGGGCTGGCCGAGGCGCTTTCGTTTTCGCCGGCCTCTCTCACCAGCTGTGCTGTGAATAAAAATGCTGTGTGGAATATTCAGCGAGGACACTGCGGCCCAGCTATCACACAGCCCAGGGCGACAGCATCAAGGCGGGAATTTACTGCAGCTGCACGTGTGTGGAGTGGTGGGGAGGTAGATGGGGGGGAAGGCGGGAGGTTTTTGTGTGTGTACACATAGGTGCTTATTTGTGCTTATATTTGCAGTTTCCACTCTGGATGTGTGCAAGTTTCATCTGCTGCTGTGGCAGACATCCTTCTTTTTTGGGACTGAGCACCTCCTCTAATGAAGCATACACCACTGCAGTCAAGGCTAATGATGTCTGAGATACGGCAAGCCACTTGTGCCAAATATCGGCAAAGATGTGAAGTTTAGTCAGTTAGGAAAATCTCTGTGAAAACTTTGTATTTTACACCAGCAAGTCATATTTTGACCACCTCCCTCCTCATTGATTTCATTGCCTGTTTAAGAAAAGCCAAGAAAAACGTTCTATCAGATCATAGAACATAATTTTTTTTTTTTTTTTGCCTTTTCATAAACAGTCGTTGTGCATCTGCATGAGACGGACGAATGAAGTAAAAAACGAAGCACGCTGTAACGTAGGCAAACTTCTCCCCCGAACAGGCCATATTTTACACCAGCAAGTCACAACGTTTTGAACGCCTCCTTCTCAGCACGTACGGTTTGATCAAGTCATCAAAACTTTCATGCCACATGAACACGGGGAAAAAAAATACCCCTGTGTCTTGGGAACACCACTTTTTTAGTTGCTCATCATCAGGCATGACTTAAAAAGTGGCTTCCCTGACAACTTTTAATCATCCTGACTTTTTAAGCAGCAATTTTCATGTACCGAAAAAACATAAAATCTTACCATTTTTGGTCTAGTTTCCAGGGCAAATGTCTTGGTATGTTTGAAATAAGACTAAATCACAAATAACTTTTCAGCGAACATTATGGGCTTAATTTAAGTTAATACATAACTTCTTATCATTGATGAAGAATTACTAGCTTCACTGGCTGATTATTTCGCTTATAACTAGTATTTTTTCATAAATATTAAGGAATTATTGACGTAAAACAGGCCCGTATATCTTGCTTAAATTATGCTTGCGAGTCTGTTTTTGTCCTATTTCAGGCGCACTAAGACATTTGCACTAGAAACCAGACCAAAAATCCTTGGTAATGTGTTGTGGTTTTGTCAATACCGGGCACTCATGTCTTGCCATATCAAAAAGGAAATAGGGAGGACCATACATGACGAAAAGCTGTTGTTTGCGCCCACACGCCAACGCAAACACATCCAGACAGACGGGTCCAGGTTTTTTTTTCCTGTCAGGGTTAGGGTGCGTAACGTTTACTCAGCGACAGAGTCCAGCCCGTCATCAACCAGCGCTGACATCACCCTCGGACAGGCGCTGCAGAGTTAAAAGTCGACCCCGGCTTGAAGACTCGGGGAGGACTCCGGTGGCTCTTGCGTGTCGTTAACCTCTTAAGTTAACAACCTCAGCAGCTGCCGGTGATTTTTTTTTTATGTGTGTGTGTGTGTGTCCCTGTGTTTTAACTCAGCATGCGCCCATCTGCAAAACTCATCTAGAGCATATATTTTTGTTTCGGATCACCGCGCCTCTATTCATCTACACCAGCTTAGGGAGTTATTACCAAATTACCACAAAGCATATCTCATTTTCATTCATTCTAGCGACCGCTTAGTGTTATTCAATTTCGGGAGGAATTATGAAAAAAAAAAAGAAAAAAAAAAGAGTAAGCAGAGAAATGTAAATATATGGATAGAGCCCAGTTTAAGATTTAATTTCCACCTGAACACTGCTCATAAGAAGAATTTAAGATTAGATTTTTGTAATGGAGGATGTTTGTAAATAGCCGTCTTTTTAAAGTGTGTTTTGTATGAATCCTTGCAATTTCTTTTCTTTTTTTGTTTTCATTTTCTTTTTCCTTTAGACTTTAACTGAATATTGCAACATGTGCTGTCTTTTACGCAGCATCCAGTATTGTCGAAAAAGTCTTTGTTACCACACGTGTTTTAAAAATATTAATATTAATAATAATAAAATAAAACTAGGATTCAGAGAGGGGGTTTTGCTTTTTTTTATGTTGCCATTCAACAGGAATTTTTACGTCTACAGACTGAACCTTTGTCACCGAGTGGCTTTGAAACGGGATAGGTTGCTGGAATGAAGATGATGATGATGATGTTGGAGGCACGGCTTAACTCTGCATATGAAGATTGTGTTATTCGCTCCATTTGAACCTCCTTCACCCATGGCGACGCCAAAAGCAAAAAGATGTTGGTCCAAAAAAGAAGAGTCTGATTTCAGTTTTTATAAGTTCAGAGGGCCGGAAAGGGGAAGGTCGCAGGGAAGGAGGGAGAAGGAGAAGCGGAGAAAAGAACCAGGCCACGTATGAAAGCGTGACAGTGGCGCGCTCGCCAATAAATCATCTGGTTTACACCACTCATTATCTCCCAGGCGGTCTTTTGTTTTAAAGATGCTCCCTCTCCCCCCGCTCTCCCGCTGCCCTTCTCCTTTGTCGTCCCCTCCTTCCTAATTTAGCACAAGGATGCTGTAAGGTGGTTTCTGCTGTTTTTTTTTTCCAAAGCCACAGTATTATGATTTATTTTTCTCTCAATGTGCATGTGAAAGCAAAAACCTGTTGAATTTACTTTCCTTTTGTTTGAATCACAAATGTTATTTTATGTTTCTTTTTTTTTCTTCTTCTTGTCATTCACTTATTTACCACTTCTCAGCGTAACCTGTCGGCACCAGCTACAATGGAAACAACGTTCCACCAGTTTGGAAACTACAGCATATTGATAAATAAAATTTTTCCCATGGAACTTGGTCTGGCGTGATGTTCTCTCTTCGATAAATGAAACTCTGACCAGATTCCCTTCTTTCACACGACATCACATAAGTAGGCCAAAACTTTGACTTTTGGTTTCATCTCAACTTTCACTTCCCTACATGGCTTGTGAGCAAACCACAACGATTTTCTTTCTCTCAAGAATGGCTTTCTTGTTGTTCTCCCACCTGGGTTGCGGGGTTTGGCATCTCCTCCAGAGTGACAGTGTGACTCTTTGCTGCTTCTCTGAATAATCCTGAGTAACACCGTTATTCATTTCTAGATCATCTATTGTTCTCCTCTGTAAGGCCGAGGTGACTTATTGCACCACTCCGCTCTTCATTAGACAGTTAAATTAATGTGTGACAGTCATGTGGCAAAAACACATGACACAAACAATTGGTGAATAAGCTTAGTCACACGCACCGTGGTTCACCACACAAAATGTGTAAACAATGCAAATCTATAGAGTAAAAGGTAAAAAGAAGACAAAGGTCATCTTCAGGTGACATTGGCACACTCTGAAAATGTTGCTGGTTTGAATAATGAAGGTGCTTCGAAGTAGAAAGAAGAAAAGAAAAGCACAAGCAACTGAAAACACCTGAAGTTCAATACATTATCTAAATTGTTACCATTTTTGATCGAAATGTAAAGATGACTTCCTATGACCGCCCTTGCATAAAAGGCTGAATAAGTATTTGTTTATTTAGGTGCTTGTGAGACAGTGTCCTTAAGGTTAAGATTTTCAAAATGAAGGTGTTCATGTATGTACCTCAGTTTGAAATCCAAACCTTCAAAACCAATGTAGGTCAAAGAGACTGCTACATGATGCTACAAGATTTCTTTTGGCACTTCTTTGTTTCAGTATCCTTTGTTCAGGAAGCCTTCAGGTTTTACCTTTACAAGCAGCTCTGGTGGTCTAAAGGTAAAGCATGTTAGCACTGTAAGTTTTACAGGAAGATGTTTGTTTTATGAGTGGAATGAGATGGTTGAAAATGGCTGTGTATTTTTCATTTTGGTTCCGGGTTCAACAAAGCTGTAGACTGAGGCGGCGGACGATGGTCAGTCTTATTGCACCTAACGTTTCTCTCAGATTATACGAAGGTCTTTCGAACTCAGCTCTGGGTGGAGTGTCCAAATGTTCTTTAGAGGAAGAATTGGCTGAATGTGCTGAGTGCTTGGGTCAATTACTAAAATTATTTATATGCTAGAATAAGACGAAACATTCTTTTAGAAAAAAAAAATCTCAAGATTCTAAGGTTTGTGTCAATTTCCTTACTCTTTAGTAGAACTGCAATTTAAACCGTGTGACATTATTGAATATTCACTCCATTCCTTCTGACAGAACTGGTGTAAATGAGTCACCTTCGTACGCCACCTTACTTCACTTACATTTGGCTGCCAAATTTTCTAAATCAGGACTTTGTAATGGCCACTCCAAGTAACTGTCCTTCTGTCCTTAAGTCACTTTGTGAGAATTTCTTTTGGCATGCCTTGAGTCATTGTCCATTTCGAGGACCAATTTATGTCCAAGTTTGAACTTCTTTGCTGATGACTTGAGATTTGGCTTTAGTACTTCCACGCGAAGTATTGTTCTCTTCTCATAATGCCATCTATTTTGAGAGCTGCATCAATCTGTTGTCCTGCAAGACACCCCCACAGCATGACGCGGCCTCCCCCGGACTTCACAGCTAGCATGGTGTCCTCAGGCTTTAGATGCAAGCCTTCTCCTCTCTTTAGCGAGTGTAGTCAAGGTGATTACTGAAAACCAGAACTTGAACATTAGTTTTCTTGCTTGAGAACATTTGCAGATTGTCGCTTACAGAGTAATGGCTTCTTCTTCACTGATTGGCCTTTCCGATGACGTCAGTACAGGACTTCCTGTGGATAATGATGACTCTTGCTAGCTTTAGCAAACATATTCACAAGGTCATGTAAGATTATTCTGGGGCTGAATCACATATTTCAACACATTTCAAAACAAAACAACTTCACTTCTGAGTCCACCTCCATTCCTTAACTTTATGATTGCTGGATTTGGATTTTGTTTCAATAGATGAGCGCTACATCACCCTGCACCTGAAAATTGTACCCAAGGATGAACCAGACTTTAGGAGTCGTTTCTTTTCCTGATATTTCTGCTGATATCTTTTGATTTTTTCCAATTTTCTCAAATGGAAGTAATCCCAATTGACCTAAAACAGTAAATGTTTAATTCCATATAATGCTAGCCAGGAAAAAAAACAGTTTTTTTAGGGCTTTAGAAATTACTTGAATGATTCGAGTACCTCAATTATTAAAATTTCTCGAGGAAAATGTATCTGCCTCGAAGCTTTGTTAAATTATGTTTTATTATTTAGCGCACCTGTTCCGGCTGGGTCGTTATTTGCGTTGCGCAGGGCTCTCACTTCCGGTCTATGAGTCGTTGACGAAAGTGCTAGCAGCATAACGTCCAATTTTCAAATTTGGATTTAATTAACTGATGGTAATGTCCTGGTTTTTGCCGTTTTTCGGGGGACCAATAAGTATCTTTAAAAATGACTGGAGAGATGCCTGGAGTACGACAGCCTTCTTCCTTCCGGAGCTGCTTCCTGGTGGCCGGTGTTCAGAGCGAAGGCGGGAGTTTTCCTACAGGTGAGCAGAAAGACTGAACACTGCGGGAAGCTGTCCTTTGAACGCATAACTTTACGGAAAAACCGGAAAATTAATTTCACATCATTCCGGTCTCAACAAATTGGTGGCAGAGTGCATCGTGACGGTATATAGATGTGTTTCTGTGTGTGATGAACGAAGGTGTCAAATCCCGTCGCTAATATGGACACAGAAGCTATAAATGGCTGGGCAAGGTGAGAGTTAACCTATTAAATTGAATTTAAATTGACTAAAAAGCTGGAGCATAGACATTTTATTATAAGCGTATTTGTAATCCTGCCTCTTTATTATGAAATTGAATATAATTTCAGATTTTTGTATAACTTTTCTTCTTCAGGTTAGCTTAAAAAGTGAGTTGTTATTGTTACAGGTTAATTTTCTAAACTGTATAAAAGTTATTGCTAGGGAAGCTCAGATGTGAAAAATTGGACTGATGTCGATAACACTGCTGTTGTTACCAATGTTTTTATTTGATCAATTTTTTTATCTGATTACTCTATTAATTGTAAGAATAATCGATAGAATACTCGTTTACTAAAATATTAGTTTACCACAGCCCTAGTTTTGTTTTTCTACGCTACATGTCTCTCCAGCAGTTAATAATATATTGAATTAAGGAGCATGAGTGTAGAGGGCAGAACTCAACTGAGTATCTATAATTTTACTTTGCTTCACATTATCTGCTACCTTGACAAAATTTGGAGAAAGTTCCGGGGGCATGACTGTACTTCCTGTCTGCCTGGCCGTCTCGGAGCAAATGCCGGACGCCCAGACTCGAAATCCCCCTACCGCCCCAACACTCACCCCAGACCCTCACCTCAGGGGTCAATGTAGCGCAGATGGCTTTGTTCTGATACATTAGTCAGATTGAAATCACAAGCAGGCTTCCATACGTCCATATTTGCGGAATGCGGACACGGCTTTTTTAGCGCCGTAACCAATACCCGCATCAGCCCCACTCTCTGCCCCAGTGTCCTCCAAAATTACATTTCTCCATACATGATTAAATCTGATTGGCCGCACTCGACATTTCCATTGCGTTTGTCTGAAATTACAGTCTGTGTTTCTTTCTTTTTTTTTTTTTTTGTGCGCGACTGAAGAGCAAACGCCAAGTCCTCGGTGAAAGTGGAGATGGCATGAAATGCTATTAAAGTGACGGGGCATTTTTTCCTCTGACAAACACGTCAGTGTTTGTGGGCCTGGCTTTCATGCTGATGATGATGTGAGCAGAGACAGAGTGGGCGAGAGAAGAGACTGATGGCAGGGGAGAGAAGAAGTCAGGGCAATGAGAGACATAATGTGCCTGTGGCTTCACAAACCCCACACCCCCTCCCCACACACCACCCTCTTCCTTCTGTCCAAGCCCCCTCCATCCTCGCTGTTTCTGTGTGCGCCCCAGGGCAGGTATACGCTCATCTGGTTTCCTGGCTCCGTCCCGAGACGCCCCCACAGACCTACGTTGCTGTGGATTTATTAAAACCTTCCCGCCCCCCATTGGGCTTCTGTGTGTGACGGCTTGCTATTTTCACTTACATCTTAGACTGCAAGTGTGTTTTTGAGGAGACATAACAGACGAGAGTTGCAACAGCAAAATGCATCCGCCAGATTACTCTGTAAATTATTTAATAATTCTCATATCCTAGAGCCGCTACATAACAGCAAAAGCATTGCTTCCCCTTGAACCTTTTTGCATCCTGTCGTGTTGTAACCATGACCTATTTCCTTGGGTTTTTATGTGACAGACCAGCACAGAGTGAATGTGTAACAAACAACCCAACATTCAGAAAACAGAAACAGTATGGTACAAGTCTACCTACTAAAACATGGCAATTTAAATGCATGGACACCCCCCAGTAAAATGAGCATTAATCAGAGAAGCAGACAAGAGGTCCTTGGTAACTCTGGAGGAGCTGCAGAATGTGTTAAGACAACTACTAGTTGCGATTGTGCACTCCACAGGTAAGGTGTTTCATGAAGAAAATTAAGAAAAAAATTAAGGGGAGATGGTAAAAATGTGGAACACATGAGACCAGTTTTGGTCCAAATACTGCACAGTATTGCTGCAGCTTCAAAAGACGTAAGATAGGAGTGGAAGTTTACTTTGCAGCTGGACAATACTTCTGGACACACAGACAGACCGAAAACGGAATGATTCAAATAAGGGGTCTCAAAACTGAGGGACCTTATTTTTTTTATATATATAACTTTCTCAGCTTTAACAGACTGGAATCAAAGAATTATGCCACAAGCAGGACTCTGTAAAACCTGAACGCACGCTGAGGAGGCTGTTCTTGTCATTGGATTCAGGTCTATTTGGAGCAGCGGACATTTAAAGCTCTCGGATATGGATCATCAACGACTGGAGTTTGAGACCCCTGCTTAGGATCAGAGCACGTTCATAAAACGGTTCAGTTCAGGTCCAGAGCTCCCAACGTAGAATCTGTAGCTAGACTTTTCATAGACACTCTCTATTCAACGTAGACTCATTTTACTGAATAAAATGAGTGAATATTTTAGTGTCTAAATGTACAAAGCTGACAGAAACATGGAAAAAAAGAGGACTAACAGCTAATTTGCAGATTTTTATTGTTGTTTTGGTCTATCAATTAAAATCCCAGCAAAATACTTTGGTGTGAAAAAATGGGGAATAATTGAAGGGGTAACAATTTTTTAATTTTTTTTTATTTTTTTTGCAAAGCATTGTATTATGAACACTACATGTTTTGTTTTTTAGTTGCTTTCTTTATCCCACAACTTGATGGCTCTCATGTCTTCATAGAGGAAAAAAGTCACCTGGGAAAGCAACAGCTGCCACTGTTTTTGTGGAGACAATTTAATGTTTTTTTTTTTTTCCCATGATAGTGAAAACCATCTAAGAACCAAGGAAGCTCTTCTACCTTCCTGTTCATTTTTTTCTTTTAAGGAAAAAAGACAAATTGGTTCCCTTTGCAGGCATTAGGGCCTCCAAAACAACCAAAGCTACATTCTTTTATTTGTGAGCAGAATTTGCACTTTCCTTTTGAACTTTCAAAACCAGTGTATGCGAGCTTAAATGGGACTTTTTATGCAAAGTTTTTACACAGTTTTACAGTGCTTTTATACTGCAGTGTTTTCACCCAGCCATTTTTTTGGCAATAAGTTAATGTCTGGAAAAGGAGCCATTTCAAATAACTCCCGATTGTTAAGTCACAATCATCAGGCAGTGCACTGTTACCTAGCAACCAAAGCCATTTCTATCACATTTGTTCAGCAGGTTTTACCATTGTACGGGCTGTACAATGGCTGCTGGAGGAGACAAGTGTTTTGTTGTTGACTTACCATTCAGAAACCACTTGATGCATTCTTGATGATTGTTCAGAAGGCTCCACTTCTGCTTTTCAAATATCTACAATTGCATAATCTCACTTCTGTTTGCAGCCATTTTCAGGCTTGAGTGTAAACGTCAAGTTGGGGGGGCGACGTGGCAAGCAGCAGCTTATTTGGATTTAAACAAACAAGCGACTCATTCTGTAAGGAGCGCAAAACAGACAGAACTGAGCAAACTGATAGCTCATTATTTAAGAATGATTTTGTGCAAAACATGTAATAAACATGTTTTGTAATCCCCAAGAACTTATGCTAACCTGTTCAAGGAAGCAAAGTAGGTCCCCTTTAAAAGTAGGAACTTTTGGGGTCAGGAAGCAAAAACATACAGCATCTTCTTCTGCTGATTTTATTCTTTTTGATCGCCAACAGGTTGTCCATTATCTCCCATTGCATGCCTTGCGTTTTCTGTTTTGACAGGGCTGGCACAGCTTGCGAAGCCACAAATGGAAAACAAAGTTGGAGGAGGAAAGCGATACAGTGAACCAGATGAGGGAAAAGAACTTAAGAGCACTGGTAGCTGGCGCTGGTTCCAGCCTCTCCCCCACCCCATCTCACCCCCGTCACGTTATTTCACACAACCGACTCAAAAAATCCGCCTGCGCATCACAGACGCCGCTCTTGATCCGCAGAGGTGAGTAACTTTAAACCTGCACAGCTCCCGAGCATCATGGGAGAAGGTCTGTCAGGTCGGCCTCTCAAGTGTTCGACCTCCTGCCGTGTTTTCCTCATAAAGTCCGTCCAGGAGGCCCGTAACTCACACCAGAATCAATATGACATGCGATGGGGGCATGTTCTTTCTCATGTAATGTACACATACATATTTAATGAGTTAATGCATCACTCGGCCGTTCATAAATAATGCAGGTCTGCTAATGCCTTTCATCAAGTGCTGCTCATCAAATATCAAGCAGATTTTTGGTCAATCTCTGAGCTCGCATGGGGAGGCTGGGGGGGGAAACCTGAGATGGCACGAAGAAAATGGAAACCGAGTGCAGGAAAAACCACAAGAAGCGAGTTCATCAGTCAAGCAGCGACATATACTGTAGATCATTCTTGAAAGGGCTAATTAATGTGTTTCAAATCCCAATCAGCGAGGGGGGACCGTATCTAAACAGCACTCCGCTTTAATCCCTTCAAGAGGAGCAGGAAGCGGAAATTCCACCCTACATCTTGCTCCGCTGCATGTCTTTCAATTTTTTATATTTTTTTTCCATTACACACACACATATACCCACACACACATATATATATGATCGCTCCCAGCCGTCAGGAACATATTGATGGCATTGTTATGACCAGAACATGCCTGATCAGGCCCGGGCCGTGGCAGGGATCCAGGTTGAACCGCAACTCATCAATCATACAGAGTCTGAGAGAGAAGAAGCAGAGAGTCTTTTACACACAAAGGCGGAAAAAAAAAAACACACGAAAGAATGAACACGCCGGAGAAACAGCAAACGGCGGCTGGCTGCTGGGTCACAGGTGTGGAGAGATCTAGAAGGAAAGTGGGAATTATTTCCCTACTTTTTTCTCTCTCCCTCTCTCTCTCTCTTTCTCTCTTTCTCTCTCCCTCTCCAATAACCCCTCCTTCCATTTTAAAGAGATACGGCCCCCTCCCACCCACGTCTTTGAAAACATCCCATTTCCATCCACATTTCCTTCACCCAATTTCAAGAAACCTGCAGCCGATTCGCCCCCTTCGGCTTCCCCACTCTCCTGCCCCTCCGTCTCCTACTCTCAATTAGGCCGTTGCCTCGAATCTCAGGCATTATCTGCACGGGCCATTTATATAACATGACTCCAAAATGCATTTGCACAATTTTCCAATTACAGTATTATGCCTTGAAGCTCTGATTCTCTCTGTCTCTCTCATTTCCTCCCTTTCACTCAAGCTGCCCTTGATGTTTAACACTATAAAAGAAAAATAGAGGCGCACATTTATACTTTTTAAGTAATAGTCCTTTGTTCCCTTAGGGATTATTGGTGTTTACGAAACTTTGTTCTCGATTGTTTTGAGGCTGTGCGTTGTTTGTGCTCTGACCTTTTTGAGCGACGGGTTTGTAAAAAGGACAAGAAACTCAGGCTGGAATTAAATTGGAAAGCGATTGACTCAAAAAGCTGAACATTTTTTGGACTGCATCGTGACAATAATAATAATAAAAAAAGGCTTATAAATAACAAAACAGAAAAGAAAAAACTCTGAAACAAATAATAACACTGCCTCATAATAAAAGGAAAAGCATTTACTCCAAGCAAAATACAGATTCCAATACTTTGTACGAAAACTAAAATTTTAAATTAAAATCAAACACGACTTGGTGACATTCATGAAACAAAAGCTGGAGTGGAAAAAAACAAAACATAACATGAAAATTGAACAAAAACATTTGAAATATTTTACATGGATGTACAGGAGGAAAATGACTGAAAAGAGGCATGTTCAACCTTGAGTTACTAACGGTAACTGCAGTGTCAATAAGAAAAATATAAAATGTAACCATTTACATGAGAAAACAAAATATTTTGTAAAAATTGAAATTCACATGAAGCCTGAAACTCAATGAAGTTCGTAAGCGGTGACAAAACAAACAATTTGCTTCTGAAGGCTCTTTTGTCTTTTGCACCATTGTTCCTGTGTTTGTTTTCTAAACTATTGTGTGCTTTTTTCCTATTGATTTTCAAATGTCCGTGGCACTTTTTGTTGTAAAATGTAGCCATTTCTGACATCGTCAAGGCAAAGCAAAAGTAAACTAAGCACACTAAATAAAAATAAAAGCTGACCTAATCCACGTACTAAGATTAAGTGTTTTAAACCCTTCTAGATGGCGACAACAGCCAAGTTTGAAGCACTGTAATTCCACCACACTTTGTGCTATCTGAAAAACAGCACAAACTGTGTGATTTTTTTAAGGGGAGACATTGTGCTTTCCAACCAATATCGGGTTATTATGGTAATTTACCCCCCGCCGTAGCAGAGAGTGAAATTAATCTGAGGGGCGCTCTTTTAATAGACGGTAAATTGCGAAAATAATTTACTAGATTTTGAAAGTTCCAATTGTTCTGGATAAATAAAATAAGCAAAAATATCCAGGCAGAGACTTAAAACTTGGGGCTCAGAGGGTTAACTGTTAACATATTTAGTCGTCTTTGTCATGCAGTCGTGTATGCTAGTGTCTGGGGTCTGACACATTCAGGGGGGTTGGCAGCCATTTCAAATTTTTTTCACATTACAACCACAGACTCTCCATCCATCAGACCCATTTGGAAAAACATTTGTAAAGTACACAGAATTATCTTCCTTCCACAGAACTTCTCTAAACAATTCTCTGTTGGCCTATTGCATAAAATCCAAGATGAAATGTTTCTGGAGTTTGTAGCTGTGGCACGCCAAAATGTGACGAAGAAATTGCAAGGGAAACGAACAATTACGGAAGGCACCGTAATAATCTTATCTCAGAGGTATTTCACTCATATCCTGGATCCTCTCAGGCCCACACAGCTACAGGTCGTATACGGAAACCAGACCTTAATGCTGTTTGGTGTCCTTGAGTTAGCGCTGTCCAGTTTGATTACCAACAGCGGCCCTTCCGGTCCCACCAGGGTGGCCGCTGCGCGCTGACTGGCCTATTGTGTCAGTGTGTGGAAACCCAAGCTGATGCAGGCGTCGCTGACCACCCATCTGCAAACCAACTGACCTAAATACTGCGTAACATCTGTGGGGTGGGGGGAGAAGAGCAGAACGATGCTCACAGAGTTTGTGCATCATGCATGTATGCGTGTGTGTGTGTAGGCGTGTGTATTTGTGAAATCACATTGGCCTGGAAATTTTTCTTGACAACGGCAGTGGCAGAATAACAACGTCTCTCAGCCGGTGGCGCAGCGAAGGAATCTCTCAATGTCACCCCGACTCGAGCTTTTTCTTTTTAAATGTATTTTATTGGGAACAAATTCACAGCGAACGCCCAGCTGAGAAATTAAAACCAAGAAGGAGCAGCAGGGAAACTTCACAAGCGGTTTCTTTCATTTTCCCCCTCTTTTTTTTCTTCCCTTTCTCTCCTCCCTCCTCCGCTCCCCCTGCTCCCTGCGACGCTGTGGCTACACAGCGGTTGACAGGATGCATTAGACAATCCCTTAGTGAAGGGTGACTGACCTAAACATGTGACCTAAGTGCTGCCCTAGTTCTGAGAGTGCCACATGAGATCAAGACCATTTCACTCATCTGCACTTTGTAACTGGCTCCAGACCAACAATGCTTTGCATTTAAAGGATGACCTCCAGTACAGTCCTCTTTTTTTCTTCTTTAGCAACAGTAGGGAAAGCTTTGAGGGAATAATAAATGTTACTGGGGCAACTCGTTTTCTCATTCGCGAGCTAACATCAGTGGGACGTCAGCGGGACTTTGAGGGGGGGGAGTGAATATTCATGAAGGGCAGGGAGCCATTTGAGCGTGGTGAACACTCCCTCTTACTCCACCTCACACACACATCGTCCTGTCACAAAATCCCGAACACTCGAGGAAGTGCAAGGACTCGTTCCATACCAGCAAGCACATACTCATCTCACGCTTCGCTGCTCTCATTCACATCAAAAGCGCATGCTCATTATGGCCAATACACACACACACACACACACACACACACACACGCGCGCGCGCGCGCACGCAAACAAGCACAGCCATTAGGCTCAGTGGCAGATCTAGTGAGATTGCTGCCCGGGACGAGCCCCTCCTTCTCTTTTCTCATGTCCAGAACATTTTTTTGCTTCTGTGATTTCACAAACAGAATTAAGGTTTTATAAATTCAAAACAGTTCAGTGTTCGCTGGAGGAATGTTTTTTTTTTTTTTTCCCCCCCCCAGATTAGATCAATCTGGATTAGGGGTTTTCAAAATGTGGTCCGTTGGATTTGACCACAATTCAAAAGCCAGTACAGAATTTGTCCAATGGTGCCGATCGACAATTAAACATATGCAAATTGTAACACAAAGTTATTTGTCTTTTTTTTTTTTTTAACCAAATGTTTGGGTGGTTGTCATTTCAGACAAAGTTGGACCACAAACAAATTATTATCAGCAGAAAAAGAAACTTGTGTTCTAGTAATTACTAATTGCAAATGTAGCTTTTGTTTGTAATTTCATAATCAGAAGAATCACAAAAATCTTCATAGTAACCAGGCACACATTTCTTACTATTTTCTTATTCATTTAATCTACTACTTTCAGCTTGACAAATTTGCCTGTGTGACACAAACAGACGACACCAGATATTCAAAATCATGATATTGAACTAGAAAAGCAGCTCATGTTTATAATGGCATAGAATAGGATCCTGAATCTGCATTAGCCACGATGTACAGAGCTAACATTGCGCAGGATAATGGCACCCTGTGCAGAGAGTCACGAGACATCATGTGACTCGACTAAAAAGGTTTAGCAAGCGTCTGTATATTTCATATGAATGCTACTGTTTATGAATTGATTAGCTCAGTGGCTGCATTTGTTTTTCATTTTTTCATTGTGTAATGACTGCTTAAAAGTGGCTTTAGAGAGGAACCAGTCTGTCTTGGGAAAATAATGAGAAGTGTGTGAGTTTTTGACCTAGAGCTGATCAAACGCAGACGAGATTTAATTGAAAGCCGAAAAAGTATCAGATACCAACTTCATTAGCCAGCTGACCTGTGCAGTGATTTATTTATTTAATTTATGTTTTTACCAGTGCTTAGACTATCTAATAAAAATCACAATAGGCAATAAAATATGTATTTTTCAAATGCTTATTCTTCCCTTTAGCACAATGGCACCCTGGGCAATGAGCCACATCCCCCGTATTTTAACCACCACTGACAACTCCTCCCGTAAAGATTTTCAGAAGATGAGAATAATATCTCTTAAAAGCAGCTGTTTATGAATCAATTAGTTCAGCGAGTGCATTATTTTATTTTATTTTATTTTTTTCTGGTGTAAAATAGCTGCTTCAAATTGACTTGAGGCAGAATCTGCCACACACGGAGAAGCAACGAGAAGAGACAGCCCTGATTCAAGCAGATGGTTCCTTGTAGCAACTAACAGCTGGATTCATGCTTCCTCTTCACAGAGACATTGTTTGACATTACGATCATCAAACAGAGCTGTTTCAACCCCCCCCCACCCCTCTGCTGTGTTATTCCGATATTGGTATGCAAAGGCAGCCCACACGGGAAGGCGGAGGAGGAGGAGGAGTGGACGGTGTGATGAGAGGATAGGGCTTGGATGCGATGAGAGGGCAGTCAGTCAGTCAGTCTGGACGTTTGGCACGGAGACAGCGGATTCCATTTCCATGCCAATCTGCCTTGTCTCTTTCTGAATCAGACTTGACCTTCACAGGCTGATGACTCCAGAGGCCTGGGACCAGGCAGACGCTTTCCGCTTAAAACCAGACACGCACACACGCTGATATGTTACAGAAATGGGAAAAACATTCCCCTCTTCTTCTTCTTCTTCTTCTTCTTCTTCTTTTTCCTTTTCTTCCTCCGCGCACTCACTGTCCGTGTTTGCACACGTGCGCGCGCACGAAATCCAAAGACAAGGGGGTTGGGGAGGCGGGGGCGGGGAGGAACTCTCTGGGTTGATTTACAGTAAAGAGGGAGTGATATAGAGGACTGAAACGGGACCAGACCGTCTTCGGAGAGCCAACCCCTTCCATGCAGATGGCTCTGTTTTTCATCTTCTCCCCTCATGAGATCTCATTTTCTGTGCTCTGTTCAGCAATTTCAACATTTTTTCTGCCTCCCCCCCCAACCCCCCTCAGCCGTTTGTGTTTGTCTCCATAAAATACCAGCAGATTCCCTTTCAACAAAACAAATAAGCAAAACAAACAAGTCTCTGTAGGTTCGTCTTCCACTCTCAGGATGTGCTGTGCCTTGCGAAAGCATTCGTGCACTTCTTCAGGTTGCAACCACACATTTCAGTGGATTCTGTAAAGGACCTAGCTCAAAATAATGCACAGCTGTAAACTGATAGTAAAGCTACCCCATTTTGTAGTCAATCCCCACTAAATCAACATGTTACACAACCACCTTTTACAGCAATTACAGCTGCAGTTCTTTTGTGGGATCATCCATCCATTTTGCACATTTTTTTCCTACATTCTTTGAAAAATATGCATGCCCGCTAACGACAATTTAAAGAGACACGCAACTCAATGCAGGCAGACCTCACACCAGAATCCAAATCTCCTTGTTGCAACATTGCTATACAACCATGCCACTGTGCAGCTCACCAAGTAAGCTCACAAACATCTTTTACAACCCCACTTCTTTCTCAGCTAGCTCCATCTGAAATGTCCGTCAGCTTCGTTTAACTTGTTTGCACACATTTTTTTTTTTTTTTTTTCAAGTTTTGGCACCTATTCTCTGGACTTTGTATCATCCTATATGCTTTTGTTTGAGTTATTCTTTTGCAGCTCTGGCTTTGTGTTTAGGGTTGTCCTGCTAGAGGGTGAACTTTTACACTCCAGTTTCAAGACTTTGGCAACTTTCGACAATTTTCCTTCCATGTTGGACGTTTTCGCTCCATCCATCTTTCCGTTCGGCTCTGACCAGCTTTCCTACCCCTGGTGCATTCATGGTGATGTGCAGTGTTAGTTTGCTACCACACGTTTTGCACATAATTGCTCTCAAACCTTTTTTCCACATTTTCCTGGATGGCTTGTATCAAATTATAAATGGGTCTTATTATGTTTTTTTTTTCTTCTTACCACTCTTCCATAAAAGCCAGAATTGTTGGTCAGCTAAAAGTTATAAAGGCAGCAAATGCTCCAACCTGAGCTCTGGATCTTTGCAGCTCCTCCAGAGCTACCACGGGCCTCATGGCGGCGTCTCTTACCGTTTCTCTCCTTGTGCAGCCTGTCAGTGTAAGTGGAAGGCAATGTCTTAAGTTTGTAGATATGTCATATTGTTTTACAACGCTGCCGTAAATATTCACAACTCTGTTTTGTTCAGTAATGTCCTCCAACAAACCTCTGAAACCTTCAAAGAATGTTATTCTTTGACTTTAAATGAAATGCAGGTGGCGTCGTTTTTTACTTATTCCAAGACTTCTGAAGTTAATGGGTTGCATCAGAGTGAAAGGGAGCTGAACACGATGGTGTGTCTGCCACACAGCAAATAATTTTGAAAACTGTCCTTCCAGTTCACGAGTATGCATGTGTTTGAGTGTTTAAATTAGGATGAAATACATAAAGTACACAACTGCGATGTGATGAAATGTAAAAAAAAAAAAAAAAAAAAGGAAGTCGAATACTTTTGCAAGGCTCTGTGAAAGCATTTTGGGGTCCAGCGCCGAGCGCCCGCTCTGTCTGCCTCCCTTGTGTTTCTGTTTAAGAGCCAGACTAAAATAGACCTTTACAAGTCATCTAATGAAAGTGACTCCGGCTCCTCTGGCTAATTGACCACCTTTTAAAAGTGGCGAACTGCGGCAGTCATTAGACTGGGGGCTGCTATGGGTCACTGCAGGGGTGAGACAAAGAAGAAAGAAAGGAGCGAAACCAGGAAGGAGAAGGGAAAAAAACACAAAATAGGTAGGTAATAAAAAAGCATAAATTCTCCTTGTTCTGAGGTCTGCCCCTTTTTTTTTTTTTGGGTGTGTCTGTCTGAGGTACAGCATTTGTTAACGCACGCCGCCTGAGGGGCGCACCTGTCCTGCTAACACATGTAACTAACATACAACACAAAGCTTTGTCCGTTTGCAATAATTTCATAATTTCCCTCCCTCCACCTAGAGCTGCTTTCGCGTCACGTCTCCGCCAACATTACAGCAGCTGTTTGTGCTTCTTCATTGACCAAATTTGAAGTGAGAGCCGAGGAAAATGGAAACATATGCCCTCTGTTTTTGCATGAGCCTACCGAGCTGTCTGTGATTTTCGATCCTCCCTTATAATTTGGAAACCGCGGGTGCTAAATGACCACAATCATCTAGTCTGTCATCACTGATAGGGGAAGAAATTTCTGCTTTTTTTTTTTTTCTTTTTTACGACATTCACATGATCAGGGAGACCTCTGTGAAGGCACGCATTTTCTCCTGATGACCCCATTTTAGAGGCATATTGCAAACAAACCCGCCATCCTTGTCCCTTATTATGTGCAACCGGCCCTCGGGGGGTGCGCATGGACAGGATCGTGGGTGTGTGCGCGCAGACCCGGACCCCGTCGTGTTATTGAACTGAAATTGAGCCCACCGCACATTTCCTTGGAGTATTGATTTAATCAACTGAATATCATGTTGAGGGCCGTATCATCTGATGCAACACACACCACCGCCGGCAAAAAAAAAAAAAAAAAAGAAGCGATCCATCTCCATTTAGCCGGACAGGCCCTTGTAGTCTAAACACGGAACCATTACGCATGGTTTAACATGGACACTTTGACCTCTGGGAGGTGGCAAGGCCAATGACATCATTAGAGGAGTCAGTCTGTGTGGCGGAGCGAGACTAATTGCTATCAGACCTCAATCACAACTAATAACTGCTCGGATTTGTTTCGATGCTCATATGATCCACTTTTAATATCCTAAAAGGTTTCTTGGCGTTGTCATACTGACGCAGGAAGAAGCTGCTTGAAACCTCGTTTTGGTTTTGTTGCTGCAACGGCTCTTAGGAAGTCTATTTCCCGAGGCTCTGTTGCTCTATTGAAAGGTACCTGAGCTCACAAAATAGCTCCAGGGTGATTTCCCAAAATGGAGATGAAGCCCAGACTCGAAATCACTTTCAAAGCAGCCTCTCATCTGGGGACGCTTTGAAGCCCAGGAGAGGAGCTCGGAAAATCGGTACATGGGGACTGACATTCTGCAAGGCCTGGCGTTTATCCTTCTTCGACCCTGGAGTCTGGGGCCTGACGCTTGCGGTTCAGGTCGACGGTCGGCGTCCTGTCTCACCAACCCGGGCTCGCCCGATAGGCGCCACACATCGCCTCGCCCATCGCGGCTTTGTCAACGGCCTCACTGGACCGTGAACAGAGGTAGACCACTGTGGAATGTCGGCAGAGCCAGTCCCGACCTTAGATGGACCAGCGCACAGATGAGCACAAGCAAAGACACTCATGAGAGCCAAGGTAACCTGATCCGATGATACAGGAGCTCCTCGGTGTGCGGCTAAATGCCTTATCTCCTTCTGGCCGCGCTCCTCTTTCCTCTCAACATTCTTTCAGGTATTTGGCCGAGACCTTTTCTCTTTGTCCGCCCTTTTCAAAGACCTGCTTTATGCTGGGAGCCCTCCAGACGTAGTGCTACAATCTCTTTACTGCCTCTCTTTCTTTTCCTCCCCCCTCTCTCTCTTTCTGACCACACATCCATATGACTAACTTTCTGGCTTTCTGTCGCACTCCCCAAGCACAGCCTCATACATCCAACCTTGTTCTACTCTAACATCCCCACACAATCCCAAACCAGAATTTAATATACAAAGACAACTGGCCTCAGGATACTTCCATATCTCAAATAACAGTGAAAAAGGAAATTGACAATAAAAAAGCTTTTTTTTTAACAGTGTTTTAAGTATTTCTCAATTGACAGAAAGGTTGATTTAAGTGTCACAGTACATTGCCTTCCAGTCCTCTGTACTACTAACCAACTTTCCATATCTAGCTAATTTCTTCCATTTGCCTTCCATTTTGGTCTTCTTCGATCTTTCTTTTTCTACTTTGTGCTTTAGGTGCATTTATTATGCTATAATAAATGCATTTTATTATGCTATAATAAATGCACTCACGTGGAGGGTCGCTGCTCCTGCATGATGCAACATACTTCTAAGTTCTTGACATAAAAGGAGCAGTTTCTTCTGGTCAGGCAAAAAGTGTTCCTTGTCCTGGATCTAGGCCTACATGTTCTCTGTGATCTGCTTGACTCCACATCCATGGTGGTGGTCTTAACAAAGATCTGCCTGTTTCCCTTCAAACATGGGTTAATGGACTCCTTCTGGAAGCTGAACTTGGAGATTATGCTGCCCTTTTATAGCTGTTTACAGGAAAAGATCAGCCTCTGCTGGTCAGAGGTAATGTCTTGGCTTGCGCGGTCTCTGTCGTCTCCAATTGGCTCCACTTCTACGAAGACAGTCTTACAAGTGAGGGCTTGCAACATGCAGTACTTCAGATGAAGGATCAGGTAGACTTTGCACTCCTTTTTGGACGTTGTAGTCTTAAAGAGGCACTGCCGTCCTCCATCTGCTAACCATCAGAGATCAGCCTCTTCTGGTCAGGGGGAATTCCCTCTTTGGGATCTAGGCCTGGATGTCTCCACTGTTGTCACTGTGCTCATCCTTCATCACTGAGGACCTTCGAATAGGTCTTCAATTTTGTCCAAATGACCTTTGTTATTTAATGCATTAGTTTGAAGATGACAAATGAGGCACCCCTAACACCGCAGAGAAATATCAATACCTCTACAATATAAGACCATTGGTTTTGGCCTCTGCCTGCTTCCGTTTCCTTGTTACTTATTCTTACGAGCAATTTCTATATTTGTCCTTTATGGGTTCGCTGGAAAAAAGATTGTCTGAACAGACACAATCAAAAACAAATGACATCCCAGAATACAACTCATTTTTTTCTGTTAATGTCTTTCCAAAAAGGTTTTGTTTTTGGATATAGCCAAAATTGACGCAGTTGGATATGTAATTTCAAATGACTTCCAACATGGATGGCTGTGGCTGAAATACTCTGATAATTTGGTAACTCTTCCCCATCTCAGCTCCTCCATATTTGCTTCTAAATCTTCCAGGGATGTCGCAATGTGTAGATTTTCTTGTACACATTTCCTTAACACATTCAGTCAGGTGTGTGCTTTTCACTCACAGTGCTGTGTGCAAAATTTCTGATAAGAATCTCAACAATTTCTCTTCCTCATTTGACACCAGAATCGCGGCTGGTGATGGAGTGGATGTTTACCACTGTCTTGCATCACCACACTGTTAGCACCCTACAAGCGTTTGGGAGCGAGCGAGAGTAATTGCTGTGATTTTGAAAGTGAAATGTTATCCCACTTTTGCTTAATATGGAGGTAAGCTACTCAAGGGCTTCTCTGTTGCATTTCTTTGTTTCATAACTGGTGAAATTCATTCAGGCGACGGCAGCCCTGGGCTGCTGTCAGCTGGGCTATTTTATCACCTGACGCTGCGGTAATACCTTCAGATTGTTGTTTTGTCTCATCTTCCAAAGGCTTTCCCAGAGAAAAAGAGCTAATCCGTGATATGCGGGTTTTTTTTTTGTTTGTTTGTTTGTTTTTGTGCTTTACATGGAATAATCAACACATTTAATACCATCATTTATGATAGTTTGTTCACCTCTTTGAATATAAACATGCTAGCACTCTGTAAACTACAGCTGCTGCAGGAAAGTGGCTTTAGTATAGAAAATAAACTGCTTTATTGGTTTGCTTTTTTAAAGAATGTGTTTGGAAATTTAAAAGTATTCACACCCTGTGTAATTTTCCTCTTTTTCTCATACTAATCGATGATTTTTATATTGATTTTATGTGATAGTCTAACACGGTGGGACATAATATCGTTGAGAGAACTAGACCTCATTCTTCTGATACCCCCAAATGAATTGCATTGCATGTAAATAAAATCCATCCATCTGTAGTTTGGAGAAGTGTTAGAGCAGGGTGAATTTTATAAAACAATATCCAAAGCTTTTAGCGTGGAGTACTGTTCAATCCATCAATCAAAAACTGATGTTCAAGGAGAACGCGAGAATACTGGTGGCAACTCTGGAGGACGTGCAGAGATCCACAGCTCAGGTTGGAGAGTCTGCTGCCGCAAAAACCATTAACAATGCACTTCATAAATCCAATCCAAGCCTGCGTTGAAAGAAAACCATAAAAATCCGGAGCGAGTTCAGAGTTTGCCACATGTCATGCAGCAGAAACAGAAAACGTATGGAAAAAGGTGCTTCGCTTTGTGTCTAAATCAACTTAACATAGACATATTTCTCATTTCCTGGTTGATTCAGCAAAGCCAGAAGGTTGTGTATATAAACCAAATCCAAGGGTGAGAAAAAGGTCGCCGTCGGGGCAAAAGTGTAACTTTTGTGCCGTGCCAGGCCGTAACAACAGACGCTATTCTGACAGCTCCCCACACGGTTATTCTCATGACCCCTGGAGGTCACATATTCTTGAAATTTGATTATGGGTCAAAATGCCCTGTGTGAGAGAGAGAGAAAAAAAGTGAGCCTTCATTTCATTTTATGAATGGAGGATTGTCTTGCATTGTTGCACCCAGATACGAATACGAAAACCACAACTGTTCTTAACTGGTTCTGTTAAGAGAAAAACACATCGTGGATTCAGATGAAAAATAAAATCATTGCTCTATCGGAAATATAATTGTGTGGTTGACCCTGAAGAAGGTGCTGCTGAACTTCTGTCAAATAAACCTAAAATGTTCTTTACTTCTGCATTTAAGCAAAATTTGTTTCCTCTCAGTTCTTGCATTTAGAATTAGCCTGATAAAGTGATGTGCAACAAATTTTCATTTTTAACCTTTGCCCTTTCCAAACGGAGGCATTGTTATTGGATATCAGGAGCATTTCGACCATAACTACACAGAGCCCAAATGTCCTGGGGGATTTTTCCAGTGAGCAAACAGATTTTATTTTTCAGCTCTGGCTCTTCTCATTTTCCTCTGTGGTCTGAGGTAAACAGTAGATTAGGCAAACGAAATCTGTTTAAGTGTGAAACAAAAATCCTCACTGCAGTAATGCGGCTTCTGTGGCGGAAAAAAGCTGTAACACTGGAGCTGGCTTCGTAGAATCACTTTATTTCTTACCTGTTGTACCTCTCCAATTTTTGGCAAACATTTTGCCGGGTAACACAATATAAATCGCTAATGTTTCTACATGAGGGAGAGTTTACTGACATTAGTCGTAATTGCTCCCTCACAGCGTAAATCCAGTATTTTTCAAGTTACAAACAGTTCCAGTCAAATGTGAAATTAAACATAGGAAGCAAATATAATAAATACACTGCTTAAAAAGTGATCTAACGTTAAGCTAGCTGGTGAGTAGCTGCCGGGGTCCAGATAGGTGGGCTTGTGCAAATCTGTGATTATAGCTTCTCAGTTTCTTTGAGTACCTTTGACAAAATCTTGATCTCCAAAAACCAGACATATTTTCACAATACTAAAATATCAAGTTCAATACCAAAACCAAACCAAACCAAAAAAAAGAAACACTTACCAGTTTGAATGCCTTTGAAGGCATTGTGTTCTTTCTATTAGATTAGTAAAGAGGTATTAATAAGTGCGTTAAATGAAATTTGTGACAGTAGGACAGCATTTTGTTGCCTTTATCATTTTAAAACCAATAAGAAGTTGGGACCTCAGCAGCTGTTTAGATACAAGACATGAACTTAAGCATGTGTTTCCTTACCAACAAAAAATTACACCAGGTAACGCTTTAGAGCTAGTAGCATTTACTCAGTTTTTTCAACAGTGTGAACAAGGATGTGATCCATGCAAATGTTTTCAGACAAAAGGCATTTTCAGTTTCAGTATTTCTGGTAAGTTGGAAAGGTTAGTTTCAGGTTTTTAGCCTGGATTTTCGTAAAGAGAAAATAAAAGCCGCTTCATTGTCATTTGATGATTCTGCTGCGTCTGTAGCTCTCTGCCACCAGACGTTTCATTCCAACCGTGGGTCCAAATGGGTCCACCAAGTGCGCTGACGTGGCTTTTGGCAAGTCGCTAATATGTAAACGCTTACGTTAATTTTTGGAGTTGTGAAATCTTTTTAAATTCCTCATTAACACCAGAGTCCTAGTCTTTAAGATCCCAGACGAGGGATGTGAAAATGACTCAATTTGTATCAGTTTTGATGGAAATGAGTACCTTCTGAACAAGAGCGTTTTGCTGTCGGATGCACTGAAATGCTGTTTTGACAACTCTGTTTGTTCGATGTTGATTTTTGTTTTCGGGAAAACGGGACGAAGCCCGTGTGCCGTGGAGAATGATGTTGCCAGCCTCGGTGATCGTTTGATCGAACATCAGCGGCTGCGTCTAGGGGGGCAGTGGAAATGGAAGCTTAACTGTGCTACCTCAAAATTGATTGATGTCACACAATCGTACTTTATCTACAACCCCGGGCATTAATGACGGAGTCTGACTGTTGCATGCTTTGGAGGCACAGACGGCCCATAATCTCAACACATTGACTCATACGATGTGGATAACAAAGTGTCTGTGAAGGGGGTTTATATTGCAAAAAAATATATATAATAAATAGAGATTCTGGCAAATTTCTAAAGCAGTACTTTAATTCTAAAGCTTTAATTTGGCTTAGGAAGACAAACTAGACAGTTTGGAAATATTTCCAAGTTATACAGACAGTCATTGTCTGGAAACTAAGGTGGTGCCGCCCGTCACTCTTATCAACGTAATGCTGTTTTAAAGCTTTGCTTGACAAGCAGTGAGCATGAATGTTAAACAACCAAACTCTGGCTGGCTGTTTGAGTAGATTGCCCAACTAAATACTCAGCTAATATTGACTTGTTCTACTTGTGTAACGTTGGAAAGAGCAGAACGGCAGCAAGGTTTTGGATTTTAAATCTTTTACTGAGTTTATTCTGTTTCAACCTGCATTTAGCATTTAGCAATATTTAATAATATAATAACTGCAGTAATACATTTAATCATGTTATTTTAGGATTATATGATTTTTCTTGTATTGAATATAGAAAAGATGATGTTACTTTAGTTAACTATTTGAAATTTCCAGACTCTTTTTTTTTTTTTACGAGTGTGGTACGAGAACTGAAGAAAGAAGCTGAAAGGAGGAGGAAGTGAGGAGGTGAGGCCGTCAAAAGTCAGAGAAGGATGTGCTTCAGTTAACAGAATAATCACAGATCACAGCAAGTCCCCCTTTAATTGGTGTAACTTTTTTTTTTTTACCAGTAAGAGGATGCTTTGGTTTAAGATTTCTTGCCATGGTTCTCACTCCAGTCATTAAGTCCACATTAAGTCAGGGAGTGTTTACATTTGTGGCTCAACTAGCGCTTGACGACGTGCCAGACTCAAGAAAATAATCGGTCTGTGAAATCTTTTCAAAGCGCGCCTGAACATTTTGTCTCCTCAGCTCTGACCAGGCAGAAACATGACCAACTTCAGCACCTTCACCCAGAAACAAAAAAACAAAAAAAGCACTTCTCACATACATGTGTAGTCCTGGCAAGACGTTCCCGGAGCAGGAGTTTTTCCTCGGGAGAGATTTCAACAGAGATACTTCCTGTAATGCTTTCAGAAGCTTGTAATAACAATCACAGCCTGTCAGCTGCAACAAAAAGCATGTTTGCTTTGGCGGCACGATTTGCTAATGCAGTCGTTTCACGGTGACTGGTCAAAGCATGTTAAGTGTGTGGGCCAACTGCGAAGATAAGACTGAAACTTAGGGGAGGGGAGAAAAAAAAAGGCTCCAAATATTTTCCTTCCAGTGCACTTAAAGACGCTGGACTTCTGTTTTTGTGTTGATCAGATCCTGAAGTGCGTTCTGCTTTTAAAATCTGAAACCCTACCCTTAAATCCAAAAAATTATTTTCTTGCGCGCACGCTGCTTCACAAAATTGATGCGATAAAACGACATATTTCTACTCGTTTACTCCCTTTGGTCAGAGGTTTTAATGGTTCATATGTTGGATTTTAACCATTTTCAATTAAATGTGAACTTCTTTCAACCCCTTGAACTTTTTAACATTTTGTAATGTTGCAACCGCAAACGTCAACTGGGATTTTACATCGTAAACTTACACAAATTAGTCTGTTGTTGGGAAATAGAAGAGAGATCCAAGACATAAGTGGGAATTATTCTCAAAAGTAACACTGAACACATTATTCCCACAGTAAAACATGGCGGTGGCTGCATCATGCTGCGGGGTTGCTTTTCTTCTGCAGGAACAGGGAAGACACAGATGGATGGAGCTAAATAAAGGCAGACCCTGGGATGACGTTTGTTATCCCAAACAAACAGCCGCGTGCGCAATGAAGAGCTTAGATCGAATCATTTTCATGTGTCACAATGGCCTAACCAAAGTCCAAACCTAAATTTAACTGTGACCGAGTGGAAATGCTTGAGCCGATGCTATTATTGCCGTCTGGAGAAACGCATCGCTCCCGGTCAAAAACAACCAAATCAGATAACACTGGAGGTACGTCTTAGCGCTGTCAATCAAACTTGTGTATCTGCCATCACCGGTGGCCATTCTAATTAGCCTGAGCATGCTACATTGCAGTAAGCTAGCAACAGCTTCGCAAAGAACAAGCACGAGAGTGATTGACAGCACTAAGACCCTCCTCCTGGCTCTGATTGGCTGTTTCTGACCTAGCTGTGTATTTCTATAGTTAGCACTGGGAGAAGGCAGCAGAGCTAAAAAATGTTTTCACAAATGATCTGTTTCAATACCACGCAGTTGTGACACAGTTACAGTTTTAACAAATATGTAAAAAGTCACATACCCCAGCTTTAAACTTTGTGGTAGAAAAGTGACCAAATGTGGAAAAAAAAGTGTCGTTCATCGAACACTCGGCCCCGGTTGTGACATTCAGAAAGAGCGCTGACATTAAACTAATTGCACCTCTGATTTGGCCTCTTATTAAACCGACAGGTGGAGTGGATCTCGCTGCACACGGGGGCAGATTTCAATCAGTGTGCATCTACGAGGGCCGGCCAGCATCTTCAAAACCCACCACACTAATCTGCCACGGGATAACCGATCACACTTCACGGAGCAATTGCACCCCACCACCTGCGCAGATGCTACTTTCCCGAGGTGATCCGGAGACTTCTCCTCGTGCGTGCTCGCATACGGGCACAATCAACACAATACCTGCGCCGCTTTTTAGAGAGCTTTTAGACTAATCAGCTCTGACAAGTGGAACAAAACAATTTAATACAGAGCTGATTTCACATCTGAGTGATTCGTCATTTACATAAGCTTTTCACAGTCTGCTCACTGAGCTGCGACAGGCATGCGGCGTGCCAAGAGAGACCGAAAAGGTTCGCTCCGAAATATTCTGCTCCCCACCTCTTTATCTGACCTCACCAAGGAGAGTGCCGCGCACGCATGCAGAGGCTCATTTGGGATACACATGTGTGCAGATTTTTTTTTTTTTTTCTTTTTGGCCCTGCAACCACCCTGTTTCCATCCTGCACACACAGACACAGGCGTGCACACGTACACACACTTTTAGTGTCCTGTGGTTAGCAGAGAGAGGAAGCAGTGGCGCGTCTCTGTGCTGACTTAATGTCTTTTAACAGTTTGGCTCCAGGACCAAGGGTTGGTCAGAGATGAGCCAAAGCCAAAACTGGGCCTGATCATCTGTGACGGCAAGAGAAAACCCCAGGCGAAGTGGGTTTGTGCGTGCGTGTGCTTGTGTGTGTGTGTTTGAGAGGTGAGCGCCCTCACTGGCTTCTCCTCTCCACCCCTCATTTTCTCCGTTTCAGTGTGTGTGTCCACATGTGTGTGAGCCCATTTGTCGGCGGAGGCTACAGGGGACAGAAACACAGGCAGACTGAATTACCCTGGACAAAGCCATTGACCGAGGCATTAAAGTGACAATAGAATATTTACAGCACATGGAGCCGATTCAGTCCGCTGCCTAATATGCAGCACATCAATATCCTGGAAAACGCTCGTAGCACGCTGCAGTGGAAAATGTCCAGGCTAGCATGGACATACAGTGTAGTAAAAAAAAAAAAAAGGATAAGAAAAAAAAAGTTCAACCCCCCCATTACTGATTTCAAAATCTGGACGGCCTTAAGTGAAAATATGATTCCCTCTTTGCCCATTAATTCTGCTCTCTGCCTGAAAACCCTGACATATGGACGTCAGTTCATAACCCTTAAGCTCAGACACATGGGTTATGCAGGAGGACAATGATCCAAAGCACACAGAGTCCGAATGAAAAAACAAAGTGAAGGTTTCGGAGTGGCTTAGTCAAAGTTGTGAGGTTGAGATTCTGTGAATGATTGAAAACCCAGAATGAAAATTCTGCAAAAAAAAAAAAAAAGAAAAAAGAAAAATGTTTGCTTTTCTGTGGAGAAAAGCAACATTTCTCCACAGTGATGTAGAAGACTTGCAGCCAGTTATTGGAAATGCCTCTGTGACGGTAGGGGGTGAGTACTTTTTCGCCCCGCCTGGTTTAAACCAGCCCCCGTTTTCTACGCTCTGCTTCGTCCAGAACTGTCTGGACCGTCGACAATTGACAAACGATTTCTCCCTGGAGGCGTCGACTCTGTTGAGGTTTTAAATTTTTATCCAATCACTAACTTTTTTTCTGTGACGTGTCTAATGCACCCATTCGATACCAAGATGTTTACTGGAAATTGAATTCACTGTAAACATTTATCCTTTTCAAAAGGTGCATCGCTCAAGTCCCTCTTGAAAATGAGATCCTGATCTGATTGGGGTTTTACCTGGTTAAATTAAAAAAATTTTAAAAAAATCCTCCGCTGCGAAGAGAGAAGTACCGATCCGAACAAGATGGCTCGAACGTTTAGGAACGACTCGACTCGAGGTTGATGTCAATTCAGTATTTGGACGAACACGGACTGAACTAGGGCTGCAATTACTTTTATTTTAATTATCAATTAAACTATTGACCATTTTGACAATTAATCAATTAATCGGATACAAAATTTGCCACATTATGCTGATTTTCCATTTAAGATTTTTGTTTATACAATATTAGATTAATTAATTAATTTTTTTTAACTATTTTTGTATTAACAGATTAATAATTAGATAGCAAAAGGTGCCTAAACTGAAGATTTTTCACATAATTTGAGCCTGGTGAAACTAAAACTACGACACTTGCGGTGTTTTGGGTATTTACAAAGTTTTTTCTTTCCATCTTAAATGCAAATGTATATATTTTTTGTATAGTTTTGGCTTAATTATGGCTCTGAATATGTTGTTCTTTCAGCAAGAGTCAAATTATTACGTCAATAATCAATTAATCCCATTAATAGTTTAACCCTTTTACGCCGGAATTTCAAGCGTCTGCCTAAATAAACCTTCCTTATTTTAATTGTAAGTAGTTCTTTAAATGTCCTGTGAGATGATATACTTACCCATGTATCGATAACAACTGGAACTTACAATATCCAGCAAGTTATTTTCGCAATATGCAGTCTATTAAACGAGTGCCCCCCGGATTAATTACCTCTCTGCAGCTGCAGCTGTGAAGTTGCCGTATTAACCCGATACTTGCTGGAAAGGGCAACGCCTCCCCTTTCAGAAACCGTTGGAATTTTTCAGATAGCGCTACGTGTGGCGGAATTACGGTACTGCAAATTTGGATGTGTCACCGCCGACACATCCCCGCGTAAAAGGGTTAACCCCTATAGGCTGAACAGCTTCGTTCACTTTCTGCTACCGTTGGTAAAACTAGAGCCAGACTGCAATAATGAAACAACACAGAAAACCACAGGAAATCAACGTCACTGTTCACAACTTCTCCTTCTGTTTGTTGATTGAAATTCTACCGGAGAAATCAAAGTAATTGGGAGAAATCCCAGACGGAGCGGTGAGGGAGATTAGAATAGAGCAGGATTGCTTGGGAAGGTAATGTCCAGACTAGTTTTCACTGGAAAAGATTGGAAAAATATAATACCTTGAATAAATGAAACCCTTTGAACACTTTGTACTTGTTAGGTTATTTTTGTCTGACATTAAAATTAGTTTAATGATCTGTAACACTTAAATGTGACAAAAAAAAAGTCACAAAAACAGAGGGAATACAAAAGTGGGGAAATACTTGAGGATGCTGCTGTACCCCAGACAGATTAACCCACTAACTGGTGCTGACTCGAAGGCAAACTGGGAGGCAACGGGAAGAGAGCAGAGCAGGGCAGGGTGGGGAAATGACTGCTGCTCTGCTTGACTAAAGTTCCCCTTGGCGCTGGAGAGAGCAGACTGCAGAGGCCTCACCTCTCAGGTGGCCACCATGTCACCTTGTCAGCTAATATCTGACACAGTAGAACAGCTGCGTCTTACCAGTGTTTATGCAAGTGGGGATTGGTGGTGTAATTACGCAGAGCTGTGCACAAAACGTGCTCACGAACATTTAGGAACAATTCGAGGTTCGCAGCCCGAAAGACTCCGAGGTTACCCCCCCCCACACACACCCTCCTCTCCTACGGCTCAACTCCAAAAAAAAAAAATCTGCGTCGGATCACCCAAACATGTCACTCACGTTTTCAAAAAGTTCCACCCGGACGGCTAACCGCTGCGCCGATCTCCCCCGTATTCACAGCCAGTTAGATCATGCTCACACGCACCACAGACCTCTCTACCTCCTGTCTCAGTTTCACAGTCCAGAGCCGGGCGAAATAGCCAACACATGTTGGGGAAAATAAATGCGGAGTGTTGGAGGTCAAACCGTGGTCTCTGCACAGCTCTGTTCTCATTTAGTTAAGTACAGACCACCGCATACTTAGCTTGATTGTGAGACGCTGTCTACCGTTGCTCCTTTGCTCCTTTTTAAATATTTTATATCATCCGTAACTCGCAAGCTGCGGGAAATTAAGAGCACTTTCCAACAGCTGTAATTTGAGAGAAGAAACAAGTCAGCGGAGTGCTGCATGTTGACAGTGATGTATTTACGCAGCACTGATTAGAAACGTACAAACTGCTATGTTACATGCATTAGAGGAGAAATAGAGCCTGATGTATTGCACGTTGGCATACGGCGCTGTGGCGGAGTGTTGAAATACACAGAGCTGTGGTCCAGGACCTTCGTACGAGCGGGCCCGTTTCTCTGCTTCTCTGGCGTCGAACATGCCCGGCAAGAAGATGTATGACAAGGATCTGCAGTCTTTATGCAGCGGAACATCATGCGTTAAACCATGACTTCCTTATGTTACAGCAATTAAAGAGGGGAATGTGGTGTTTTATCATGCGAGCTACAAAAGTTCTTTTTCTGTGCGCATGAAAAATGTTTCAGAATCTGCTGCCTCCAGAAAGTGAAAGAGAGAGAGAGAAAAAAAATATCTCCATGCCAAGCGATGCAAAAATGACACAGATGAAAACCACTTGGAGTGTTCCCAGAATGTCACAGAGCCACAAAATAAAGTAAAAAAAGAAAAGAAAAAGAAAGCTCAGAATCTGTCCGGATCTGGCAGGCCATTTCTGTTCTGGCGTTTCCCTCTTGTTGTTGTGGAATTATCGATCTCTCTGCGGATGTGACGGGTTGGATGCCTTTGTTTAATAAAGACCCAGAAAATGTGTGCATCAGCCATTTGTTAAAATCTGACATGTTCGCCTCACAGGCTTTCATTCACACGCTGCCTTGAGTCTCAGGAGGCCGTCGCACGACGCAGGGAAAAAGGTGACCTGGTAGTAAAAGTGGCTAAAAAAACTTCATTAACTATTAATATGGATGATTTATGACCCAGTAATATTGAATGGGGAATAAAATGAAATCCTTAAACGACTTCAACTGTGACTGGACTCCTTGCATGCCTGTTAGCTGGACTTGGCCTTCTACCATTAGCAGGAGGAAGCAGCAGAGGCAGAAGCCTGTTATTCTGTTTCCTCATAACTTTTCAGAACAGATGATGGACTGATCAAAATACTAAGTCATTGGTGTTGAATTATTTGAGATTTTATATTTTAAAACCCGGCCGGCTGAGTCGTACGGTTGCTTACAGTCTGTGTCGGGCCCATTCAGTGTGGAATTTGCATGTTTTTCTTGCGTATAACTGGGTTAGCATTAGCACTGTAAGCTAACTAAACATCCTAAAGCCATAAGACAGGTTTTTAACCAAGTTGATTTTAATTCACAATTCAAACATGTATCAATAAATCTGCTAAATTCCAACCAATCTTTACTTTCTCGAGTAAGTTTTAAAATTATTTTTGCTAATCTCTTTTCAATTAAGAATTGGTTATATAACAAAACAAAAGAACTAGACAAAATAAGAAACTTTTCACAAACCTGTAAATTTTGTTTTAAACACGTTATTTTATTAGCATTTAACAATTATTGAACATTGCATTGACAAACTACAACAGTTCAATGTCAGTCAATTTAATGGCTAAGATTTAATACACCCCAAAATGTCATTTTGTAGTGTAAATTCCCTATAAAATAAAATTCAATTCAGCCTCATATAATAAAAAGAATATAGATAGTTAACTTTTTTCTACCTTTCAAAGTCTTTTTCATTTATATATAAAAAAAAAACAACTCCACAGCTCTGCAGACACCAACTCTCAAATTTCATTGTTTACAAGCAGAAAATGAAAATGTATGAAGGAAGGAATGTTTTGGCTAAGTTTATTGACGTAAACACAGAAAAGAAATAACAGTCCTCTCCCCGCGAGGTGTGAGACTTTCCCCCTAACAGTCGAATTAGAGGGGAGGGAAACAAAACCAGAGAGCAATCCACATGCCGGGTACGTACCAACAACAGAAGACAGATGAAAGAGTCCAGCTTGTCTGCTGTCCTTCATTAGGACTTGTCCGGGATGCAGCTGGATGTACTTACCTTTAATAGTGCTGATAATTAGCCCTGCCATTCTACATTCGCCTGACATAAACACACCGCCACTCACTCACGCACACACGCGCTCTCCGCAGAGTTTATTACTTGGACGGGAATCATTATCAGGGATAATTTGAAAGCAATTTTGAGGCTCACCTATTACCTCTGTTTTGGTTCCTTCTGGTCATTAGCGGAGCTGTCAGGAAGATTGAATATTACACATTTCGAGGGGGGTCTCTGACTCCAGGTGTCAAGAGAGGTTAGGAAGAGCAAACACACTGACGGAGCGCCGTGAGCACAGAGCTGCGAGCCGGACCTGCACCCGTGCTTTCCAGCTGAAACAAAACGAGTTTGGTTGGTCAATTTGCCCCGGTTGTGTTTCAGAGACGGTTCAGGATTTTTGCTCTTGCTACTTGTTGTGGGCAACGGGCGCTGTAGAAAGTTAGGCACGTCTCACCGTCGTTCTTTTATTCTCTTCGTCAACCCGGAGTGAGAGATTAATCACCTTTCCAGGTGATGTGAGAGGAGAGGGCTGTGGAATATCAATAAAGAGCCCAATTATATATGTGATGTGCGACCATTGTCTGCCGAAGTCTTCCTCTTTGTGGGATTAATTATGAGGCTGCATTTTACCTGCTGATTTTATTAAACCCTTTTATGTCTCAGCTCCCATCTATTCTTTGGGCATTAATATGCAGATCAAAAAAAAAAAAAAAAAGAGGAGCCTGATTTTTCTCCAGCAAACAGCGAGGTCATGCTTCAAATTAGCATATTATTAATCTACATAAAACTGCTCCAAAGACATAGTCTTATTAGTGTCACTGCTCTGGGTGCAGTTTCACATCGCCTGAACCGTGACAAGCCTGAGTGGGCTTGTTATTCTGAATGTAACACTATTAACTTTACACTGGTACATTCCATGCTATGCGCATGCATACGCTCCGGCTGAGTGACGCTGCGTTCAGGGGGCTGTGATTTACAGCTCCTGTATCAGATGTCGCCCCGTTGTAAACTTCACTACTCGCTCATCTGTTTCAGCTCTCAAGTCTTACAGGGTGAAACCAGAAGATAGAGCAGGAAGTACTGTTTTTTTTTATTATCTTTTATTTATTTATTTTTAACATTTTTATCATGTAAAAAAAAGTGGGAGGAAAGAAATGTTCTATTATTAAGCCATGTTTACTCTGATAATCCGAAAAAGTACTTGATGGAACCACATTTTTCTGCTACTGCAGCTACAAACATTTTTGCAGTATGTTTCTCTCAGCTTGACAAATCTACAGTCTGGACTTTTTTTTTTTGCCATTTGTTGCAAAATAACTCAAGCTCAGTCGGAGTCACGCCTTGTATTTCGCTCCATTCATCTTCCCATCATGTCAGAGAAACTTCCTTGTCCCTGCTTAAGAAAAACATCTCTGGAACCCGATTCTGACACCGCCAGAGATGGTGTGTTATGCGCTCTAATTACGGGATTTCTTCTGCTGTCGTATAAGTCGATAATTTACTCAGTGGTTTGTGGTTGTAATATGTAAAAAAAATAAAAATAATAAATGTGTGAAAGGTGAACGAATACTTTTGCATTGCTCTGTAATTAGGGCTCCCTGAGAGGCCACGCGGGCAATGCTGGGCCTATGAATAAACTACCAGAGAGTTGTTGGTATTTACAAGCTGAATGCAAATGTCAAAGTCTCTGTAGATCATCTGCTGCCCTCCCGCTGAGTTCTTTAGACTGTTTTGTATTCTTGCGGTTCTTTAACTTAAAGCCGGAGAAAATTAAATCACGGAATCATAACGGCGAAAGGTCAAAATATAAATATTTCATCATCTGATATTTTCTATGTGAGGGTTTGGGTTTATGCAGACTGATGTTCAGGCTGTGGGAATGCACATCCATCAGGCTTCTACGTCTTTATTTTGACTGAGCAAGGTCGCACTTTGACAGAATAGCTAAACTCGGACCGGGGTCGCAGTTGACCACGGGTCAGCGTGCGATTCCCGTGGAGTTATTATGACCAGGGGTAAAAATACAATTACTTCCATGCTTGCTAAAACAAAATAACACTGATTAAAGTGGTTATGATAATCCTGTTGAGAATAAAACACATCCCAGTGTACAAAACACTGGTCATGGTTCAGTAATTTTACTGCATTGTACCTCTTACCTTTACTTGAGTAAGTAAAAGTACTTACTTTTACTTACTCAAGTAAAAGTAAGTGTCGATACTTCATGTTACCATGAAGTATCGACACTCTTGAGTAAAATTTCTGAATATTCTAGCCACTGTGAGTAACTGCAGTAAACGAAGAACAAATTTGTTTTTACCAAAATACACCAGATACAGAACCACAGCTATGGCTTAAGATAAACAGTCTTGGTTTCTATTTGGTGAAACATTTGAAGGTCAAAAAGTTACATTAAACACTACATATTGTCACTAGAAGTACTTTGCCGTGTTCTGATATGCAAATACTTACCTACTGTATTAGTTTAATAAGACTTATATTGAAAAAACTGTTTTCCTGCCTTAATTTGTTATTGATTTGTATTCTTTTGTTTCAGTTTAGTCTTTAAAATATGGGATTTTGCCCATAACTTTACACTTTTTGTCTGTATTTCATTATTTTTTAAAATATTAAATCAATGTTTTGATCCGTTACTCAGTACTTGAGTAATTTTTTCATCTAATACCTTTTTAGTCTTGCTTGAGTAATTTCTTGGATTGATAATTATTACAGTTACTTAAGTAAAATATGTTAAAGTAGTGAAGTAATACAGTTTCTGAATGTGTGTAGCATTCAGTAACATGTTGCTGCTCCCTCCCTCATGACCCCGGTCAGCTAGCTGAAGGAATTTTTTATTTTTTTTTCTCCTCATATGTGTTACAGAAGAGACCTATTCGGCTTTCTGGAAACGCTTCCTGTTGGGAAAGAAAAGGTCACTCCTCAAACTACAAGTTGTTTTAAACTAAAGCAATTTCCTCATGTCATACATTTTTGTTTTAGATCTGTGTGGGAATACTGTGAAACCGTGGTATTTGCTCCCAAGGTTATCATACCAAGAGGATCTCACACCGACCCAAAGTAGATACACATGCAGAGAGTGACAATGAACAGGTGATTTCTCTGACCACCTGCTTAAGATCAGTCACCTTGTTCATGGACGCATTACAATAACCAACAAAATCAGTTTTCAGATGAGAATATCCTTAAAATCAAGGTTTAGGATCCACTTCAGTCACAAGAAATGAGGTTGAATTTCAAGTGAATGTTAGCCATTAGCTGCTAACATTTAGCCAGTGAGACAGATTCTCATACAAACAACCTAAAGAGGTTTAAAGCCTTTATATCCTGCCTTAAGATGACTTTATTAGCACAAAATGTGATACTTTTTGATATTTATAGAGCAACACTACGAGTATAATAAGCTAATCTTTTCTTGTATAGGTATTTAGACTATAAGCTCTGGTAGCTAGCTTGTTTTTAGCTTTCCAAATGTACTTTCAAATAAGTGCTACCATACAAAGAGTGATGTTCACCACATCTTTCTTGTCTACACAGTGATTTTATGAACTTGTAGGCATGAACAAACAGAAATAGGTGAGGGAAGTGATTCTTCTCCAGACAAATGAAGAAAACCGTGGCTTTGGTTTGGACCACAGAAAGTGTACGACACTGAAAGTGTACGACACTGACATATGGCGGGCCTGAGCAAAGATGGGGTGGAACTAAAATGGCAGAAAATCTTTGTAGTGTTTGCTCCAGCTGTCTTTGCGTAAGTTAATTCATTTTAACACTTCGGGCAGATCAATAGGGCTCCATACCTGCCGCTGGTGCAGCCAATAAAACGGTCGAATAACTCAAGTCTCTGCACCCCGTCCTGGAGCGCTGAGGCCCGCTTGTCTGCGCAAACCCCCCTGCCCCCACCGACTCCACACACTCTTTTTCTTTCTTAATGATCAGGATTAGAGAGGCTGGGGCCTCTACTGTAGGAGGAAGCAGCTGCTTCCATGCTCATTATAACCTCACAACTCTGCAGAGTGGTAACAGCTGGAACACACGTTCCAGAAGGAGAGAGCCGAGACACTATGAAGATCTCATGTGGCAATAGGCATTCCACGGCGAGCGGCTAGCGGCGGCGCTGCGGCATCGCATGTCACGCGGATGACAGGGCGAGCGGAGGTGGACTGACTGATCCATTAACGGATCCATTTGTTTTGGTGGCGGCGGCTTGCTTTGGGATCTTGCGCCGATTGAAAACTCCGCACAACTTTCCGTCGCAATCATGTCATCTCGTAATTACCCCGTGTTTCTGTGTTCAGATGAAGAGATGGATTCGCTGTAAAGTGACAGCAGAGTGTTGCTTAATAGATCGCTCTAATCAAAGGGCCGTAGTGTGGTTAAATGACAACTGTTATCTCCGGCAGACGATATCTGCTGCTGATGATGATGATAAGATGAGGCGGGCTAATGAAATGAGTAGAGGGGGGGGACGAGGGAGTGCATTGATAAGGCTGCCTATTCAGAGTCTAGGCTCCAACGCTGCTTTAATGACTCGATGATCCTTTGAATTTATAATAGGACAGGGCTCATCTGTGGAGGGATGATAAAGCCGTACCATAGTTTGGAGCGGTTGATGGGCCATTTGCTTCTCGAAGCCTCTGTATACCTGCAGGGGAAGGCAAACAGATACGAGACGAAGGCGGGGGAAAAATAACACATTTGCACCCCTAACTCATAACATATTGACTCTTCCTGTCGGTTTTTGAGCTGCTCTACATAACGAGTTTGCTGTGTAACAATTACACCGTCGGTGCTCACAGATCACGTAAAAGGGAACGCAGGGAAAGAACAGGCTGTTAGGAATTTTAATTACAAAGCTCAGGTTTTTCCTCCCTTTTGGTTAAAATAATAATCCTGTCGTTGTTTTGACACGTTTCAGTATGTCGTGTTAATGAAGCAATTTGTGCAGCCGGCATGGCCGAGTTATTATGCCCAGGAGGGCCTCACCCGAACCGTGCGTCTCTAAAACAAGACCAGAGATGCACCGATTGGGGATTTTGTGGTTCAGTTCCGATCAGATTTTTTCTGATTTGGATTCCTTCCTCTTTTCTGGGTAAATTGAGTGATTAATTGAGCAGTTACAATAAAACAAAAGCATATTTTATCTAATTATACATCTACAGCATTGAAAATCTACTGAGTAATATTCTCTGGTTTAAGGGTTAAATGTATCTGTATCTTTAAATAAAAGCCAGATAAAAGGAAATATAGAAGATAAAAGATATTTCAGTTCTTTTCAGAAATATGACATTAAAGTAAATAAAACGTGAGTCAAGCTTGATATTTGAAAGGGAATAAAACCTCTGATCCACGGTTACGCAAGACTGTTCATTTATTCGTTCATTGTTAATATTCAATGAGGCCTTTCTGATATGATTGGTCATTATTTATTTACATTGAGACTAGAGCGTTAGAGTATGCAGCTCTGCACTTGAGCACATCTCTGCTAATATTTCAAAACAAGGACAACGCGATACGGACTTTGATATCGTAAACCGTTTTTATGGTAGCAATCAGTGTGGCTAGCGCCGTTCGTATTGCCGCCAATAAAAAGCTTCCCTGTGTGTGTTCCTTCTGCTGTCAGGTGATGTATAACTTCCTCTGGCAGCAGCCTCTGTTTTTTTTTTTTTTTTCTTGAAGCTTCCTGCACGTTTTGAGCTTCCAGGAATTTAATTCTGAAATTGAGAAAATGCCATCACTCGGTAAACGCGTGTAACCTGAAAAACGATCTCGTCAGAGCAACCCAGTAACAGGGTGTGCTGTGGTGGTGCAGGGGTTAAGCACAACCCACATATGGAGGCCTTAGTCCTTGACGCAGCTGTCGCAGGTTCGATTCCCGGCCTTAGCAACCTTTGCTGCATGTCTTTCCCCTTCTCTCATTACCCACTTTCCTGTCAATTAACCATCAAATAAAGGCCACTAGAGCCAAAAACAAAAAGCAACCCAGTAACATTTTCACTGACGGGAAAAGATCGTCAGTGTCGAAATTAGAGGTCATATTAACCTCAAAGCAGTGGAAGAAGGAAATAATCTTTTGATTCGCTTGTCCGGAAACCAAACACACCTAGTTGAAATGCGTGGCAGCTGGCTGAAAAACTCTCTTTAGCAGGCTCTTATTAATTCGAGTTGCTGGAAGTGCGGCTGAGATTCTGCAGTCGCTGCTTGCAGAAGCTCCCTTCAGGTCAAAATTTCCATCTGTGATGTCTTCTGCAGCTATCTCCTGAAAGTTTCCAGGTGGAAAACGGGGTCGAAGCTGACCCTTCGCTGTTCTGGCTCTCAGGGATTCAAAGGTAATCGTGGATCTCGCAGTAAGACCCTGCTATGATCCTGCAGTTTAAGCAAACACTTAAACTGCGATAAACAAATTTGTTTGTAGTCGATGCACGAAGAGAGGGCGAGACAGATACGATCACCAGTTGCTCTGAAATTAATTGCAAATTAATCTTTACCTCATAAGAGATGACATTGTGGATCCTGTAGTGTCCGTCTTTGTATGCTTGAGTTTAAATTCAAACTATTTTAGTACGTGGAATCATTTAACTGAACCGATAGAGTGTGCGCTTTCATTTCAGCATAATTGTATCTCTTTCTGCTGCCACGCTTTGATCCTGCAAGCTTTTGAGTTATTTTTAATACAGTTAATAAACCTAATTAGACCAACAAGTGTGCCTCTGAAAGCCCCTGTTAAAATTACAGCCACTTTCACTACAGCTTGCTAATTTAATACGACTGTTTTGTAAAGTTATGCTTTAATTCAAATTAGTTTTAGCGAGCAATTTTTTTTTACTGGGCAGAATAAAAAGACGCTACAAACGTATTACCTGGCGCAGAGCAAATAATCGAATGGTGTGTGTGAACTGCTGACGGAGCAAACTATAGTTAGAATCAATTTATCTTCAATAAATATATTGTTAACACTATTATGTTTATAGGTTATAGTTGAAATAGTTATTACATGCTAAATGAATGTCAAATTTTGCTATTTGCAACAAAACTTCTTCCCAAAGCACATGAAAAATCAACAAAAAAAAAATCAACAAATCTCCACTTTTTTTTCTGATTTTTACTGCAAATTTTCTCAAAATTGGTCAAAAACATTGAGCTTAAGTGACAAGAGCCTTACCTGATGTCAAGTTATAGTCCATAATTGATACTTCATGTAATTAAAAAGTCACATTTCACATCATACATTAGCTCAAGTATCATAAAAATTCCTAATTCCTTCCTAATTTCTAAATTGACACCACAAAATATGCAATTTTGGTTGCAGAAAAAACCCCACTAAAGCAATCACAAAATCCTGGAGGAGCAGCTATTTATTGATATTTTAACAATTTAATTAGTTCTATCAATATATTCTGGCCCAAACGGACCTTTAAGAACATTCAGGTTTTTGATCTGGCTCAAAATGAAAATGAGTTTGCTACCCCTGTCCTAAAGGTTTAAAAGTGTTTTGTTTTCCAGTGAAGCAGTACTAGAATTACCTAAACAACCTGCATGTTCCATCTGTTCCTCTGTGTAGCATAACCAAGCTGCTGCCTTCCTTTTACGTGAGCGGCTTCTTCATCATGGCCGGCAGCTCACTCCGGTTTTCTGCCTTAGAGCTGCGGCAAAGTTTGACAGGGTTTGGCTGTCAAACGGGTCAACACCGCAGCCTCCGGCGTCTGCGTCTTTATCTTTTTTGGGAATTTCAACACCGCGCTTCGCCCATCAGTCACTGCAGAAGTTTCTGGAGTTCTGCCACGGAGTGAAGACTCGCCGGACGAAAGCAGCAGACGTAGTTACACTGAGCAGCACCGCTCTGACAGGCTGCGGCCCTCCTGTAGAGCCCGATCAGTTACAGACAGACCACTTTCTGGCAAGACACTGCAGCACCATTTTTTATTTTAATTATTGCTTTGCTCTATTTTCTTTGCTTTTTTTTCTTCTTCACGGAAAGCTGTGAGTTAGAGTATATTTAAGCACTGTACTTCAGCTAGACATATTTAAAAGTAGAGATTTGTTGCCTCTGGTATTTTTAGGTGGGACCCTTCAGCTTCTTCCGAGTTTTGCCAAAGATAAAAACCGATTCTGTGGGGGGAAAAAATAAAAGTCCAATCATCCTGATTGTTGCTTATTTTAGCACTTTGCCAGACTTCTATACTTCACTACTGTTTTCAGAAAATAAAACCACATTTTCTCAAATATTGCCACTCTAAAATCTCTACTCTGTGCGCTTAAGTGTCTTTTGCTCCATCTTATCTGTAATCTGCTGCTCTTACATGTATATTCCTCATTGGTCAGGAGGGCAGAAGCTGTGGTGACGGAGCTCCAAAACGGTGCCACTACATGTCAGACAGCCACTTTCTCTTAATGTGTTTAAATCAAAACATACTTTTGCTCTTTGGTTTTTGACGTAATGTGAGTAGAGGTCTTACATAATACTTAACATATGGCACATTTCTGTAAAAACATGGATCTGTTGAATTGCACACAAAAACAATACTTCATAACTTTAACACATGAATTGGGTCAGCTCTTTGAAAGGATGCTGTAGGTTCTTCCTCTTGGTTTTTGAGCCAGATTAAATCATCTGTGGAGTACCACAAGGCTCCATTCTTAGTCCTTTTTTTTCTGAAAACCTAAAGTTCCCTTTAGTTTTTAAATTTTGCTTAAACACAGCCTCTTGCTTTTGTTAAAATGTATGTAGCTTACTGTGGTTTTATTGCATTTACCTTTTCTTCTTTTTCTGTGATGTTTCATATATTTTGTTCATTTTAAGAGTTAATCTGACCCTGCGCTTATTAAAAACTCTACTTTGTAGCTACGCCTTGTCATTTTGCACCTTTCTACTTCCACTTTGTACTTGTAAACAGTTTTGCTCTCATGTAAATCATTGGTTATTTTTTTAATTAGATATATTAAAGAATCATGGAGATAAATGGGAAGATATAATGCCATAATCTCACATGTAATTAGTCTAATTGCTTTTCATTATCTAACAACTTTGTATTACAGTTTCCCCAATTATTCTGGTCTCTTTTAAAGAGTTTTCTGTTGAAAAATATACACATAGCAATGCTCGTGCAGGAAACCATAATGAATATATTTGAATCCTTTAGCTGCATATTCTTACAGTTTACTATGAACAGATTATCGGTTGTTGAATGAGGTACAAACAATCCTCCCGTTTTGTGGGCACAAAACCTAAAAACATGTAAAATGTACCTATAACTTCTGTATTTATGTTCAGTTTTTTTACAGCGTTGTTTTAGATTTTCACTTGATTTATAAACAAAGTGGTAAAAAGATGTGGCAACTGTAATTCATTATTTACCACCACTGGCTTTGCCCACATTTTCTGCACAGCTACAGCAAAGCGCCTTGCGACTGTTACGCTGCACGCTGGGAAAAACTTCAGCATCAGCATCTGATGAGGCGGCAGTGAGAGCAGCTTGAAAATGAATGTGCTGAGGCAGAGATCTCCCCGACACGGAAACACTTAGATGCTGAATGACTGCCGCAACCTCACTTGACACCTTCAAAAATACCTGTCGAAATTGAACCCGGCTCCTTTTTGAAGTTCTCCTCGACTATCTATTTTCTTTCCTCCCCCCGCTGAGGAAATCTGAAAATATCCCTGCTGGCTGGCTGGCTGGCTGGCAAGGCCAGGGCCGAGGCGAGGCGGGAAACGGCGAAAATACCCAGAGGCTCCCTTTCTATAATTCTCCACTAATTGTCTGGAAGGCTCTGCGTTCAGGTGTGGAATAATACTGACCCGGCTGCGCATTGAAATTCCGCTGCTCTGCTCCCCGGGGTCACATTCGCCATATTCAGTCTCCTTTGCAAAGCAGCGGATCCTGAGTTTAGCCCCTCTGCATGAAGTAATGAAGAGCAGCAAAAAGAAAGTAGCTCCTCCTCCACCATGATGAGGCCCTGGCACCTTTGGGCCCATTATCCCAGCAATGCTGTGACAGGTACAGACGCCTCACACCAAGAAACTCTGAACTTTCATTAAACCTCAGAAGAGGTGTCAAAATCTTAACAAGCACTTTTATGTTGCTACATTCGTCCCATCGTGCCTACGAAGCGGCTCCTATAATGGGACGAGGCAGAGAGTTGGAGAGGATAACGGAAAGCGGAGACGACAATGGAAGGTAGGCGAGACAATAAGAGACAGAGGGGGGGAAGAAAGACGAGGAGAAGAGATTTTTGCATGATAAAGTGACACATGACAAAAGCTCCACAGCAACGCCACGGCAAGACTCCTTCCTATTGTGATCGCCGTCGCTGAATGTATGGCCTGCGCATACATCCGCTACCGCGAACTCCCCTGATGACTAATGAAGTTGACACAGCGCCTTTCTACTATTCATGACTCGAGGCCTGAATTATTTGTTGAGATGATGCAAGCAGGCAAACCGTGTTTCCAGCTACCAATCCTCCGTGAAGAACGGTCCCCCTCTGTGGGAATTTTCTGACGAGGCGCGCCTTTGATTTCAGAAAAACTCCCGTCTCTGTTTTCCACATCAGCGCCGCGCTCCTCCGGGTGGACGCCACGCCGTGCAGCTGTGGGGATGTGAGGGAGAAGAGGAAAAGGGAAGAGGCGAAGTTAAAGCTCATTATGTCACTTGCTTATAGGGCGCCGTGTGTGTATTCTATTAGCCATATCTAAAGTGTAATTGTACCACTGGGGTGGTGGGGGAGAAGAGGGGAGCAATGGGGGGGAGGGGAGATGTTGGGGTGCCAAGCTTTCTCTCAGCGACTAGCGAAGTGTGGTAATCTCACACACCATCTCATTACAGTCTAAACCCCCAGCAGCTGCTTGCATTAGACTTTTATTACACGCTGCCGCTCACAGCTGTGCTGGCACAGCCCTGGACAGGATGGTGAGAGACTGGAACAAAGACAGACAGACACGGGGATTCCAGCGCAACATTTGGCTCCCATCAAAAAAAAAAATAAAATAAAATATATATATATA
>NW_006800005.1:1704821-1736418 GCF_000485575.1 Poecilia formosa | reverse complement strand
ATATATATACCCCAAAAAAGTGAAAATATTGAAGCAGAGGGTTGTAATGACCCTAACAGCCTCTCAGTATGATAACCCTGCAGCCCCCCTCTCTCCCCGTCCTCTACCCCAAACCTTACACCAAGGCCAAGGACGGTTGCACAGATGGACCGAGTCAAACTCAGTCAAAGTGGGATTCAATCAAAACTGCCGGAGCGCCGGTCATGCTAAAGCGTCACGCCGGGGAATGCTTTCACAAGCATTCGTCTCCTTCTGGAAACGGTATGGAGCGGCAGCGCTCTGTTATCTCAACAAATACGTCGGCGCTAAAAACAAAAGGTGCTGGATGATTAATGTGCTGCGGCGCATGAATGCAAGTAGTGTTCACAACTGTACAACCCGGAGCTCGTAAGCGCCGTGTTTTATACACAGGGCCCACAGCAGGGATGTTCTCGGTTGATGCTCCTGACCTTAATGTAAGCAAATTCTACCGCCGAGATGTAAATACACAGCTGATGTGATTTCTGCGTAATCTGCTAAATCTGATTTCGCTTAATGAAGATATGCAGTTCAATGGCATTCAGATGGAGCCTTTCCTGGCTAAATATCCCCACCTCTATCCGGTTCACCCGCTGTCCGTCTGGGAGCTGCGCTACCGGGTATGGCAGGTGAAAATATTGTCCTTTAGTCTGTATGGAAACTGGAACGGACATAAAATGAAACAGATTTATCAGTTTTTCTTTTAATTTCTTGTTTTTTTTGGTGAGTTGCGTGATGTAGCGACGAGTAACTTCTCAGCAGGAAGTCAAACCAAAAGATATTTAGAAAATTTAATAGCAATTTTCATCATAAATAAAATATATATCAAAGGTCGTCTTTGACTATATGAACGCTCTTTTCTGTATTTTAATGCGATCGCATGCGACAGTTGATTCTATCATCCTGCCAAAGATCATTTGTGTTATGAAATTGAATCATCTGAAGCCTGTGAGGTTTCCAGTACATTACAGGTCAAAACAGATAAACGTAGGACAAACAACCACACACACACACACACACACACACGCACACACGCAAACGCACACACTTGTATTTTAGGGCAATCTGGAGAGACCAATTAACCCAACAGTCATGATTTTGCACACACACACACACACACGCACACACGCAAACGCACACACTTGTATTTTAGGGCAATCTGGAGAGACCAATTAACCCAACAGTCATGATTTTGAATAGTGGGAGGAAGCCAGAACACCAGGAAAGAGCAAATGCGAGAACATGCAGAAAAACTCTCAAGGCTTATAAAATATGCTTATTCATCTGAATTAGTCCAGATCAAGTGATCAAGAAAATCTGTCTTGCCTGTTTAAGAAAACAAAAAAAAAAAACAAGTATCTGTTTGTGATTAAGACATAAAACATGCGAAACGGCGACACACTTTTTGAACCTAGATTACCGATCAGCTGCAGCTGTAGGGAAGAAGCTCATCTTGTAGCATGTTTGACTTTAGCATTAGAACTACAACTAACCTCCTGAAAGCTGGATACAGATTTACATTCTTCTACCAACACAGAAACTCTCTCAACCACCGTCGTTCCTAATTGTTCCCAAATTTATTTACATTCGCTGGTGATTTTGCTCTTGTTCAGTTGCCTGCAAGTACTAATAGTGACTCAGCCGATCACAGGGAAGCGACTCAATGCATATCGGCATCTGGACAAGGTGAAGAGGATTTATGAAGCTCAAACTGAACACCAGCCAGACGGCTTGGTTTGAGTAATCTGCAAACTGCTGATCTACTGGGATTTTTACAGAAAGCAATGTTTCATGTTTACAGTGAAAAGTCCCAAAAAAGAAGAAAAAAAAAAAAATCCAGAGAATGTCAAAACAAAAGCCTCTTGTTGATGTCAGAGGTCAGATGATCATGGGCAGACTGGTCTCAGATGATACAGTAGCCACAGAAGCTGAAATAACCGCTCGTTACAACAGAGGAATGCAAAATAAGATCACTGAAAGCACATTGAATCAGATGAGCACCAGCAACAAAAGTCCACATTTTATCTGATTCCTGTCAGCTGAGGACAGGCTGCTATTCACAGAGGGTCATCGAAATTGGACAATAACATTTGCGGCCCGACGTGTCTCTAATTCAGCCGCAACATTCTGATGGCAGGGTCAGAATTTGCCACTAACAACATGAAAGCATGAATCCATCCAGCCTTGTATCGATCCTACAGGCTGCTAATGGCGCTCTAATTGCTTGGCCAATATTTTCTTGCCACACTTTGGGCCCTTTGGTATCATTTCAGCATCACTTAGCTGTCAGGGACTGCCTGATTGTTGCTGGTTGTCGGGTCAACATCACCACGGCGACGAAGGAGAGGCTGTTGACTGATGTGTAGCTAGGCTGTGCAACAAAATAAAACCTCTAATGTTGTTATAATTTACTTCTTAATGCATTTTAACAACTTTGGTGGGTAATAGTTGATGCCTTTCCTTTGCTATGGTCAAGTCGAGTTTATCTATACAGCACATTTCAGCAGCAAGGCAGTTCAAAGTGCTTTACAAGATAAATAAGTAATAAATATTACATTTTATCAAAAGCCATTAGCAAAATCCTCAAGCAAATACACATCAAATATAATGATCAATGTTCCAGTTATTATGAATCAAAGGCAACGCTACACAAAAGTGGGTTACCGCTAATGTGGTTTCTTATGTAACACGTGTCGTTCGGCTGAGTAAACAATAACTTCCAGAGCTCTAAGTGGCAATTTGTAAAAATGCATTATTAGTAGAGCAGCTTGTTATTTTAAAATGTCACAATATTTCTGACCTAAAGTACAAGCCATTATGATGTTGCTACATAAGATGGTGTTCTAAAGTAAAATATGACAGTGACAGACAAGGCTCAAAGGATTTGCAAAAAAAAAAAAAAAGGCATATTTTCTAATAATTCTGAAGTTACAATCCGCATACTAAAGGTTGTTTTACAGTTTTGTTTTTTAGAAATATTGACTGCATTTGGTTGTTTATCAGAGCTAAAATACTTTGGTTAAATCTGGATAATTTCATACAGAACAGAGATTCTTCAAAACACAGTTTGAGTTTTAAGAAACCCCTGCGACAAAATTCACTTTTTCAATCCCTTTTCTGCACGAGCGCTGAAATGGCAATACACGGACTTGCACCTGGACTGCATTATTTCCCACTGATTGCAGCTTCTTTGAAACAGTTTGTGATTCACGACAACTTCATTCTGCTTACAAAAACGCCATCAACAAAAAACATTTTCATCTCATCCAGGCAGCCGGACACGTTGCATTAAAAGCATTTTAAAATCGCACATTCCACTTTAAATAGTTGCTGCCATTTTCGCTCTGTGCTGCTTCCAAACAGTCAAAGAGTGCAGTACAATGAAATGATGCGGATGCAACTTTTGTTTCTTTTACATATCTAACATCTGACTCACTTTCAAGAAGCAACTATATTGAGTATAACTTGTGGAAAAGAATGTCAAAATGAGGATTAGATACGTGCTTAATTGGAGGACACGTATGTAAACCATGAGAAAAGCTTTATTCAAAGCAGCGAAGGTTATTTTCAGAACTGGCACTTAAGGTTCGTACCATTAAAGCAGACATGTGCATGAAAGCTAGATGAAGGCACACGATTCGGTGGACTGAGGTGCAGAAGTCTTGTAGGTGGGAGGAACAATCAGGACTAAAAGCTCTTTATGGCAGCTCATCAGCTCAAGAATGTTCTTCAGGATGTAGGCGGAGGTGTTTCCCTGTCAACAATCACAGAAGGACCTCATTAACCAAACCTCAGAAGATTCACCTCAAATGTAAACTGCAGCCATTCCCCAACAACAGCAAAAACCAATGACTGAAAGAAAAAAAAACACAAAAAAAAAAGCGGGGTTGTTTTTCATTAAGTTCAGCTAGCAGATGATGGAAAAAAAACGCAGCTATAATCAAAGTCGGCCTCTTTAATGGCTTGGATATACTCAGCGTGATTGTGAGAGGAAGTGGCGTTTATTGATGCATTTCCTTTGTGACTTTAAACCAAAAGCATTAGCAGTTACACATAATCTCTAAGTGGGACAGAGGGTTTTAACTCTACAACCAAAAAGCGCTGGAGGACGTGGAATGTGCTGGACTGGCTCAGTCAATCACCTGACTGGATTTAACCGCATACCACATGCTGAGGAGGAGAATAAAAGGGGAGAAAAAAAAGAGTCCCCAAAACAAGGAAAGAGATGAATGTGGCAACAGACTGGGAAAGGTCTGGGAAAACACAACCACGGGGCGTAGAAAAAGGATGTCAAGGTCTGTGGACTCAAACTCGAAGTCAGACGGGACTCTACTTTCTGTTGAAAAGAACTTGTGATTTTGTTAGTTTGCCCACAATCTGTCTATATTGAATCTATGGTAATATTACAGCATGATTGAAACCACAATCACATGTCTTGTGTGGTTTTAGAGAAACCACACAAGACATATTAATTTCCTTTGACTTTTTCGTCAATGCCGTGCTACTTAAACAAGCGGTGCATAATTATCAAAAGAAGGAAGGAAAGTGATACAAGGCGTTTTAAAAAAAACCTTTGTTTTCCAGATAGCAATCTAAAATGTGCTGTGTGCATTTTTGATTGTCCCTGTTCACTCTAAAAAGCCATAAATAAAATCTGGGCCAACCAATAGGTTTCCAAAGAAACCTAATTAGCAAATTAAATTTGCCTGTGAGTATTATCTCCGTATGAATATAGCTGTTGTGTGAAGGGCTTAGAGGTTTGTTAGGGAACATTAGTGAACAAACAGCGAAATGGAGACACCAGACAGGAAAAAAAAAGTTTTGGAGGAGGTTTAGGCAGAAATAGGTTATAAAACATCTGTGAACATCTCAAGCAGAACTGTTCAACCCATCATCTGAAAATCAAAAGAATACGGCCCAACAGCAAACCCACTGATATGGCAGTTCTCTTTAATCATCAAAATATCTAAGGACATCATTATTCAAAGAAACACCCTAGAGGCCGATCGTAGCTCTGGAAGAACAGCAGAGATTTAAGGGCTTAGCACAGTAGGACCAGACCAAAGCGGAACAGTCGACATGCGGTCACGTGTTGCGGGATGAACCCTTCAAGGCAACGAGACACACCATGCTGAGCTCTTGTGAAACCCCTTTCTGCTGCAGTACACATCATGTACATGTCTGTTCTTGGAAGCCAACGCCGGTGTACCGAACACGTCCAACAGATGTGGTAAATAGATAGCAAGAGTTGAGTAATTAAAGCGAATACACAACACTGCTGTCCAAGATCATTTCTATGTATAGAAACACAGCCACGAGACTTTGACCAATCACACCATAGTTTGTATGCAGAGGGGGTCAAAAAGTTTGCCATGGGGGGGTGAAATAAGAAGGGATGGACGGCAAGGTGCTAAAGACAGAATGATGTGATTTGCATCGTGCAACTGCAACGGCAACCAATTTCTGCGTGTCATCCAGATGAATCTTTCAAAAGGATTGCGAGACTGAAAACTACACCTCACCCTGAACACATCAACCTAATTTGAAGACATAGTGTTCATAGCGTTCTTTTCTTCAGCTGAGACAAGGTCAGAGAAGATGGGAAAATAGATTCAGCTAAAAAAAAAAGAATAAACAAGACAATCATGGAAGAAAGGATTTCAATTTGGACAGAGTTTTGTCGTCAAGCAGGATCAAATCATACTAATGTGTTAGAGTGCCCCGACATTCAAACCTAAATCCAACTGAGAATCTGTGGCAAGACTTGAAAACTGATGTTTCCAGCTGCTCTTCATTCAATTTGACTGAGCGACTGATACTTAAAAATATTTGTCAGAGTCCATTTGGCAATGAATACCTTTAAAAGGTGCCACATGTGTACAGGCTAAGCCGACCTTCAATACCTGTGCAGTCGGTATTAACTCAAGAAAAACAAATAGCCTAAATCAGAAAAGAAACGCCAACAGGACGAAAATCTACAAGCGTAGATCAACTATAAAGTGCAAAGAGCTGTGAAGGGTCTTAATCCACCAGTTATAATTCAACTAATTGAACGCCACCTAAATTGTTCGTCAGTCGTTTGAGTCCATGAGCGAGTATTCTCCTCCTGTGATCAAATTAAATGCCATAGTCATGCTGTAAGCTTTGCCAGCCCCTTAATTGGGCATGCTCACCCTGCCGGGAAGTAACGACCATATAATCGGATGACTCTGCTTTATTTTGCGTATGTTTTCCTAAATGACTTCAAACAAGCTAACTTTACTTTTTACACTTTTTTTTGTGTGTGCAACATCCAAATAGCAGCTAAATAAATCCTAAATCCTACCATGTGTCCAGGATGAATGAATTAAACTGCACAGGTGTTCTTGTTTTTCAGTCTGTTTCTACTGATCTCTGCATGGATGGTCTCTCTGTGAGGCTGCATGTCAGTCTGTGCCACCTTGGTGTGTGTGTATGCGTGTGTGTGCTCGTATCCGTGTCTCACCTTGACTGTTCTGTGAATGTGGCATACTTGTAGAGGACACTGGGGCACCAAGCCCAGCTGGGGAGGGAGATGAGACACAGCTGGGGATAATTAAACCCAGCACTGTCTCTGTGAAAGGGCCAGGGCCGCCAGATTGGCTCGGTTCCCCCCGCCCTCCACTTCCCCAGACAGAGCAGCTTAAATTGAGACCGCATACATAAAAGTCTCCCCCCCACTCTGTCTTCCTCGATTGGGGAAAACAACACAAATCCGACAGTGACACAGCAAAAGGAAAAAAAAATAAAAAAGATCCAAGAGGCAACCAATGTGACTTTCCCATAATGAAATTACTCGCACAGTCAATTGCCTTCATCCTGTCTTTGCGTTGCAGTGATAGATGATGCACCAGTTACTGCATGTGGGAAGATAATTGGCCTGAGCCCCTGATAACATGGAGGTTAACAGCAACAAGCCCAAGCCAACACTATCAGCTCAAATTTGCCTTGGCTCTTCATGAAACATGGATGCCGGCCATATCACAGCCAGGGCGTAGCGGCATCAAGCTGGGCTTTGGGGTTTGTCTAATTCCAGGGAATGCTCCTCTTCCCGACTTTTCCTCCCTCCAAAATGCTAATTCATTTCCAGTGGCAGCGCTCTGACTCTCCCCGTCGCCGGACCCGCAAAAGGTTTACTTTGGACGTCGAGCCTGAAAAGCGAAACCCTCTCCGGATCGCCTGAATATCTTTTTAAAAACCTGTAGGGCGAGCCAACTCAAACAGTTTTAGAAGGTACAATGAATTGACCTGTCCCGCATTTGAATAGGCCGTATTTGGTGAGATGATAAATACCGCTTCCTAAGAGCCATCAAGGCACTTGCTGCTGCCAAAGCGAGCTGAGGTGAATGACCTAGTGCACAAAAATCTTCGAGCGATTAATCAGGAGTGGCTCGGGGAAGGAAGGCGCTGCTCTCTCTCTCGCAGCAGCTTTCAGTTCCCCTAACTGTTTGTTTAGCTGAGTTCAGACTGAGCCGATTCATTTGATTACGAAGTCACTGAATTGGCTCATTAATGGGACTGTTAATGGCGTCCTCCATCACCCTGGAATCACTGCGTTACTGTGGAGGCAGTCGACACTCTGAGCGCATTTTTGCCGCCTCCACTTTACTGGTCTGTAAAATTTGACTGCAGACGTTTTATTTGTCACTTGGTGATGGCTGTGCTCCTCTAAGGACGTGCAGGGGGGCCGGGTCCAAACCCTTGCGGTGTTTCCCGCTGCACTTAACTGGGCCTGTTAATAATGCAACGTTTCATTCACCTGCATGCAACTTCGTCGTTCTCACCGGCGCGCGGGGAAAACGAAGCGGTCCGCGGGGAGATTATTAGCTGTTGTTAGCTCATTTATTTTTCTGATTAAAGCTTCGATGGTCGGTCCGGGGAACGTGCAATATGTCTTCATTACAGAAATCATTAGAATGTATTCCACGGGAATAGGGAGCCTGATCGCAACTCTTGTGCGTGAACTGCTGGAGGATTTTTTGATTAAATCCCGAGGCGCCGACTCGGATGAAATGAGCTTCATCGGCAGCGATATTACCACTTATTGCCTGAGCTTTCACAAGAAATTATATTTTAACCAAGTAAAAGGGGCTTTCTCCGATTGGACTTATAGGCGCTGATCTAATAGAAAGATGTGCCAGTGTCTCTCTTCTGAGCGCCGTGCTTTTAATCAGTCAGGTGTGAGTTGCAAAATAGACTCGGGGGTTCATTATCAGGCGGATTAGAAACAATACTGATAAACCCTGTAATCAGGGCAGTTCCCCAACAAGTCGGCTGTGTGTTCATTTGCCTTTCATATTTGCTCCAGCCTCGGCAGCCAGCGGAGAATGACACTCATTTCATGTCGGGGTAACTATGGAGATTAGCAAGCCGTCCCGCTTCGGTTGCCCTTGCAGCAGCGATAACTCTGGGCCTTTTCCAAAACGACACGCACTCACAGAGCGAGCAGAGCAAACATTTTAATTTTAAAGCACATTGTGTCTGCGAGAGGACCATTAAGCCGAGGCCTAATAAACGCAGCTAACCATGATGGATGGCCGAACAGCTTCACGGTCCTCTCTCTCTCCCTGCCTGGAAGATAAGTTGCCCCTGTGATTCTTTATACGTGGTGACGTCTCCATTGGGTTCTCGCAGTGAGGGGAAAACACGCCCGCTTGTGAATCCTTCAGGCTTCAGAAGGAAGACTTCATTCAGCTTGTTAGAGTAACACGTATGGCCGTACAGGAGCCCCTAATGAGCGGCGAGCTAGCTAGGAGAGCAGCGCGCGGACGACAGAGAACATAAATCTCCCGTCCTGCCCTGCGCCCCGCGGGGGCTGCACGAGCACCAAAACTGCGCGAGCTCGCGAGAGTGTATACGTCCACACGTGCAGGCGCACTCTTAATGCGGACGACGGAGCTGAAGCAGTGTCCTCCTGGGAGTCTCATCTACGACAGTTGAAAGAAGCAGGTTGTCTGAATTATGGTCTAACAATAGTGTTCCTCTCTCAGTCTATAAATGAATCCAATATGGGCATATCCATCATTACTGCAGGACTTGCAGTCAAATCAGGCCCTCTTTTTATTTGAAATGAGGTTCGGGGATGAGTTGGGCATTGCACAGAGACCACCCTGAAGGCACCATCCTTTTCTTAAGATTCAATTTTAAGGGCAACTGACTGGAAAGAGGGTTGTAATAATGGTATGAAGAGCCTTTAAAGATGTGATTTACAGGCTGATGCAGTGCCTTGCAAAACTATTCCTACCCCTTGAACACGTTCACATTTTTTCAGCTGCGGTGTTCGTAGAACTTATGGTAAATGTAAAGAGTAAGAAAATCAGCCCACCTTTCACTTGTACTGAAATTTCTTCTCCTTGGTCCGTCATTGTTATTTTTATAATTTTTCCTTTTAATCTACCAACAATTTTTTATTAAGAAGTTTTTTTCTGATCGGAGATGAAACAGGCATCTTTAGCAATATGATAAAATAATGCAAAAGGTGTATACATTTTTTTTAAAAATGGAATCTCAAAAATCAAGTATTTCCTTGAGATTCCACTTTTAATAACACAACTCAAAATAGCTATTTCACTGCCAGTTATATATACATGTATGCACTATATAGCCTACATAACTGTTTTTTTCATTGGGCTTTATTTAGGTGCATCAGAGTGAAGGGGGTTGAATTTAAATGCACTCCACAACAATGGAAAAACCTTACTTGGTATTACAGCAACCAAACCCTTGATATACCTAACAATATAGTGTCTTTTTTTTTCCTCCACTGGTATTTTTGGTGATTTATCTTCACTGATGACTCCAACTCTTTCAAAAACTTCTTGACATCATCCTGGCATTGGCTTGCCAATCCATATTGTTAATATTACTTCCAGTTGGAATAAAGTTTATTTTTAAACAACTTTTTGTGGCCTTTCTTTACCTGTAGATGGACACCAAGAAGGAACGAGAAAAGAAGGTGAAGATTTGGAGCGTTGGGGTCATAATCTTTGCATCTTGGCTGAAAATGTCAACTTCTGCTTGATAGTACTGATTGCATTGGACTTTTTAGGGGTATCAGAGTAAACAGGGTTGAAAATAGAAGCACTGTAATCCTGTCATACTTCCTCCAAAGTAGAATTATGCACTACTTTTTTGTGGTCTGACACATAAAATCTGAAAATAAATAAATAAAATAAAATAAAAAAAAACATTAAAGTTTGTAGCGTACGCAAACTTTTTTTTAAAGCACTCTGAGTTTGTTTTTAGTTCAGGATTAAACTCTGTGTGGCCAAATATAGCAGAATAGACAGACAGCCTCCATTTGTGCCAGAGGAATGCATATCATATTGTGTGTCTGTGAATGTGTAAGAGAGAGACACTTTATGTGCAACTTATATAGCCTTGGGGAGCTGCTATGGTCATATTTTAATAACTCGCACTATGTTGGATTATGTACCGTGGGCTTGTAATATCACACCATCAGGGCAAAGTCCTAACAGATTCTCTGTTAGCCGGCCCTTAACAGAGAGAGAGAGAGAGAGAGAGAGAAAAAAAGAGAAACACGTACCAAGGGACTCACCAAAACATTGTTTTCAGTTCTGCAGCACTTGTGAAAATGTGAGCTCCCACATGATTCCAGTTCAAAGGTATCCCTTCGCCGTTTTGTCAGCCTCAGCATGCAGCTCGGCCTCTGCCGGCTGCAAGGAACAGAGCTCCAGGTTTAATAGGCCTTAAGTAGCACAGCCCCTCAGCTGCCTTTGAACACCAGAGGGTCTCTCTCTCTCTCTCTCTCTCTCTCTCTCTCTCACAAACACACATACATGCTGTCCGTGTACATTCACTCTGCGGCGCAAGCAATAAAATAAAATAAAAAACCTGCACAACGGTGGCTAGCTCTCCCGCCAACACATCAAACGTGGGGAGCCGGGGGGAGTAATGTGTGGAATGATCTGAGTGTAGTCCAAGGCCAGGATGCCATTCATGGTTGTAGTGTTGTGGTTTTGACTGTCCAAGGAGGCTTTAAGGCTGTGACGGGCGAGCGTGAGCTGTTAAAAAGGGGGGAAAAAATGTGATCTTCTTCGTTCGAACAAAGTGCAAAGAACACAACTATATGGCTCTCACATGCTAGATTCAGAAGATGGCTCCACCATGCACCGCCTTGCTATACAGTGCTTTGGTATTTACTCCCTTGCGGATTTCTCATAGTTTTCCCTCTTTTGTCACTTTGATGCTTTAGATCTTCAAATAAATTTTAACATCAGGCTAAATTAATCCTTAGCATCAAGGACGTTTGCTATCTACCGTAGCAATAACTCTCGCTGTAGAGGAATGTACTCCCAATATTTTTTTGGAAAATTGTTGTAATACAGTTTTATTAGAGGGTTTTCAGTCATGAATAGGATGTTTTAAAGTCATGCTTCAGCATCGCAATTAGATTCAAGTCTGCGTTTGGACTAGACCACTCCAAAACATTGACTTTTAGTTGTTATTGTTTATTTAGAGGTGTAGTTTTCGGTGTACTGCTGCATAACCCGACTGTGCTTCAGCTAAAGGTCACAAACTGATGGCTGGATATTCTCTTTCACAATTTTCCGGTGTAAGAATTTGTGGTTTCATAAATCACAGCGAGTTGTACGAGTGCTGACGCAACAATCTCGCCTCAGGCCATCGCACAACCACCACCATGTTTGTCTGTTGATACAATTTTCTTTCCCTAAAACGCAGTTACTTTTACAGCAGATGTAAAAAAAAAAAAAAAAAAAAAAAAAAAAAGACACACCTTCCAAAATGTTCTACCTTGCTTTATCAGTCCAAATAATATTTTCTGAAACTGTCGAATTATATTTTTTGTCGAATGCAAGCCAGGTCTCTGTGATTTTAGTCGCATCGATGGCGTCCCTTCCTTAGTCTCTATTTCTTTTTGCTGCATTATTCTGTGACCTCTTGGATCAGTCGTGGATTAGCTTTGGGAGTCATTTTTGTAGACCACCTACACCGGAGAAGACTGGGTATCGTTGCATATTTTCTCTATTTGTAAATAATGTCTCTCACTGTTGTTTGATGTAGACCTCAAAGCCTTAGAAACGACTTTGTAACCCTTTCCAGACGTAGATGCCAATGACTTTGTTTAGGTCAAAGCAACAGCGTGTTGCTCTTTTACTACCTCACACCTACTTCATGTTGTCAGACAGATTCTGTTTAAGCGATTTCTCGATTCTGCATGTCTGGCAGTAACCGGGCCTGAGAGTGGCGAGGGGATTTATAATTGGTTTAAAATGTAGTTAATTCATAACCGTGGCAAATTGGACCAGATTGGGTTGGATATTTGAAAACGGAGTTTTTGTGTTTACTCCAGTTTATCTTGTTGGATTTGTTATTTAAAAATCCGGAGGAAAAAGAAATCTTCAAGGGGCATAGCAAAAGCAATAAAACAAGTAAACAACACCGAGGAGCTTCCCCTTCTCTCTCTCCTTTTTTTTTTTTTTTTGTTGAAATATTGAAAGTAAAATGGCCCTGAGCGCACACGCAGCATGGGAGCATCTGTGTGGGTGTGTGCTTACATCCAAGTGCGTATGCATATTCTCGGGTCTCACCGTGAGCTATCGCATAACTCAGGAGGCACTGAAGGAGAAGAGGAGAAGAGGAGAGAGGGTGGTGGGGATGGAGGGGTCGGGGGGAGGAAACTTACAATTAGCCTTCTGCCGAAAGCGCAGCCTCATGTTTACGCTTTACTCATGCGGTAATTACATATGTCGTCTTTTGTTTTCTATTTCCCATAAAGCGGGGTAACATAATGAGGGAAGAAGAAAAAAAAAGTTAATTTCTGCGCAGCATTGTGTAACACTACACAGTGCTCTTTTTGTCTTCGAGCTCATTTAGGCCTCGGAGGATGTCTATGGGGTTTGAAATGGGGGGAGAGGAGAGGAAGAGAGAGGAGACTGTAAACAGGGACATTGCATCTCTCCAGATGGGAAACTTCTGCTAAAGCTGTAATGAGAATGCATAACGACTCAAACGAGCTTGATGGGACCCGACGTCGCGGCGGCCTCTCAGAGAAATATGAAACCGAAAAATCTATTAGGCCTCTTTCCTTCTTTCCCCCCCGCGTTGCATCCGTCCCGAGCCGTAAGCGAAAGAGCAACGTCTTCCCTAAAACCCTTCAAGGAGGGGGAACACGTTTTAATTTCTGCGTCACTTTGGATTCTTTGGATTGGACGATGACAAGCTAAGCACAAGTGATACAGAAACAGAAAAAGAAAAAAAAAAACCCCAACCCAAACCAATAGTAGGAGTGACTGCTCCTAATGGGACTGTTTTCAGCAGCTGCATTAACAAGCCCGTTTGATTTGCTGTTCCTAAGTGAAGTTGTCAGCCCATGTGTCCGGGCCGGTTATGTTTAGGTCGTTTAAAAGAGCCGGCGTTTTCTGGCGCGGGTGGATAATAATAAACGCTGAAGGCTTGACCCCGTCGCGGCTCCTTCCGGCGCGCTGCCCCCACGGTCACGCTCAGAAACGGGCCGCGGAATCCTCCTCGAGCTGATAGGTCGCGAATCCGTCACCGGGCCTTCGCACAATAACATTCATTACCATATCAGGCTCTGCGAGAAGCGGGAACGGCCTCCGGTTGTGGCGGATCCCATTCAGAAAACCATCATAAAGCACCATATTGCTTTCGCTTTAATCTCTCATGTTTCAAATTAGGTTAAAATACTTGTACCTCTCTGAGTGCCGTTCTTTACATATGCAAATGAGGGAGAGCTGGATTGTCTGCTCTCATTTCCATAATGTGAGCCGTGAAGAAGCCTCAGATTTGCTTGGTTGATTTTGAGCTATGTCTCGAAACAAAAACCATACTTGGCTCCACATCAAGGCATAAAAGCTTTTTTTTTTTTTTTTTTTTTTTTCAGAAAAACCGCATTACACATGTAGACAGTGAAGGTCAAAGGTTTACATACCCTTTCGGCAATAAATGTTATATTTTAGCATTCTTTTCTAAGAGTGCATTGTCCAACCAAAGTGATTTATAACCACAGTTTTCAAAAATATCCGCACAGGTTTGAAATTATGAACACAGAACCAAATTTTTACATACACCCCCAGTCGCTTTTGCAAGCAACTTGCAGAGAACCCCCCTTGCTTTTAGTAGCCGTCAGCACGTTTCTGACATAACTCTGCCTGGATGCTTGTCTTCTTGGCAGAACTGGGTTGCTTTCCTGGCACACTCCCAGATTCGAAGCACAGGTTTTTCAAGAAGTTTAATCCCAAGCCTGCTTTATCCATTACGAAAGCAGCTCTGATATGCTTCTGGGGCGATTTCCTGATGGACCGTCCAGCTGTGTTCAGATTTCAACGTTCTGACCCAAGCAGCCACCTTTAGATGAAAGGAAATTGGTTTAAGAACAACCCAGGAATCATTAGGCCTGTCGGGTGCTCACCACCGCGAGCTAGCTTCCCGTCGCTTTGAACTGGGAGCGCGAAGGGCCAGGAAAAGAAGCCTCTGCTCCAAAACGAGACTCTCAAGCTCGATTAAAATTTACAGCTCCCCACATGGAAAAGCAAAATACCTTCTGGAGGGAATTTTCGCAGTCAGATAGGACAAAAGTTATCTGGATTGGCGGAGGAGACAATGGTAAGGTGTTTGTACTTAAGGACACAGTTGGGTTTTTCCAAAAAGGATAATGATCCCAAATACACTGAAATAGTAGGAAATAATGAGCCCTTGGAGCACTTTGACCTCAGCTAAACTAGAAAATTGTCAGCTACTTTTAAATGTCAGGTCAATTTGAGCAAAACAAAAGAATTGAAGGGAATTTTAGTGAGAAGAGTGGACAAATACCTGGAAAGAAGCCTGAGGTTTGGAATACAAAAAGCACGCAGGGAAGGTTTAGCTTGCTTCAACCTTCCCTGCGTTCGCAAACTCCAACTTGAGAACTCAACTTTTTCCTATTGTTATTATTTTTTGACTATCTGACTTACTGAAGACGTCTGTTGTGTCATCGTCCCTCGGAGGCATGTCTTATTTCTTTTATTTTTCCCCAGAACCAGTGGCAGACTCAGCCCCAGTGTTGTGGATTGATATCGCCGCCGTGAGCTTCAAAGGAAATGCATTGTCTTGTCCTTGGAAATATGGGACAGAAGTCAATAAGCTTCTGGAGTCTCGCTCTCGACTTCGGAGGCCGCGCATTCTTACGATTGCTATTTGACTGATGAAACAATAGCAAGGGAAGAGATGCCGAGTCTGCGTTATTGGATTTGGATTGTAACACTGTAGGATCAAATAAGGCTGGGAAGAGCCTGCGAATATCACTTTGGACCCACAACAGACAAAGGCAGATTGTTATTGCGCCGAACCGGCATTAATAATTCAATCATTTGACCCGTGACATGATTTCCCGTAAAACAATCTGATCCTCTGAGGGCTGATATTTGAAATCTATGAGTGTGTATGTGTGTGTGTGTGTGTGTGTGTGTATATGGCTGCGTCTGTATGCGTGTGTGTGTCTGTTTTGACCTTCGCAGTATGACAGAGCCGAAGCCTTAGGCAACAGCTACAAGTGTAATGTTTAGAAGGCAGGAGAGTAAAGAGGAGAGACGAGATACGAGAAATTGTGTGTGTGCGTGTGTGTGTGTGTGTGCGTGTGTGTGTGTGTGTGTGTGGGAAAGATATCTGAAGTCTGCGGCAGCCATTCCCCTCAGCGTCAGATGTGCCTACCCCCAGGGGGGCGTCAATAAGCATGCCATAGGAAATGCAAGGTCTGAGAGAAAGAAGAAGAAACGTGAGAGGCATTCTAAAAGTCAAGTAGAAAACGTATGTAGAGGACATTAAAAGTAAAAAAAAAAAAAAAGAAAAGAAAGAAAGAAACGGCATGTGAGCAAGTGCAAGAGAAGCTCCCTGTATCAATTGTTTCAAAGTAGGCCTTCTGCCTGTGCACACAAGATGAATGGAGCGACGTAAACTGCACCGCATGCACACGCAGAGGGAGCAACCCGGCTGCTTGCATGCATGCACAAGCAAAAAGCAGGGGGTGCCATCTATCAGGACGCGGGGGGAAAAAACAGGGGGCGGAAGGGGGGGTTTGGAGGGGTGTAGAAGAGGAAATCTGTCCTGTGATGTCTGCAAACGAGGACTGCGGCGGCGCTGTCACATTGCATTTGGCTGCGACGTGGGAACCACGAAAGGGGGCTGCGAGGGATGGACCCGTCTGTGCGTGTACAGATAATGAACTTGGAAGGTAGGCTGGACGCTGCGGTTCTTGTCACAGCTGGTGGTGCCTCTGACGCTGCTGAGGGAAACCAAAAGAGGAGAAGACAAGTAGAGGAGTGTGAGGAGGGGGGGGAGAAAGACTAGGCAAGAGATATGAAGAGGCCTGCAGAAAGAAGAAGAAGAAGAAGAAAAAAAAAGACGCAGAGTTAATTGCTGCTGGAGTGACGAGGCAATGCCGCCGTTGTACCAGAATGAATATTTACTCTAATTAGAGATGGCTAATGTGTCCCCAGGTATAAAGGTTACCGTGCTTCCCTGAGAATAATTAGAGACACAGAGCTCGCATTGTCCAGGAGAGCGCCGCGGAGCTCCCTTTGTACATCATTAACAGTTCAGTGACAACAAAAGCCCAGTTAATAGAATGTAATGCGGTTTCCTCAACCATGCCTTTGTCCAAATGGTCATTAGAGTAAAGCAAAAGCCAAAAAAGAAAAAAACCTCAGCAGCTCCTCCCACCTCTTCATGTGACCCTCCACTTTTTTTTTCTTCCACCTCCCAAAACCCTCGGCCTTGTGTTTGCTCTGCCGCCGTCTTATTATCGCCACCCTCCATATCGAGACGAGAAACAAGATTTCACGACACGGTTTTTGTAAAACACAGTTAAACCTCGTCTATAAAAGAATTAATTTTGCCAGAGAGAGAGAGAGAAGGGGAAAGAGAGAAAAGGAGCCAAATGTATAGATTTACAATTGCACACTCGAATTCCCCAGCATGTTTTAATGCATCGTAAACACTTGCTGTTTTTTGGTCTCTGTTCCAATAAAAACAGAGCGGCAGCGCGGGGGTGTAATATCTGGAGCTGGGGGAAATTAAAGCTGAGGTTCTTCCCCTCCTCAGTGCACTCCCAGCTCTGACACACACACACACACACACACACGCACACACACACACACACGGTTAATCAGCAGCCCAAAGAGAAATCTAAGACCACATCTACACCCAGTGGAGGAAACCTGATACAACCACATCTTCCCACAGCCACCCCAACTCCACCCCTCACTCTCTATCCTTTCTTTCTCTCTTCCTTCCTTTCTTTCTTTCTCCTAATCATCAGCACACAGAGACACATGCCCCCGCTGATAAATTAGACACAAGGTTCAGTATGATTAACTAAAGTTAATGAGCACTGAAAGTGATCCCAAACAAGGTAACCGTAGAAGGGAAGTATTTGAGGAAAACATTACATCTCCATTAGAAAATAGACTTCCTTTCTCTCTCGCTCTCTCTCTCTCTCTCTCTTTTTTTCTTTCTCCGTTTCAGCTTTTTCGTTGCTATTTCTAAAAGTCCTTTCACTGCACGGTGACAAACATAACCCTTCCGACTGGTGGAAAAATAAATCATACTTTCAAGTGAAGACAAATGCCTCATCCGCTGGGAGTAGCTGCAGGCTGTAGTCATAATGGCCTCTCTTTCTTTCAGCCTCCTTTCCTCTTTCTGTTTCTTTTTCCTCTCCAGGCAGGGAGTTTCCCCTGGACTAGTTTTTAAATATCCTCACAAACCGGCCTTACGCAGCAGAAAGCTGCAGTTTGGGGAAGATCAGCCGCGGAGATACTTATCTGTGCCTTAGCTTATAGTGGGCTGCAGAAGTAGTCGTTCAGCTGGGACCCTTTTTTGTTTTTTTTTGTCACATTACAATCACAAACTTGGTTGTTGTTTGGGTTTTTTTTGGAGATTCTATGTGACTATAATTAAGGTGCACGATTTTGGCAATTATTATTGTTTTTTTTTTTTTTAAAACAGAAGAAGCCTGAAAAGTCTAGCAACATTCGCTTTCATTAAAATTAAAGCAGCAGGTCTTCTGAGAGACGCCTCCACCAGCTTTGTTAAGTTCAGAAGTATTCATACCCTTTGTAGATTTTACATGTAAAACTATTTTTATGCAATATCAGGGTTTCCCCCAGTGTTTTATAAGCCTGGCGGGCCACCAGGCTCAGCATTGCTTATTTATTTAAGTCTTTTTAAAGTGTCTGCATTTCTTAGGACTTTATAGTTGGTGTTCAGGTATTAATCTTCCAATCTTTCAATGATGGATAATTATCAAGTGATATTTTCAAATTTCCTGTCAACTTTAAACATTTTTTAACTCACAAACTCAACAGGCCGCTGGATGAATGACTGCCCCAGTACCCCACCACCGAGCTTAGCAAGTTTTCTGAGGGAAAACCTTGAATATCATCTTTAAAACACACAACAGATTCACAGATAATCTAAAAAAAAAAAACTGTAAAAGGACTATAAATTTTGAAAAAAAGAATGTCTCATTTAAATTTTTATTTTTTACTAAACATGGGACATCACAATTGTTATTATTTTCTATAGGTAGTGAAAATGTCTTTATTGACCTTTCTGGGTCAAATCCTTTGTAAATTTGACATGTTTCCGATGGTATTTTGATTTTTTTTTTTTTTTGTGACGTGCGAGCTTTAAGACTTGGAGGCTGCAAGGCCTCCTTTCCATCACCCTCATCTTTTTCTTTAAGGACTCTATCAGACTTTGACTGGACTTGATCAAAATGCTAACATTACGTCCAATCGGATAAGACGTGTTGCTAAAATTAAAAGATTAAGTTAAACCTGAACATGTCCAGGGCATGACATGTTCAAATTGTACTACTAGAATTGGACTAGGCCACTTTAAACCATCTATTTTGAAACACTCAGTAGCAGTTTTGGTAATGTGTTTAAGACTACTCTGACAGTCTCAAGTGCTTTGCGGTTTTCTGTAAGTTCTCACCCAAAATGACCTCATATTGATCTCTGTTCATCTTCCTATCGGCTCTAGCTGGAGTCTAAACAGTATAATGCTGCCACCTTCAAGTTTGCACATGTAAATTGTGTTTGAAGTTAATATGAGGCGTCATTTTCCCACCGATAATGTTTTGTACATCAACCTAAAAAGGCTTTTGCTCTGTCCAGTTCGTGACTCTTGGCAGTCTGTCAACAGGACGTCTTCCAGCTTTCTTCTCGACAGACGTTCACGTAGGCCGGGTTTGTACAGAGCAGCACAACTTTTGTTTGTAAGACATGCTAAAGACCTGGGGGGGAGGAGGAGATAAGGAGGCAAAATGTGAAAAAAAGCTCAGAGAGGTATTCTTTGCGTCTTGTCATTAACTCCCCAACGTTAAGCGTCCGGCTCAATTTGCTGCTGTCTGCTTTCGTTTTATTGAGCAAACAGCAGGAGTCGTCTCTCACATCTCAAAACGCTCAACGCGGGCCCTTGAGCTCGTTACTCACGTCCGATCTGGTGTCGGGGTTCGGTGAAAAACCGACGGATCTCACCCCCCGCCCCCTCCCCAACACTGCCCGCTCAGTTGTGCGCGCTTGGCCCGACCCGGGCTTTTTGGCTGGGCTCAGGGCCGGACCAGCTGCAGAAGTCTGTCTCCCCTCCTCAGCTCTCAGTGCTATCGGGTTGCCCCTACTCCTCCTTCAGCCCATTACACAGGCCTCTTTATGCTGCGCTAAAAGCTGCTCATGTTCAGACCCTCCTGGGAAAAGCTCCTTAAAACATGTCAGGATGAGAGGCCCTGTCTGGTAAAATATTAATAGGAAGTTAATTGGTTGTTAATGGACTGGTGCTTGGGCAGGAATCACCCTCCATTAGATAGACCACACCAACACTCCTCCACTCCCCCCATTCAAGGGTGTCAATTTACCACCTTTTTTAATCTAATTGGTTTCCGGTCACTGTAGCAGTGGCGCTTGCTGTAACCTGTTCTTTTTTTGTTTTTTGTTTTAAATGCAAGAACTGCTCCACCCTTTCTCGAATGTATTTCCTTGTTACGTGCTCAACCTGTTCTGTTACTCCGGTGCCAAATTGTAACCGAACCGTCCTCTCTGTTAATTGTTCATTGTTTTCTCTCTCGCTCCACGCTTGTGCAAATCTTCCCACCCTCTGAAACATAAGGAAATACTTTCCACTTTTTTGTTGTTTGTGGTCAGCATAACTGTACTTTCTGTGGTCGTCCTCACCCCAAGCAGAAACAAACAACTGAAAAGAAAGAAAGAAAGAATGAAAAAAAAAATCCCCCTCTTGCGCTGGAGCACACATGTAATATTGATGCAGAGCAGACTCGGAGAAACAGAAAATCAAATGGAATCCAAGCTAAGTTCAAATGTCGACATCGACACATGCATTTTTGATCTCTGCAGAACCTACGAGACATTTTAAAAGATGGCGGAGGGGGCGAGGGGGAGCCTGGCGGGCACACACACAATATATTTTTAGAAATAAGTGATGTTTCGGCGTTCGCAGCGCCGTTCAGCTCCACTTCATTTATGAGAGGGACAAATACTTGTTGAAAGAAGTTGTTCAGGAAATGGGACCTAAGATGGCGGTGGAGCTTACCCAGACTGACTTGTTTCTTTTTTCTTCTTTTTTCAAAAAGATTGAGCTTTCAAATGCACTCCAACATGCAGCTCTCAAAGTTCATCAGTTTCCTGACTAAAACTTTTAAAAACTGCAAAATTAAATCAGATTTTGTCAAAGACATGGGTAAAGAAAAAAAAAAAAAGATTGAGCTCAAATATTTATTCAGATTTATTTTTTTTTTTGTAATTAAAAAACATCAGGAGCTACTGAGTCCATCTTTAACTCTAATATGGAGACCAGCTGACTTTATTTTTCTCAAAAGAAAAATCCAGGAAAAAAAAAAAAACAGAGTCTTCGCCTGATTTAAAAGTTTACTAGTTCTCTTATTTACTACAAGAGAGCTAGTAAATAAGTGCGATAATTTACACGTACGCATTTCATCTGGGTTGATTTTTAATCCATGGAAACGATCGGAGTCAAACAGCTGATTAAATTAGATCAATTGCAACCGTTTTGGAAAATGTTCTAACTCGACAAAATTAGCTCAATTTCAACATTCCAACAAAAAGGCTTTAAAACTTCAGGGGATCATTTTATGTTCAGTGTTATTACTTCCAGAGGGCAACTTTTTGTTGCCTCACAGTTGCTTTCATTGGAAGCTGTTTATTTTATGATTTTTTTCCCAAACATGGAAATGGCCACAATAATCAGACTTGGAAAGAGAACTACAACAATTATGCAAATGTGTGTGTGTGTGTGTGTGTGTGTGTGTGTGTATGTGTGTGTGTGTGTGTGTTTAATACACACACATATATAGTAAAATATAAATACAAATATCAAATATAAAATGCATTTTATCAGAAGTACACAGTAATTACTGTGTACTTAAGAGATTTAAATTTCTTAAAGTGAAATTGAAATCTTTTGATTTTAATATAATAAAATCCTCTTCTCTCAAACATGAGGAAAGCATAAAATGCTCGTGGAGCTGCAGAGCTGCCTACGTTGCCACATGACAGCTGCTATAAAAAAACTCCTCGATAATTGCCCGGTTGTCTCTGCACTTTGACAGTTCCTTCTGAGAGCTGCAGAACTCTGCTGTCCTCCTTCGACAGAGACACGAGAGAAACGCGAGGAGCGCTTTCAAATCTCCGAGAGGAGAGCTGTAAACGTTCCACCCTAGGTCCACACTTGTGTATTTGGCTTTTGTGGAACCTCGTCAGAATCTGCTGCACCGTGCCGGGGCGGACTGCGGCAAACGTTTATCCTCCTGATCCAAGGCTGGATCGTTGTCGTGTCGTTGCTCTGTCCGTCTGTCCGGGAGGAGTGCTGAGTGCTGTCCAAAGTGAGACATCAAAAACAGCTGGACTATCACTTTCACAATCCACAAAACTGCTAATTCACTGAGTTTGTTTATGGAGTCATAAACTCTTTCAAATTGAAACAGATCAGGATTTTTTTTTTCCCCACTCATAAAATTTTTAATACCAGTTAGAGACTGAAGACATGTCAGGGAGAAAATGATCAGCTCACGTGGGAATTAAACATGTTCCCTCAGCTAAAGAGACGGCAAACACGGCTGATAATTAATAATAATCCTAATACATTATAATGTAATGTTATTTTTATAATGTAGGATGTTTCAGAATCAATCCGACCCATTTATGGGTTTAACTCTGACATGTTTTCAGAAGAGCTTTTGGGAGTTAATGATTTGTTTAAGTAAAAACAATTAGTGTCATTTTTATAATTAATTAGCTAAATAATAAATAAACTAGAAAGAGCATTGTTGGGCTTTAACAAAACCATCAATTTACAGCATCATTAATGGATGTGACTGTAATTAGAGCAAAGTTTTCTATTTAAAGTCAACATAGATACTAATAAGTTACAACACCAATGCATTTAATTGCTTTCAATCTCTAAAAAAAAAAAAAAGCCTACATAGTTTGACACGTTAAAGTACACTTTTTTTATTTGATCTGTCATAAATCAGCTCATTCAACATCAGTAAGAAATTAATATCCCATTTTCTGTTACTTTACGGGCAGCGAGTTGCTACGTTTTAAGGAGTCGTCGTCGGTTTTGCTGCTCCAGGCAGAAGCGAGAGCGAAGACGTCCTCGTCTGATTGTCAGAGCGCCCCGACCTCTGAGTGCGTTGACCCCCGAATCTTTCCATGTCTGTTTCATGTATATTTTATTTACCGCAGCCCTTCAGTGCGCAGAGGTCCACGCTTGTGACCGTTGAATGGAAACTGCTCTGAAACACGGGAGTGAATCTGTGTCCAATTACGTCGCGGGGCAAATGTCAATAGATCCAACAGATGTCCCACTTATGCTTATTTCCGATTTTATTTAGCTAAAGCGCCACTAGATGGTATAATGTATTCAGACTTGGATAGCTAAAAGCTATGCTGCACCATAAAACACACACACATNAACAGAGCGGCAGCGCGGGGGTGTAATATCTGGAGCTGGGGGAAATTAAAGCTGAGGTTCTTCCCCTCCTCAGTGCACTCCCAGCTCTGACACACACACACACACACACACACGCACACACACACACACACGGTTAATCAGCAGCCCAAAGAGAAATCTAAGACCACATCTACACCCAGTGGAGGAAACCTGATACAACCACATCTTCCCACAGCCACCCCAACTCCACCCCTCACTCTCTATCCTTTCTTTCTCTCTTCCTTCCTTTCTTTCTTTCTCCTAATCATCAGCACACAGAGACACATGCCCCCGCTGATAAATTAGACACAAGGTTCAGTATGATTAACTAAAGTTAATGAGCACTGAAAGTGATCCCAAACAAGGTAACCGTAGAAGGGAAGTATTTGAGGAAAACATTACGTCTCCATTAGAAAATAGACTTCCTTTCTCTCTCGCTCTCTCTCTCTCTCTCTCTTTTTTTCTTTCTCCGTTTCAGCTTTTTCGTTGCTATTTCTAAAAGTCCTTTCACTGCACGGTGACAAACATAACCCTTCCGACTGGTGGAAAAATAAATCATACTTTCAAGTGAAGACAAATGCCTCATCCGCTGGGAGTAGCTGCAGGCTGTAGTCATAATGGCCTCTCTTTCTTTCAGCCTCCTTTCCTCTTTCTGTTTCTTTTTCCTCTCCAGGCAGGGAGTTTCCCCTGGACTAGTTTTTAAATATCCTCACAAACCGGCCTTACGCAGCAGAAAGCTGCAGTTTGGGGAAGATCAGCAGCGGAGATACTTATCTGTGCCTTAGCTTATAGTGGGCTGCAGAAGTAGTCGTTCAGCTGGGACCCTTTTTTGTTTTTTTTTGTCACATTACAATCACAAACTTGGTTGTTGTTTGGGTTTTTTTTGGAGATTCTATGTGACTATAATTAAGGTGCACGATTTTGGCAATTATTATTGTTTTTTTTTTTTTTAAAACAGAAGAAGCCTGAAAAGTCTAGCAACATTCGCTTTCATTAAAATTAAAGCAGCAGGTCTTCTGAGAGACGCCTCCACCAGCTTTGTTAAGTTCAGAAGTATTCATACCCTTTGTAGATTTTACATGTAAAACTATTTTTATGCAATATCAGGGTTTCCCCCAGTGTTTTATAAGCCTGGCGGGCCACCAGGCTCAGCATTGCTTATTTATTTAAGTCTTTTTAAAGTGTCTGCATTTCTTAGGACTTTATAGTTGGTGTTCAGGTATTAATCTTCCAATCTTTCAATGATGCATAATTATCAAGTGATATTTTCAAATTTCCTGTCAACTTTAAACATTTTTTAACTCACAAACTCAACAGGCCGCTGGATGAATGACTGCCCCAGTACCCCACCACCGAGCTTAGCAAGTTTTCTGAGGGAAAACCTTGAATATCATCTTTAAAACACACAACAGATTCACAGATAATCTAAAAAAAAAAAACTGTAAAAGGACTATAAATTTTGAAAAAAAGAATGTCTCATTTAAATTTTTATTTTTTACTAAACATGGGACATCACAATTGTTATTATTTTCTATAGGTAGTGAAAATGTCTTTATTGACCTTTCTGGGTCAAATCCTTTGTAAATTTGACATGTTTCCGATGGTATTTTGATTTTTTTTTTTTTTTGTGACGTGCGAGCTTTAAGACTTGGAGGCTGCAAGGCCTCCTTTCCATCACCCTCATCTTTTTCTTTAAGGACTCTATCAGACTTTGACTGGACTTGATCAAAATGCTAACATTACGTCCAATCGGATAAGACGTGTTGCTAAAATTAAAAGATTAAGTTAAACCTGAACATGTCCAGGGCATGACATGTTCAAATTGTACTACTAGAATTGGACTAGGCCACTTTAAACCATCTATTTTGAAACACTCAGTAGCAGTTTTGGTAATGTGTTTAAGACTACTCTGACAGTCTCAAGTGCTTTGCGGTTTTCTGTAAGTTCTCACCCAAAATGACCTCATATTGATCTCTGTTCATCTTCCTATCGGCTCTAGCTGGAGTCTAAACAGTATAATGCTGCCACCTTCAAGTTTGCACATGTAAATTGTGTTTGAAGTTAATATGAGGCGTCATTTTCCCACCGATAATGTTTTGTACATCAACCTAAAAAGGCTTTTGCTCTGTCCAGTTCGTGACTCTTGGCAGTCTGTCAACAGGACGTCTTCCAGCTTTCTTCTCGACAGACGTTCACGTAGGCCGGGTTTGTACAGAGCAGCACAACTTTTGTTTGTAAGACATGCTAAAGACCTGGGGGGGAGGAGGAGATAAGGAGGCAAAATGTGAAAAAAAGCTCAGAGAGGTATTCTTTGCGTCTTGTCATTAACTCCCCAACGTTAAGCGTCCGGCTCAATTTGCTGCTGTCTGCTTTCGTTTTATTGAGCAAACAGCAGGAGTCGTCTCTCACATCTCAAAACGCTCAACGCGGGCCCTTGAGCTCGTTACTCACGTCCGATCTGGTGTCGGGGTTCGGTGAAAAACCGACGGATCTCACCCCCCGCCCCCTCCCCAACACTGCCCGCTCAGTTGTGCGCGCTTGGCCCGACCCGGGCTTTTTGGCTGGGCTCAGGGCCGGACCAGCTGCAGAAGTCTGTCTCCCCTCCTCAGCTCTCAGTGCTATCGGGTTGCCCCTACTCCTCCTTCAGCCCATTACACAGGCCTCTTTATGCTGCGCTAAAAGCTGCTCATGTTCAGACCCTCCTGGGAAAAGCTCCTTAAAACATGTCAGGATGAGAGGCCCTGTCTGGTAAAATATTAATAGGAAGTTAATTGGTTGTTAATGGACTGGTGCTTGGGCAGGAATCACCCTCCATTAGATAGACCACACCAACACTCCTCCACTCCCCCCATTCAAGGGTGTCAATTTACCACCTTTTTTAATCTAATTGGTTTCCGGTCACTGTAGCAGTGGCGCTTGCTGTAACCTGTTCTTTTTTTGTTTTTTGTTTTAAATGCAAGAACTGCTCCACCCTTTCTCGAATGTATTTCCTTGTTACGTGCTCAACCTGTTCTGTTACTCCGGTGCCAAATTGTAACCGAACCGTCCTCTCTGTTAATTGTTCATTGTTTTCTCTCTCGCTCCACGCTTGTGCAAATCTTCCCACCCTCTGAAACATAAGGAAATACTTTCCACTTTTTTGTTGTTTGTGGTCAGCATAACTGTACTTTCTGTGGTCGTCCTCACCCCAAGCAGAAACAAACAACTGAAAAGAAAGAAAGAAAGAATGAAAAAAAAAATCCCCCTCTTGCGCTGGAGCACACATGTAATATTGATGCAGAGCAGACTCGGAGAAACAGAAAATCAAATGGAATCCAAGCTAAGTTCAAATGTCGACATCGACACATGCATTTTTGATCTCTGCAGAACCTACGAGACATTTTAAAAGATGGCGGAGGGGGCGAGGGGGAGCCTGGCGGGCACACACACAATATATTTTTAGAAATAAGTGATGTTTCGGCGTTCGCAGCGCCGTTCAGCTCCACTTCATTTATGAGAGGGACAAATACTTGTTGAAAGAAGTTGTTCAGGAAATGGGACCTAAGATGGCGGTGGAGCTTACCCAGACTGACTTGTTTCTTTTTTCTTCTTTTTTCAAAAAGATTGAGCTTTCAAATGCACTCCAACATGCAGCTCTCAAAGTTCATCAGTTTCCTGACTAAAACTTTTAAAAACTGCAAAATTAAATCAGATTTTGTCAAAGACATGGGTAAAGAAAAAAAAAAAAAGATTGAGCTCAAATATTTATTCAGATTTATTTTTTTTTTTGTAATTAAAAAACATCAGGAGCTACTGAGTCCATCTTTAACTCTAATATGGAGACCAGCTGACTTTATTTTTCTCAAAAGAAAAATCCAGGAAAAAAAAAAAAACAGAGTCTTCGCCTGATTTAAAAGTTTACTAGTTCTCTTATTTACTACAAGAGAGCTAGTAAATAAGTGCGATAATTTACACGTACGCATTTCATCTGGGTTGATTTTTAATCCATGGAAACGATCGGAGTCAAACAGCTGATTAAATTAGATCAATTGCAACCGTTTTGGAAAATGTTCTAACTCGACAAAATTAGCTCAATTTCAACATTCCAACAAAAAGGCTTTAAAACTTCAGGGGATCATTTTATGTTCAGTGTTATTACTTCCAGAGGGCAACTTTTTGTTGCCTCACAGTTGCTTTCATTGGAAGCTGTTTATTTTATGATTTTTTTCCCAAACATGGAAATGGCCACAATAATCAGACTTGGAAAGAGAACTACAACAATTATGCAAATGTGTGTGTGTGTGTGTGTGTGTGTGTGTGTGTATGTGTGTGTGTGTGTGTGTTTAATACACACACATATATAGTAAAATATAAATACAAATATCAAATATAAAATGCATTTTATCAGAAGTACACAGTAATTACTGTGTACTTAAGAGATTTAAATTTCTTAAAGTGAAATTGAAATCTTTTGATTTTAATATAATAAAATCCTCTTCTCTCAAACATGAGGAAAGCATAAAATGCTCGTGGAGCTGCAGAGCTGCCTACGTTGCCACATGACAGCTGCTATAAAAAAACTCCTCGATAATTGCCCGGTTGTCTCTGCACTTTGACAGTTCCTTCTGAAAGCTGCAGAACTCTGCTGTCCTCCTTCGACAGAGACACGAGAGAAACGCGAGGAGTGCTTTCAAATCTCCGAGAGGAGAGCTGTAAACGTTCCACCCTAGGTCCACACTTGTGTATTTGGCTTTTGTGGAACCTCGTCAGAATCTGCTGCACCGTGCCGGGGCGGACTGCGGCAAACGTTTATCCTCCTGATCCAAGGCTGGATCGTTGTCGTGTCGTTGCTCTGTCCGTCTGTCCGGGAGGAGTGCTGAGTGCTGTCCAAAGTGAGACATCAAAAACAGCTGGACTATCACTTTCACAATCCACAAAACTGCTAATTCACTGAGTTTGTTTATGGAGTCATAAACTCTTTCAAATTGAAACAGATCAGGATTTTTTTTTTCCCCACTCATAAAATTTTTAATACCAGTTAGAGACTGAAGACATGTCAGGGAGAAAATGATCAGCTCACGTGGGAATTAAACATGTTCCCTCAGCTAAAGAGACGGCAAACACGGCTGATAATTAATAATAATCCTAATACATTATAATGTAATGTTATTTTTATAATGTAGGATGTTTCAGAATCAATCCGACCCATTTATGGGTTTAACTCTGACATGTTTTCAGAAGAGCTTTTGGGAGTTAATGATTTGTTTAAGTAAAAACAATTAGTGTCATTTTTATAATTAATTAGCTAAATAATAAATAAACTAGGAAGAGCATTGTTGGGCTTTAACAAAACCATCAATTTACAGCATCATTAATGGATGTGACTGTAATTAGAGCAAAGTTTTCTATTTAAAGTCAAAATAGATACTAAGTTACAACACCAATGCATTTAATTGCTTTCAATCTCTAAAAAAAAGAAAAGCCTACATAGTTTGACACGTTAAAGTACACTTTTTTTATTTGATCTGTCATAAATCAGCTCATTCAACATCAGTAAGAAATTAATATCCCATTTTCTGTTACTTTACGGGCAGCGAGTTGCTACGTTTTAAGGAGTCGTCGTCGGTTTTGCTGCTCCAGGCAGAAGCGAGAGCGAAGACGTCCTCGTCTGATTGTCAGAGCGCCCCGACCTCTGAGTGCGTTGACCCCCGAATCTTTCCATGTCTGTTTCATGTATATTTTATTTACCGCAGCCCTTCAGTGCGCAGAGGTCCACGCTTGTGACCGTTGAATGGAAACTGCTCTGAAACACGGGAGTGAATCTGTGTCCAATTACGTCGCGGGGCAAATGTCAATAGATCCAACAGATGTCCCACTTATGCTTATTTCCGATTTTATTTAGCTAAAGCGCCACTAGATGGTATAATGTATTCAGACTTGGATAGCTAAAAGCTATGCTGCACCATAAAACACACACACATGCATACGCACATATATATATAAATATATACCAAATGAGAAGACATCTTTTTTTTTCCAGTTTAAAATGAACTCAGACCAAACTTCTCCTGTTCTTGGTCAGTTAAAATGACTGAAATTATTCCTGTTTGCTAAATGCCACAATAATAAATGAAAGAATATGTCAGCAATTTAACTATTAATTTTCATTATTTATATATTATAGTTCATCATAATTTCTAGGGAAGTTAACAAACCCTTGCGTCTTCTCTTGGCCACTCTTCAAAATGGGAAACACAAGGAAGCAGGCCAAGTGGGGCAGCTGTGTGTTAGTCTTGACAAGTCAGAAAAGACAAGAAACAACCACACGGAAATGGCAATTTGAAAATATCAAGAAAAGTCTAGATGTACCCAAATCAAAAATAATAATAATTAATAAAAGATTATATTTATTCGACAAGGATTAGGAAGAAAGTGGGCTTAGTCCCTTGTTTGATCCACTAATTGCTAATTTCCACAACTTCTTGTTTAAATTTGCTACGTTTATTTAGCTGTCAACTCCATTATTTCTGTTTGTGTTGTGTCCTGTAGAGCCTGTCTAGCTGGTGGAAAACATGGCAGAAATAAATCAATTTGACAGACAATTAAACACAAGCAGAAAGATCTATGCTTGAAACTGTAAATACAGCACCATGCTATAAAAAGGAACTTTGGAGAGTATTAAATGTCAGCCACTCTTGTTCTTTAAGTTATGATGAAGCACATTAGTTTCATGATGTAACGTCCATAAATTAGCTCCTTTATTTTGGTAATAAATCCCAACTAAAGCTAAAGATGAGACTCTAAATATGTCAATTCAGTTAGCTGGTGTCCAGCAGGAAATGCTAAAGCTGCAATATTCAGATGACTTCTATTATGAAATAATAATATATCAACGCTGTTGGAAACAAGTCACAAGATGTGTGGTTAGAGGAGTTTTTATGTTGGAGCAAAAACTTAAGCTTGTTTCCAGATTTATCTTCTTTAGCCACGGTGCTAACGCTAAGTGTCAGAGTTATCAGTAAGCTAGCATATCTGACTGTTGCCACGGCGCGCCCTAGTTTTGGTTGTCAGGGAAAAGGTTTACATTTAGCCTGTTACAACAGGCCTAAAAGGTTTTTTTTTATGATTTCAAAAGCATTTCATCCCTTAAATACAAACTCTTTTCTTGTTAACACTGAAGACCAACCAGATGATTGCGTCTTCATGTTTGGTTTTTGACTTACATGCTGAAAGACTACATACTTTCAGCATGTAGTCTGAAAGTATTGAACTTTCAGACTACATGCTATTATCCTGGAAATTATGAAATGTTGATTGTCTTTCATAACTCCATTGGTTTAACGAGATAAAAACTGAAATATTCCCTGTTTTGTCTGAGGTTTACATTACTATAGCCCAATTGATTTTGTTAAATAGCAATTTAACTCACCTTGTTTTGTATTTATACTTCAAAAATGATTGCAAATGTTCCTCTTTTTTTTTTACATTTCAAACAGTTTCAACTTTATTAACGGTGCCAATTATCAAAAAGCAACTCTCCTCATTCCTACTTTAAAAATGTCCAGAAGTTAGAAAAACATTCAAAGTTTTAGCTAAATGCTAAAACCCTGTTAGGGTTTTTGCATCTTCACTGATACCGTCTCTGCTTTGGCCCATAAATCCAACATCGCTTATGCAAGAAACACAGCAACCAACGCGTAGTGTCTTTACTGGACATTTATTATCGAAGCTACAATGAACACATGACGACACACAAGAAAGCATTTTGCAAAGAACACCTTTAAGAAACGGTAGAAAAGTTCCACAGCATTATGAAATATCCACTTTGAAAAAGTTGTACTTGAACAGTGTTTGGCACTCCAAAAAGCTTCTTTTTTCTTTTTTTTCTTTTTTTTATAAAGTTCCCCTCAGTGTTAACTGAGGCAAACAAGTATTTGAGACTTTTCTTTCTGATCATTTTCTACTTGGATCCAAAGTTGTTGTTTTTTTTTCATAAATATACACTTAAAATCAGCTTTACCGCAGTCACTTGCACTTTAAAGGTGTTCATTTTAACACACTGAACAATACATAAAACTATTTGCCAAGTTTTTTTTTTTGTAAAGTTTTTTTTTTTTCTTTTTCTAAGACATGAGAACAGCTTTTAAAAATGTTTTTATATGCCTTCGGGCGAGATAACTTTTCCTCTTAGCATGCAAGTCACAACTGTGTTATTATTAACTGCCAATCAAGCAGTTTTTCTCTCTCTCTCTTTCTCTCTCTGTCAGGTGCACACAATCACATTCATTGTGGAAAAAAGCTAGTTCAAATGTCATACTGCAGCACACAGAAGAAAAGCTTTTTGGGGATGAGAACTCTGCAAACATGTTTTTCTCACTACGATACTGGCTTTATCTTTCAGCTGACAGTAATCAGTAAGAAGAGCTGAAGAGGTTTTACATGCCCAACTCCGTTGGCTGATGTGCAGGAATGCATGCAAGTGTTGTGATCAGCTCTCCAAGAAACCCCCCCCAAAAAAAGAGAGAAAACCATGTGCAGTATGTGTGTGTGTGTGTGTGTGTGTGTGTGTGTGTGT
>NW_006800005.1:1672451-1704811 GCF_000485575.1 Poecilia formosa | reverse complement strand
TTTTTTCCCACTCATAAAATTTTTAATACCAGTTAGAGACTGAAGACATGTCAGGGAGAAAATGATCAGCTCACGTGGGAATTAAACATGTTCCCTCAGCTAAAGAGACGGCAAACACGGCTGATAATTAATAATAATCCTAATACATTATAATGTAATGTTATTTTTATAATGTAGGATGTTTCAGAATCAATCCGACCCATTTATGGGTTTAACTCTGACATGTTTTCAGAAGAGCTTTTGGGAGTTAATGATTTGTTTAAGTAAAAACAATTAGTGTCATTTTTATAATTAATTAGCTAAATAATAAATAAACTAGAAAGAGCATTGTTGGGCTTTAACAAAACCATCAATTAACAGCATCATTAATGGATGTGACTGTAATTAGAGCAAAGTTTTCTATTTAAAGTCAAAATAGATACTAAGTTACAACACCAATGCATTTAATTGCTTTCAATCTCTAAAAAAAAAAAAAAAGCCTACATAGTTTGACACGTTAAAGTACACTTTTTTTATTTGATCTGTCATAAATCAGCTCATTCAAGATCAGTAAGAAATTAATATCCCATTTTCTGTCACTTTACAGGCAGCGAGTTGCTACGTTTTAAGGAGTCGTCGTCGGTTTTGCTGCTCCAGGCAGAAGCGAGAGCGAAGACGTCCTCGTCTGATTGTCAGAGCGCCCCGACCTCTGAGTGCGTTGACCCCCGAATCTTTCCATGTCTGTTTCATGTATATTTTATTTACCGCAGCCCTTCAGTGCGCAGAGGTCCACGCTTGTGACCGTTGAATGGAAACTGCTCTGAAACACGGGAGTGAATCTGTGTCCAATTACGTCGCGGGGCAAATGTCAATAGATCCAACAGATGTCCCACTTATGCTTATTTCCGATTTTATTTAGCTAAAGCGCCACTAGATGGTATAATGTATTCAGACTTGGATAGCTAAAAGCTATGCTGCACCATAAAACACACACACATGCATACGCACATATATATATAAATATATACCAAATGAGAAGACATCTTTTTTTTTCACTGTTTAAAATGAACTCAGACCAAACTTCTCCTGTTCTTGGTCAGTTAAAATGACTGAAATTATTCCTGTTTGCTAAATGCCACAATAATAAATGAAAGAATATGTCAGCAATTTAACTATTAATTTTCATTATTTATATATTACAGTTCATCATCATTTCTAGGGAAGTTAACAAACCCTTGCGTCTTCTCTTGGCCACTCTTCAAAATGGGAAACACAAGGAAGCAGGCCAAGTGGGGCAGCTGTGTGTTAGTCTTGACAAGTCAGAAAAGACAAGAAACAACCACACGGAAATGGCAATTTGAAAATATCAAGAAAAGTCTAGATGTACCCAAATCAAAAATAATAATAATTAATAAAAGATTATATTTATTCGACAAGGATTAGGAAGAAAATGGGCTTAGTCCTTTGTTTGATCCACTAATTACTAATTTCCACAACTTCTTGTTTAAATTTGCTACGTTTATTTAGCTGTCAACTCCATTATTTCTGTTTGTGTTGTGTCCTGTAGAGCCTGTTTAGCTGGTGGAAAACATGGCAGAAATAAATCAATTTGACAGACAATTAAACACAAGCAGAAAGATCTATGCTTGAAACTGTAAATACAGCACCATGCTATAAAAAGGAACTTTGGAGAGTATTAAATGTCAGCCACTCTTGTTCTTTAAGTTATGATGAAGCACATTAGTTTCATGATGTAAAGTCCATAAATTAGCTCTTTTATTTTGGTAATAAATCCCAACTAAAGCTAAAGATGAGACTCTAAATATGTCAATTCAGTTAGCTGGTGTCCAGCAGGAAATGCTAAAGCTGCAATATTCAGATGACTTCTATTATGAAATAATAATATATCAACGCTGTTGGAAACAAGTCACAAGATGTGTGGTTAGAGGAGTTTTTCTGTTGGAGCAAAAACTTAAGCTTGTTTCCAGATTTATCTTCTTTAGCCACGGTGCTAACGCTAAGTGTCAGAGTTATCAGTAAGCTAGCATATCTGACTGTTGCCACGGCGCGCCCTAGTTTTGGTTGTCAGGGAAAAGGTTTACATTTAGCCTGTTACAACAGGCCTAAAAGGTTTTTTTTTATGATTTCAAAAGCATTTCATCCCTTAAATACAAACTCTTTTCTTGTTAAAACTGAAGACCAACCAGATGATTGCGTCTTCATGTTTGGTTTTTGACTTTCTGAACTTGTAGATTTTAAATGTTTTTAGAGAGTATTGAACTTTCAGACTACATACTATAAGCCTGGAAATTATGAAATGTTGATTGTCTTTCATAACTTCATTGGTTTAACGAGATAAAAACTGACAAATATTCCCTGTTTTGTCTGAGGTTTACATTACTATAGCCCAATTGATTTTGTTAAATAGCAATTTAACTCACCTTGTTTTGTATTTATACTTCAAAAATGATTGCAAATGTTTTTTTTTTTGTTTTTGTTTTTTTTACATTTCAAACAGTTTCAACTTTATTAACGGTGCCAATTATCAAAAAGCAACTCTCCTCATTCCTACTTTAAAAATGTCCAGAAGTTAGAAAAACATTCAAAGTTTTAGCTAAATGCTAAAACCCTGTTAGGGTTTTTGCGTCTTCACTGATACCGTCTCTGCTTTGGCCCATAAATCCAACACTGCTTATGCAAGAAACACAGCAACCAACGCGTAGTGTCTTTACTGGACATTTATTATCGAAGCTACAATGAACACATGACGACACACAAGAAAGCATTTTGCAAAGAACACCTTTAAGAAACGGTAGAAAAGTTCCACAGCATTATGAAATATCCACTTTGAAAAAGTTGTACTTGAACAGTGTTTGGCACTCCAAAAAGCTTCTTTTTTCTTTTTTTTCTTTTTTTTATAAAGTTCCCCTCAGTGTTAACTGAGGCAAACAAGTATTTGAGACTTTTCTTTCTGATCATTTTCTACTTGGATCCAAAGTTGTTTTTTTTTCATAAATATACACTTAAAATCAGCTTTACCGCAGTCACTTGCACTTTAAAGGTGTTCATTTTAACACACTGAACAATACATAAAACTATTTGCCAAGTTTTTTTTTTTGTAAAGTTTTTTTTTTTTCTTTTTCTAAGACATGAGAACAGCTTTTAAAAATGTTTTTATATACCTTCGGGCGAGATAACTTTTCCTCTTAGCATGCAAGTCACAACTGTGTTATTATTAACTGCCAATCAAGCAGTTTTTCTCTCTCTCTCTTTCTCTCTCTGTCAGGTGCACACAATCACATTCATTGTGGAAAAAAAGCTAGTTCAAATGTCATACTGCAGCACACAGAAGAAAAGCTTTTTGGGGATGAGAACTCTGCAAACATGTTTTTCTCACTACGATACTGGCTTTATCTTTCAGCTGACAGTAATCAGTAAGAAGAGCTGAAGAGGTTTTACATGCCCAACTCCGTTGGCTGATGTGCAGGAATGCATGCAAGTGTTGTGATCAGCTCTCCAAGAAACCCCCCCCAAAAAAAGAGAGAAAACCATGTGCTGTGTGTGTGTGTGTGTGTGTGTGTGTGTGTGTGTGTGTGTGATGCACTGAGCAGGCAGCGAGAAAGAAGAGCAGAGTGGACTTTTACTGGATTACAAAACACTGGAAGAATGTGCCATCCCCTCCGTCTGTCAGGGTCCGATTGAAAGGCTCCGTCACCTCGTGAAAACCGCAACGCGCCTCCGTCGTGTTTCAGATCCACCCGGAGGAAAAATCCCCCTCAGGCCGTGTTGTGGAACAGAATGGGCTTGACCATGCCCGAGAGGATCTTAGGCACGTGAACGCTGACGATCTCGGAGATCATCTCCGGGAAGTTGACGCGCATCTGCAGGGACTGAGCTTGGATGAAGAGGTCGTAGGTGAACTGGTGCAGCTTTCTCACGACCTAAGATGGAGGAGAGAACGAGGTGGAGAAAAGAGAGAGAGAGAGAGAGACGTGGTTAGGACGTACGTGTGCACGAGGCGGTTAGTGCTGAAAAAGACATCTGACGTTCTACGCTCCACAGATGGGTGGAAAAAGGAGAGAGAGAGAGAGAGAAAAAAAAAGGCCTGAACTGCGAGACCTTAATCAGTTCTGGTCTTCTCCCTCTTCTCTGGCTGCTCTCCAACTCGTGACACACACAGCAGAGCATTTAAGGGACAAAACTTGCTCTCTGTAGGAGAGATCCGATCCTCTTGGGGTTACACACCGATCAATGATCGCAGGAGTTTGTCTGCTGGCACTTAATTGTTTCCACTTCAGGAGGAAAGTGGTCGACTTTCTCCCTCTAGTGGTGAAACATTTGTTATTTTTAAAATGTCAGCGGGACCCGTAGAGCTGCTGATGTATTAATTTGTTAAAAATAAAAAGATATCCATCTGAGCGTAAGTGATTTGTAAGCCTTTTTTCCTTGAGTAAAAACATTTACTTTGTGTAAATAAAAGTCTGTTCTCAGGCGCTCCCTCGGGTCATAACGACAAATACTTGGGCGATAAATTTCGGCAGACAGAAAGCTCACAGCCTGCCTGACATGTCCGCATGATAAACAAGCTCTCAGCCCGTGATTTATTTCAGCTTTTACTGATGGAATTTATCTTGGAGGCAAATGTGTGCAGATGTTTTAAAGAAAGAAAGAAAGAAAGAGAGGGAGAGAAACGATGGTAGAGGATGGATGGACAAACCCCCAAAAAAAAAAAACTATGTGACCCCCTTTAAATCTGGCAACGCGTTCTGTGAGTTTTCAGGTTCCCGTCTAGCCATACCGTCTGACTTCTCAGACTGCTGTGAATGTAAAGAGACGCAGCGTAATTTCCAACTTTTAGAAGTCAAACGTCTGCTGCTAATTTTTCTCAGTCGGTCTGGTTTGCCGGGGGAAAAGTAAGCATTCCTGTGAGGGTGGTTAACTATCCTGAGCTGACACTGCTAATAAAGACGGCATAGACGGTTTATTGCTGCAGTAGTTCATAACCTGATAGCACAGATGTTTAAAAACGTCAACCTCAAAGTATTCATATTCCTTTTAACCTTTTTTTTCTGTGGTATTTATTTGTATTTGCCCCCTTTTTTTCTGTACTGATGCCCCAATTAAAATCCAGTGCGACCAAATTAAACCACTAAAGGCTGCAAAAGATTTGAAACAAGGGTGGAGTTTCGACTTCCAGAAGGAAAACTACCCTAAACACAGTTAAATTGGTGTTGGGATGGTTTAGGTCAGGGGATTTTGGGACATTTACAAGCCAAAGAGACCTCCCCCCACCCCCGAGTCCAGCTAAATATAATCTACCGTTGTATTTTTTTTAGTTTAAAAAGAAAACAAACATCTATGTGATATTTAAATTTATAGAAAGATCATAATAAAAAAGCACATATGTAGAAAAATAATTGGTAACTCTATTAAACACAAAAGAAAATCCACAATGGTCACTGAAATAACTTGAAAACTAAACATTTACAAAGAAATTAAGCTATAAGAAGCAGGCATTGTTTTTGAAATGTGGTTAATCTGAATCATTTTGATAAAAATAAAACTAAAGAAACAGACCTGGACAAAAATGCTGGTATTTCTAAAAAAAAGAAAAAAGGTTGGCATAATTGACGACAGAGATACCGTATATTAAGCTAAGGTGTGTCCTCTAATTAGCATTACGAGAGAGACTGTCTCTAAGCAGCTTGGCGCTCCTGTGATTACAATTACACATATTATTCAGACGTCTGAGGTCTGCAGGACTCCAGCCAACCTCCATAGCCGCCGGAGGAAAATTGATGACAAATTGAAGAGCAGGATCGCAAGAATGGTAACCAAAGAGCCTGGAACAACCTCCAAAGAAATTAAAGGTGAGCTCCAAGGTCAAGGTACGCCAGTGTTAGATCGCACCATCCATCGTTGCTTCGAGCCAAAGTGGGAGACGACCAAGGCGGAGACCAAAGCGAGAAAAAAAGAAAGCAAGACTGGAATTTTCCACAATGCATAGTGACAAACCACAAAGCTCCTGGGAGAAAGTTCTTTGGACAGAGGAGACAGAACTGGAGCTTTTTGGCACGGCAGTTCTATATTCACAGACCCAAGAATAAAGAAAACCAAGAAAAGAACACTGTCCCTACTGTGAAACATTAAGGAGGCTGGGTTATGTTCTGAGGTTGCATCTGGCACAGGGCGTCTTGAATCTGTGCAGGGCACTATGAAAACTCAAGACCAGGCATTCTGGAGAAAAATGTGCTGCCTAGCGTCACAAAGCTCGGTCTCAGTCGCAGGTCGTGAGTCTTCCAGCAGGGTAATGACCCAAAGCACACAGCTAAAAACACCCAAAAACGGCTAAAAGCAAAACACTGGACAGTTCTGAAGTGGCCTTCCATGAGCCCTCAACTAAATCCTGTTGGAAATCTGTGGAGGGAGCTGAAAAATGGAGAAGGCAACCTTCAAACGTGAGAGAACTGGAGCAGGAGGAGCGGACCAAGATACCTGTGGAAAGTCGCAGCGGTCTCACTGACGGCTATAGAAGTCGTTTGATTGCAGTGAGTTACAGGTTCTGTCGCTTTTGTCAATGCCTGTTTCAGTAGTTAGTTTGTTCAAAATGATCCTGTTGGAGCACAGTTTAAAAGCAAAGTCTGACTTTCACTTGTTAATTCTACGTACATTTTTATATACTATTACTTTTTGTGACAATTGTGATGATCAACGGAGAGGAAGCAGCTATTTTGTCCGTGCTTTAGTTTCCAACCCATTGACAAGATTGATGAAGCTAAACATATCACTGGTGCTTTTGTCATTTTTTGTTACTTTTGTGCCGCTCTGTTTAAATTCAATCCAAATATTTCATTAAAAAAAAACCCTGAAAAACTCCTAAACCCTATATCTGACATATCATTATTTAAAAAATACATCCCAGCCAATGTTTTTATTTTTAGCCAACGCCATTAAGAGCCAAAGAAGGTCAGGAAAACCAACTTTGGTTCCAGAGGCACAGCTTGCAGACCCCTGGTTTAGATCGAAACCTATTAATGTGTTGGAATGGCCTATTCAAAGTCCAAATTCACTCAAAAATATGCAGCAAGACTCGGAAAGTTATTCGTAGACACTCTCCATCAAAAGTGACTGAACCTGTGCTAAAGACTTCAGTGTTGAGATGTGCAGAGCTGGAAGAGAGATGACTGGAGTAAAAGTTGAGAGAACAAAATATTGATGAAGATGGCTGAAGCCAAACGTACGTCACACCTTCTTTTCGTCTTATTTGTAAAAAAGTTGAAAACCATGTGTTCCTTTCCTTCCTTTTCACAATTATGCACTACTTTGTGTTCATCCATCCTCATAAAATCCCAATAAAATACACTGCCTGTCCAAAAACTTCACCACCTTGATTATGAAAGCTAATAGGTCAGAGCCTCAAACAGGATAATTATTATGGAAATGAGTATCTTTCAGCAGACAACAAGCTATTTTACTCTAAGCGTCGCTTGTTTATTCATTTTAGAGAAGGTTTTCATACACCAGAAACAGTGGTAGAACCCATGGGTAGGTGATGCATTGAACTGGGCGCACTAATCGCACCGTCTGGGTTGGCCGCCTCTGTGTGTTGTCGTTGTGTCTGGTCATGCACCGCTTTGCGGATCGCACGCGCCGCCTCTCTCAAACCGGGTGATTCGGATGGTGTTCCTGCAGAGGAGGTTCACCTGTACCCGCATGAACCACCCTGTAAGAACTCATTGTAGAAAGCCAAGAAAACCTTCTGCAATGAGGTTTTCTCATTGCAGAAGCGTCGCCGAGCGTCACCTTGCTGACGCTTACTACACCAAGGTAAGCGGCAAGTGTAAAAGCCGGTACCGCTCAATGCGAACCGCAAATATGAGTTAACAAATAGTCGCGGGTGTTTGTTTTGAGAGCAGCAGTGAGAACAAAGAAAAGTGTGCGGCATGTGCTTTCAAACCTCACACTTGCTCCCTCGATACATGTTCCGGCACGTGCCTGCAACTTGAAGAAGCTTTAAATGTCGATGAACCACAACAGACGATCACAGGCGGATCTTTTTCAGCCGGTGTTCCTTACAAATCCTGCGTTCGCATGGATAAATACCAACCAATCGCAACCAGCAGAGCAAAATACCACACCAAGCAGCAGACATTATTTAATTCTTGAATTTTGTACCCTAAGTATATTTAGATAACTTTACATTGTCCATTTTGGTTCATGGGCTGGCCCATGATTTTATGGGGCCTCAAGCGGAATATAAGTTAGGGCCTCTCGCTTCCTGTTAAGAACGTCAGAAGCAACATATAGAGACGTAGTGAAATCTGGGAGAGGAGGTCAAGTAACTTTCACCGCCAAAAATCTTAATTGGCTAAGCTTAAAATCAATCAGTCATAATGGATTATTTTCTGAGACATGTCTGTGAACAAACCGAGCTCAAACGCAAAGATGAAACTCCTAGCGTCGTTTCATAGCTATGGTAACACAACAAACTATGAAAATTTATGTTTTTGCACGTTCAAAAAGATAACTTGCCAACTTTTTTAAATCTTACATTTAAATATTAAACAATTTAAGGCTTTTAATTTATCTCTGCTGAAACCATTGGTTCAGATTTGATTGAATTGTCATTCTCGATAAACAAACGTTACAATTATAGATCTATCATCTGCGTTAAAATATAAGCAACAATGAGGGTCCCAGAAGGTTTTGGGGGCCCTGAGAGCTACTTAGTCCACTCAATGTCTTGGGTTGGCTCTGAATGTGACCAGCATTACGTAACTTGTTTTAGGACCAAGCTAATAATTAACTATATTTTTTTTGTATTGGTTTGGTGTGTTTAAATATTGTCAACAATGTCTTCCAATAACATATAATTACCTAGTCATATTGTTAAATTTCCTGTGAACTTTTGACATTTTTTAACACAAAAACATGGTGGGGCGCTGACTGACTGCTCCAGAGCCCCTACCGCCGGGCTTTCTGCGGGAAACCCAGCCAGAAACTACAAAAAAATGGGTTAAGGGCTGTCCAACACAAACTGGACAGACAACGGGGAACCATCATCTTCGCAGAAGAAATGTGGTTGGGACAACATGTGAAACGATCTGGATCTGCGGTCATTTAGACATTTGGTGAATTCACGTCGTAAAAAAACAACAGCAGAACTCCCGGCTCTAGCCAGAGATTAAAGTAAGAGCATTTCCACATGCACAATGCGAAGGGAATTTAAGGGATTAAGCCTAAAACAGCTGTCTAGCCTTAAGCAAAGCACTGATCAGAGAGGCAGAGTAAGCTTAAAGACTGGACTCTGGAGAAATGTAGGAAGGTCATGTGGTCTGACAAGTCCAGATTTATCCTGTTCTGGGATGAAAAGAGGCAGATGAATTGATGCAGACATCGTCCCTGGAGTCTGCTGTGCAAGCCTGTGGGGGGCAGTGCTATGATCTGAGGTTGCTGCAGTCGGTCAGGTTCAGCAACATTACATACCCAAAGATTGTGGTCAGCTGACAACCTGAATATACCGAATGACCAGGTTGTTCCAACAACGGACGTGTTTCCCCCTAACCTGACGGCATTGGTGTATTCCAAGATGGCAACGGCGAAATTTACCGAGCTGAAATTCAAGAAGCATGAAACATAATTGTCGCCACCAGAGTCCAGAACCCGGGATGTGCTGGAGACTGATCCCACTGTGGTCTCGTTCTCCTATCGTTTCTACATGACCTTGGCGAAAGCCAAATGCAAATCTGGATAGAAGTAAACATGGTGACAGTGAATAAGCTTATTGAAACTACGCCACAGCGAATAGGTCCCACAACCCAAGCAAAATATTAGTGTCATTTTTTTTTCTTTTTTGGGAACAGGCAATATGTCTGAGCCTTTTTGATGTGACAAAATGTGAAAAATAAATAAATACACAATTAAAAAGCAGGGGGAAATGGGTAATTAATTAGAATTTTTGGGGAGAAATTAAATATGTCTTGGTTTTTATTCGTATTATTGCCTTTTTGGTACGTTGCTCCAATTTTTTTTTATTGTTTTTATTTTTTATTATATTTGTCAAACTTAATTTTATTTTTATTTGATCATTTTTCTACCTGCGATGTTGTAACTGTTGTGAAGCTGAGGCTGTTGTAAATGCGCCATGTAAATAAACTTTCACTTGACTTAAACCAAACAGCATTTTTTGAATTTCAGCAGTGACACTCCGCAGCCAGCAGGTGGAGCCAGAGCAGAGGAGATGAGAAGAGCTGAACTGAACCTTTGTCTGCCAAGGCAGTTATTCCTTTCTTTCTTTTTTAATTACATAAACAGAATAAGTGGCTCTGTTAATGTAACCTGAACACGTTCGGTAAAAATAAACCAACACTGTACTGCCGGGAGCCAAATACAGTGTTAGTGTTCTGAAATCCAAATGACTTTCACCTGATGAAAGCCAAAAATGACAAAATGACACTTGCGTAACAGATCAGCAACAAGTAAGGAGTGGAAGGAAGGAGGCAGGTTCAGGGGTTGGGGGTGTGGGGGGTTTGGGTTACAGAGTCCTATGTATTACCGACTGGAGGTAGTCCAGTAGCTGCGTGAGCTGAAACAGCCTCTGTGTCCGGGTGGTCTCCCCGTGGTGGCTCGCTAAGCGGTCCAGCTCCTTGATGTAGGAGGTCCGCAGTTCGTCAAAGCAGCGCTGGCTCCTCAGGCCCTCCACTGGCACTGTGACCACAAAGCCAGAACACAACAATAACTCTCACAGGCTTTATCCCTCCCCATCAATTCTCCGGAGCATGGGCCGCGCTCTGTTCAAGTCGTATTTCACTTCAACGGGGCTGTTTTTTGGAAATGATCCCGGGTGACTCACTGATACTGAAGAGGACCAGGGCCTTCATGCAGAGGAACTCCTCCTCGGTAACCTCCAGCTTGCAGAACCTCTGGGCGAGCAGCTTCATCCTCACACAGTGTTCGTACATGCTGGACACTTGCATACGTTGGCTGGGATGGTGGGAGGAAAAATGGGGGACGGGGGGGGAAATAAATAAAAAAATCAACCAAACACAGTATTAGAGGGAGGAGAGAGGAGTGATCGGATACAAGGTGTGACAGAAGCAGAAGTGTGAAGCCAGGAGATGTTCTGGCAGAAACACACAGAGAGGAGGAAGAGGATTAATAGTTGTGGGGACAAGAGAAGAGGAGATCGGAGAAAGCGCGGCAGGGGTGAGAGAAAAATGAGTTAGATGGATAATGGAAAAGGAGAACGACAGATGGGCAGAGAAAAATGAGGGTCAGCAACACGGGCAGGCGTATCCATTAACCGCAGCGGTCGCGGGCGGCCCTGTAGGAGCGACGGAGGTCTAACGCGCAGAGAACGAGTGTTTTGCTAATGTAACACAAAATGGCAGAAAAATTGAGAAGGCGCATGACTGGCTGTACGCCATCAGAACGCCGCTCACAGCAGTTCAACCGGATTGCAAGGCGACGGCGAACGTTTAGCGGCTCGCAAAACGGCGAATACCTACGGAACTCTGTCACACCGCGCCACCTTAATGTGATTTCTACTGGGAATTTAGACCAACACAAAGTAGTGCATAATAGTGAAGCAGAGCGAAAATGATGCATCGTTTTTTAAATGTTTTAGTCATTTTGTTATCCAATGACTAAATAACAAATCATTTGGGCCTTTGCCCAAAGATCGAAACTGAAATTCGCCCATTTTGTTTCTGCAAAGTAGCTCAGTTTCACTTGGACTGAACAGAAAGTGTCTTTGAACAGGTCTTCTCACAGTATCTCAGGCTGGACTTTCAGAGCCATTCAAACACTACTACCTACTTTGGACTAAAACCCTTTGCTTGTTGCTTTGTCTGTATGCTCAGTGTTGTTCTCCTGCCCCACTCTGCAGTCTCTTACAGCCTCTAACAGATTTCCTTCTAATCTTGCTCCTTACAGCAGGTTGCTGTGACCACCATTACTCACTACAAAGACACTGTGTTCAGGGTAATATAAAGTTAGTTTTTGCCCAAACACAGTTGCCCAAGAAGTTAAATGTTGGACTCGATTGACCAGAACCAAAGACGTTTCTGACGGAGTCAAATAATTCGGCCGTATTCTGTTTTTTTAAATAACAATGCGCTTAATTTTAAATAATTGCGATTGAATTCTGGTTATTCAATTGCACTTAATTTTTATTTGGTTTAATTAACAATGAACAGAGAATCCAGATCCCGTCATACACCAAGCAAATGAGCACATTTACTTTTTCTCCACAAAAACCACTGGCTGTTTCCCCCAATAACTACATCCAAACAATGAAATTAAACAACCCCATTTCGTTTTTAGACCCAGCTCCGTTTTGGCGCTTGTTGTAACCGCATGGTGAGTCAGGTGCAAATCATTTGGGATGTGTGACTGATAGGAGCGGAGCAGGGTGGGGGCGTGTAGGCTTTTACTTGTCCAGCGCGCTGCACTTGTTGCAGTCTAATTAACTTGTGTGACTTTCTTCATTTCTTTCTCCAATAAAGTAAACTGCCTGCTCCTCTGTTTAGACGGAGCATTCACAACATAGCATTCGCTTCAGTTTTACCTGTTCTGTATTTGCTGCACACTTGTTAAAGGCGCCACAGAATCCCGACCCAACCTGTCCATCCAGCAAATAATTTTGTGCTGACAAAACCTGAAATTTGGGCCGGGCTCCGGCTATAGATCTAAGCGCCAGTCTGAGCTCTGCCACCACTCTGGAGACAGAAATTAAAAGCAGCACTCGAATGCGTTTTGGAAGCGGACACGCTCCAAAGTGTCCCCGTCCATAACTCTGTCAGCTCCTGGTCAGCAAGATGCAGTCGGTTCTGCGTCCATGTCAGAGCTGATATTCAGAAGGATTTTTTTTTCTTTTTAGTGATTGAATTAGTTTCCTCTGGGATGTACTCTGTGCGCAAAGTAAGTTGAAAATGTTCGCACTTATGCACCGAGTAATCAAGAATGTAAGTTGTAATCCATCTAAATGACCTTGACGATCATGAGATTTTGCCATCGTTTGAAAAAAAAAAAAAAAAGAAAAAAAAAGTCAAATACAGGAAATATTCTGTCAACGTGACTCCTGACCCACAAGTCACCACTATGGCTTGTGGTAACCATTAATCTGACATTGACTTCCTTCTCCACAAAAACCAGATTTATAGACGGCGTGTCAACAGACTGCCTCAGCAACTCCTCCAAAGTCATCAGAAGCATGCCGCCACCACCGCGTCTTTCAGTGGCAGCGGTACGCTCATAATGTACACGGTTAAGCTTTTTGAAACTCATGTAAGACACAAAGCTCAATTTTGGTCTCATCTAACAAAAGCACCAACTTCCAGAAGTTTGCAACATCACTGGTGACAAACTTGGCTTTACCACTCCATGAATATGAATGCATTTGTAAGACACTGTGTACATGCATATCACGCATTGAGATTTGTGATAAAAGCGGCAGTACGGTTTTTTTGTTTTTTTTTGTTTTGTTTTTGTAAGTTCAAAGCAGAGACAAAAGACGAAAGTTGAAGTTAAAGACAGGTTTTTGGGTGGAGGCTGGAAGGTTGCGGCGCGTATCAAGGTGAACGAAAGCAAACATCTTGATGAGACGACTGCTTCGGTAAAAGAGAGATTAAATGGAATAAATCATCAGAGGTGATCCCTCTGCGGCCACGCGTATCAGACGCAGAGGAAGTGGTAAGATCAGAACGCGCTTGTTTACCGCCGCGTCTTGAAAAAGCACGCGTTTTATTGTTTGATTAGTCAGTCTTCCTCTGAACCGCGTATTCCACCGTGGTTCTGCTTCCCAGTGACGGTGACAGGTGGAAATCTCCCGATATTTCCAACAGACCCCCACGCCGCTGCGATTATTACAACTGATTACGCCCCAAACAAACTTTTTCCTCCCTCCCCCCCCCGGCCCCGCCGTTTTCTTAAGACGAAGCGACAGGCTTGGGAAACTTTAGTCAACTCGCTCAACTTGCTACCAAGAACTCCTTCAAGTTTAGACGTCTGGGACGGGTAAAAAAACTTTTTCGCGTGACTTACTCGTTGAACACCAAGTCGGGCGCAAAGTAGAGCATGGAGCAGTTGGTGAGCGTGTAGGATCTCCAGCCCAAGGCGAACACCATCACCCCCATCCATGACAACTGAATCACGGACATCTGGTCGTCCACATGCAGGTCACGGAAACCTGTTGATAAAATGGACATTTTAGGAAATGGGAAAACTATAAATAATAATAATAATAATAATAATATGAATAATATCCTGATTAACTCAATTAATAAAAGTTAGACCGTAATAATGTCAAAGATCATACTAGAGACCCTGCTTTGCATTTTCATTTCTCTATCATCTCCATAAACAAGAACACATCTCCCTCTAGTGGCTTATAGTTGAACAGGCTAGCTCGCTCTGCACCAGACTGCTTCAGTGTTAAAGGGATCGGCCTTTTTTTTATTTTTTTAAGTTTGCAAGCAGTTGATCTTAGACAACTCTTGTGGTTTCTTCCTTCAGCCTACATGCATTTACAAAGATCTAATCTAAAAAAAAAAAAATCCACAATCTTCTGAGTAAAGCATATTTTATGACCCTATGTTTTTCTTTGGATGGTTGTACACACAGAAGCTGAGGATCATAAAAATGACGAGCCTTTCTGCGTGAAACTCTTCTTAGGACACATGAAGCATTTCCCAGTCTGAGTCTCCCGGAAATAAATGCAAAAACTGTATAAAAGGCAAAAATTACAGGCGGCACCGAAGCAGTTGCGGGCCCACGCCGTGTTGCAGGACAACGTTTCATGCATATGTGGAAACAGGGGCATTGGGTGACGATAATACGCTGAAGAGACACGTGCAAAATCTGTTTTGGCACGAAGCGCTGCGGTCATGTGACCGGCGCTGTGCTTAGCACGGCAGCAGATTTAGCGTTCAGCAGGGCGCCTGTGTGGTGGATTCTGCGGGCAGATCCTTTGCTTTGGACCAGCTGTCTGCATTAGGGTCAAATGTCTGCACTATAAGTATGTCTCAAGCGCGCCAACAAGCATAGAGAGATGATGCCAGGGAGACAAATGTTACTTGTAGGAGTGCCGGAGTGAGAGGGGGCGAACTGTTTTTCAAAATAAAACATTTCCGAGTCTTTCTCCGACGTGTGAAACTCCCGATTGGTGACCGCTAATGTACGAGAACGCTAGCTTTCTAACTCACATAGGAAATGTCCTCTCTCAGTTCGTGTTTCACTCTGAAATATTATTAGTGGTGCACTTCCTCCAACCACCACTTCCTGTGTAAATAATCCTCAGCTGCTGGATAAATTATTCCGCAAAGGCAAAGCGAGAAAACTGCTCAAAGTTTCACAGAATGCTAGCATAAAGTATCGTGATATATACTTTTTAGAATTGGATACGTTCTGAGATGGACCGTGCGGCCCCACATGCACACCGAATAAAAATGCCATGAGAGTTATCTGCTGCAGGTGAGATATTAACGGCTTATAACCTTTCATGATAATCTCCTAAAATGAAATCCAACCCTTTTGAGGTCAGGCACCGAGCTAAAAGACACTCCGCGATTCTCGTGCCAGCTTTCGAAATATTTTCATGGCCCTATAATCTGATGAGTCACGCAAGTAACTGCGCATCTGTGGAGGATTGTCAACAGGTCCGACCAAGCGGTGCTATTATTTATCACGTATTGAGTGGGAGACAGCTGCCGCAGGTATTTTCAGCTTGCGGCGCTTTTCACGAAAAAAAATAAAATAAAATAAAATCTGCCCCCTCTTTCGCCCCGGATCATACCGGTTTACCTGGTATTGCCTTTGCCCAGCGCACAACGGTCACCAGCTGTCGTTCCCCGAGCTCGTTGAGGCTGGTGAGCAGGGAGGCGGGGCTGTCTGGTTGGGCGGGGTCATGCCCCGCGTTAACAACGGCAGGCTCGATGGACTGCAGGATGGTGAGCAGGGAGAGGCAGGAGCGCATAGTTGGGGGGATCCCTAAAAGTTGAGGCCCTGCAGGAGTTTACACAGAAACAGGAGCAGAAGAATGATATATATATACATATATATACACATAAAATGGTCACACTCTTTGCAAATCTCTTTGATATTTGAGCTCGTGAGCCACTAATCCTCCCCACCTTGAGCCCTGGCAGCAGCATTTCCAGGCTCCAAGACAACGTTGTGCTTCCCTTCCCTCTCTCCATGCCCCCAGGCACCAGGCTGCTGTTCTTCCTCTCCCCCTCTCGTCTGTCCGGCTCCCTTCAGCCTACGGCCTACAATCACACACCAGGTGGAAGATAAATTGCTAAAACAGGAAGCCCCACTTACAAGTGAGCTCTTTCTTTTTCGCCAAATAATGTCCCTAAAGAAAACAGCAGCACGTGGTTACTACAAATGAGGCTAAAGTTGTTCACAAGCTTCTTGTGATGTTTCCTATCATCAACACGTCAGTTAAGTTCCTCTTCGCAGGCCAACAGGCAGACAGAAAGGACAGAAAAGGTCTTTTTGACCTCCGCTGAATTGAATTTGTCACGCTAAATTTTAGCAGGAACAGTTCTGCTCTGCTGAATCTTAGGCATTTGACCACACTGACCCGTTCTTTATCCATGTGCACAGCGAATACAGCAGCCTGCTAAGGGGTTCATACCTTTTGAACTTGGGATTTTGCCACACTTAGTGTGTTTTATTGGACTTTCATGCGGTAGACCAACACAAAGTACTGCGTGTTTTCTCGGCATGCTTTTTTAAAAAAAAAAAAAAAAAAAAACGCGAAAAAGTATGGCATGCATATGTTTCAGCTCCCTTTGGTCTGACAGACCTAAATAAAATCTAATGCAGGAAATTGCCTTCACCTAATTCGTAAATCGAGTCCATCTGTGTGTAATGTAATCTCCAGCTGTTCTCTGAAGGCCTTAGAGGTTTGTTAGAGAACACTGGAGAACCAACAGCAGACAGGTCAGGGAGAGAGATGTGGCGTTTAAAAGCAAGGTTTAGGTTAGAAAACCTAAACCCAAAAGCGCTGCTTAAAGCGAAAACCTAAAAATAGACAGCGCATGTACGGCAAAACTCGGAGAAAACGAATCGGAGGGAAGCAGCTGAAGGCCCCGACATAACCGTAGAGGTGCTGCAGAGCTCAGCAAGAAGAAAGTGTTTGCTGTACTATTAGTGTTCTTAAAATATTTGGAAGAGAGACAATGAGAAAGCCATAAAAGTTGTGTTTGGGGTGTGTCGAAGGCATGGCGAACATCACTGTGAAAACTCCACTCCAACTGTGGAAAACGGCGGCGGGATGGCATAATGCTTTGGGGACGCACTTTTTTAATTGCAGGGACAGAAAAAGCTGGTCAGAGATGAGGGGAAAATAGATGGGAGATAAATACAGATTAGGTCAGTCCTGGAAAAAAAAAAAACTTTGTTAGACTGAGGAAGATATTAAACTAAAGGTTCTTGTTGTTACATTTCTCTTCTTGGCACATTTTCTCTCCTTCAGTTTTTCATGCCTACAAGCTGCGTACCTTTCAGGCTCATTCCGGACATGAAGCACCTCTTTAGCCGACACGAGGCGCAGTTTTTCCTCCTCAGCTTGTCGATGGTACAGTCGTTCCGGCTGGCGCACAGGTGGTTCTGCTTTCCTGGAGGCACACAAAAAAAAAAAAAGAAAAAAAAAAAGAATCCACATTGCCTCGGCCTTTTACTCATAGCAACGCCACGTGGGTGTTTTCTGATAACAAACTGCTCGGCCTTATAATGTCAGGTCGCTGTGCCCTGACGGCAGAGAGTAGGTGGGTGTATAAAATTAAATCAGGGGATGCATACTGTAATTTTGATGTGCACTCAGGGATGCTTGAGTGCGTGCGTGTGTGTGTGTGTGTGTGTGTGTGTGCGTGCGCGTGCGTGTGTGTGTGTGTGTGTTGTGGTGTTGTTTGCGTCACTCCCACCTGCAGCAGCCCTCTTGAAGAACACTTTGCAACTGCCGCAGGTGACCGCTCCGTAGTGGCAACCCGAGGCGTCATCGCCGCACACCTGACACACTCTCCTGTCTGACAGGAACACGCCTGGGAAAAAATCCTCGTGCCTGGAAGTGCGCGCACACACACACACACACACACACACACACACACACACACACGCACGCACGCACACACACACACACACACACGCAAATTGTGACGGTTGTGATGGTAAGCCATGGTTTTCAAATGTTTCAGTTTCAAGAATCGCTAAAGTTTTCCATCATTGTTTGGACTGGAGATGTTTAATTTAGGGCGGCGCGATAAATCGATTCTATCATTTAATCGATTTATTTATTTATTTATTTTTTAAGCTTCAATTTTTGGAAAATTTTGGTTTATTTATTTATTATTAATGTGGTTCTTGGGTTTCCATATTCCAAAGTGACGTCAGCACTACCAGGGCGGCCATCTTGTGTTTCATAGGTTCTATGTGCTTGGACTTTGAATTCAGGTCAACATTGCGACGGACTATTATTGCCTGGCTGCAATTTTGTTTTTAGATTTAATTTCGAGAATAAAGTCGGAATATTACAAACATACGGTAAGTGCTACAATTGAGTTGGAATAACACGTGAATAAATTTATAATCATAGGACAAATAAGTACTGTTTTTATGAGAACTCCAACAAGAAAAAATAACAAAAAAAACCTACAATTAGAAATGTTGAGCGCTGTGTGAAGTTATACTTTGGTACTAGTTTTAAAGACAACACATAATACTTATCAATACTTTATATTTTAACACAGCATTAAATTATTTTAAGTAGCAGGAATTTGAAACATTCATGCAAACGATTGTGTCCGTTTTGAAAAAGGAACTGTACAAACTAAGACTTTTTTTTTCCTAGTGAAATTAAATTTCACTAGAAATTCTGAAAATTATATTCTGAAAATTAAACAAAAAATGGCTCATAGCCTGGCCCTGGTACTCCATCGTACAACTCACGGAAAGGCTAATTGAAATAAAAGCCACTCTTTGAAAGTATTTGTCTGTCATTTGCGCTTTCTTTTTTAAAAAACAAATCGAGGTGGGGGGGAAAAATATCGATTAAAATCGGATCTGGTCTGAAACAAATCATAGATTTTATTTTGAAGCCCTACTTTAAATAAGATGCCAGAGAAAGACCAGGAGAGGTTTTGTTTTTTTTTTTCCCAGCTGTAGAGTAACATAGCGCTGACACCCTCCACACGTTAGCTGCACACTGTAACCAGCTGGCTGAAAGGAAGCTTATACTTTTTTTCTCACGGGCAAGAAAGAAACTACAAACAATCATGATGTGAACAACAAAAAAGCACCGCCTCTATAAACTGCTTTATAGTACTTGAAAAGTACTTGAAAAGTGTTGCTAAGTTTAATGCGCGTTTTAGATTTATTTATTGAAGTCTGCATATCTAAGTAAAAATAAAAATTTAACAGATAAGATTGTTATAATTACAATGATACATTAATATACCATCAGTACAAAACAAATGGTTCGTTTCTGTTTTAAATAAAGCAAGTAAATCATGTTATCATCCCACTGCCGCCTTGGGTCGAAGTGCAGAACACAAGACTGGATTCACAAGACTAAGACGAGGATTTATTTGAGTGATTTCTCAAACAGAACAAAAGTTTCATAAATTTTTGTTTAACTTTGAATTATTCACTCCAGATTTTTTTTTGTTTCATTTTGATCAAATTAAAAAGCCCAGAAGCCCCAATTCAACTTAATGGTGAATAGAAATCTATAACCCAAACAGAGCGAGCCGCCATATATATCACAGCCCTTCCGCCATGCACCACACCCCCTTTCACACTGGCCCCCTGGGCGGTAAGCCATATTCCTGAAAAGCCACCACCGACGAGGCCACTGGACCTCGCTCCTTCAGTAAAGTTTCATAAACACAATAATAATATCCCTACATTCCTTTCTTTAACTATAAAACAATTTCAGGTGTCTCGAGCCGGAATCAGACGCTCGCGGAGAAGAGATGAAAAAAAGAGACGGATTGAATGCAGCCGAGATCTAATGAAACCCTACACAGGATTACCAAGGCAGACACCAACTTAATTAGCCAGCAGACATGTACAATCGTCATTTCTAACTGTTTACACTCCACTCCATGTTGCACAGGTGGAGTGCGATATCTTTTATTTTTTTGCCACCCACTAACCCAAGGGCACCCTGGGTGGTGGGCCATAGCAGCCATAGCAAACCCTACTAATGATGTTCAAAAAATGTTAATGCATAAGTGATCGTGCCATGACAGCCTAATACCGACCACTGTCTGAATGGTTTTAAAATATGCATAAACGGTGGAGCGGGAGGAAACACTACCAGGGTATTTCAGGGTCCATTTTATGACTTCCAGTCATAACATGCATGAAAAAAAAAAGCATGAAAGGACAAAGTAAATCAGATATATTTATAGATTAAGGTCAGTGGGATCTGTTCCACACAGAGAATTAGAGCACCAGCCCTTTAAAATGTAATCCAATTACAACTAGTTTCCCTGTCACACAGAGCCGATGACACAAGAGATGAATTCAACTAAGATACAAATAAAAACTTGTGATTAAAGAATGCCACAGTCCTGGAAATCAGCAACCCGTGGCATTTAGACTCTTCCACTCCCAGCACCGAATCAGCAACAGGTGCTGTATCTCTTGTTTATGGCCACGCAGATACATTAACTCCCCGTCTGGAAGTCGGCTCTAGCTGCAGCACAAATAAAAGGACATTTCTGGACATTTTTTGGGGGGGAACTGGGTGAACTTTGCTTCACAACGGCTGTATGTTGAAACGCAGCTCGGCCAAGGCCAAGAGCAGAAAAACGCAAAAAAGAAGAAAAAAAAAAGAGAGGGGGGTCGGAGGGGGTGTGTGTGTGTGTGTGCGGTTCAGTTCTGGTGTAGATACGCAGCTGCTGCTGCAGCGGGACAGGCCATGATTCCACAAAGTAACAATGCGAGTCATGGCCAATGAAGGGGGCACGGTCACGGTTTTTTTTTTTTTTTTTGAATCAACACACAATCTATTGATGCCATGNTGTGTGCGGTTCAGTTCTGGTGTAGATACGCAGCTGCTGCTGCAGCGGGACAGGCCATGATTCCACAAAGTAACAATGCGAGTCATGGCCAATGAGGGGGGCACGGTCATGTTTTTTTTTTCTTTGAATCAACACAATCTATTGATGCCATGTGGCTTTTTCAAAGGGAAATTGGGTTTGAAATCAGATATCAGGGGGGTTCACCACCACTGCGCTTTAAAAGTAAGTGCCTGTCAGTAACGTCGCTGTAATGAAGCGTGATTCCCCCCCACCACCACCACCATCAGCCCCCCAACACGTTGCTCTTTTGTTTTCCACCATACGCAGAAGGGATTGACTGATAGCCCGTGAAAATTAAAAGTGGCAGGACCCAGACCAGACCCGGCCCAAGACTATACGGAAAACCCTGAACAAGAATTTCATTTGAGACCCCATTTCCAGGTCATGTTTCAATAAAAAAAAAAAGAAAAAGAAAAAAAAAGAAGCTGTAAATAAACTGCGGCGACGAGCCTGGGTTTGGTATTCGTGCCTGGAGTGCAGCAATTCAACGCACACTCAGCCGAGTCTGGAAGGGGGAAAAAATATTTACCTTTTAATTATTGATTGGTTTGTAATTACCTGAGATATAAAATATGGCTTTAACACAAGGAGAAGAATACATGGCTGAGGTAAATTTAAAAACTTGAAGTTTAAAAGAAAAATATCCACAGTAATTTTTTTAAAGGAATACATTTTTTTTATAAAAACAAATATTTAATCAAAAGCAACTAAAAATTAAAAGTTTTGAGATGGTTTTTGGTCCTTGCTAGAAAATAATTTAAGTTATAATGAACAATATTTGATTTTTTTCCCCCCTCCACACACTGCTACAAAATTGGGCAGTAGTTTTTTTTTTATTATTATTATTATTTTTTTTTTAAAGATGCAGTTATGTTTGATTTCTTGGAGGTAGTAGCTTGGATCCGTGAACCCATAACACAGGAGTTATAGGCTCATGAAGCTAATTGTTGTGGTGTTAACAACCAGGAGGAGCACAAGCTGATAAAAATTTAACTAAGCACTAAAAGAACATGTTCACAAGTAGAGACTGCACTACATTGTGTATGCAACAGGTTTCACGAGATACAAATCATCAACTATCCTAATTTATAGTTTTCATTTGGCAACTTTCCCCATGATTTATGAGCGGCAGCCATATTGGATCCAAAGTTTGGTGCTGCTGAGCAACTCTCCGACACTCCTAGTTGGAATTCTGGCTTAATGGGGCGGTCTTTATGACTAAGAACTTGGAAAATTCAAGTACAAAGAGAAAACAACATATATTCTCCGTGAGAGGTCAAGAACTCTTGCGGTCCTCCTGGTGGCCTGGGTGCCCTAAGCAGTTGCTTACTTTGCTTATGGCTTGGGGCGGCTCTGGAAATAGATTGTCCTCTTGGTTTGAAACAAATAAAAAAAAAGGAACTCAGAAGCAGTAATTTACCTGAAGCCGCGATCTGTGCAGTGCACCCAAACGGAAGGTTCAGTCTTGATAGTGGAAAAAGCGCTTTGCCCTTGAGGAATCGCGTCTGGGTAACTTTCCACTTGGCCAAACGCCTGAACCGTCGAAACTGGCGCACCGCCTTTACCGCCTCGCTCACCTCTCCTGTACCACACACAGTCGCACTCTTGCCTGGGTCCGAAAGAGGTTTGTCCGCAGTATTTACACAAGAAACTGTGTCCATCGTATGCGCCTCTATGCGGCTCGGATCGCTCGCCGTATGCGCGCTCGGTGGCGCACCACACACCTTGGGTCTCTCTGTACAGGTTCGCCTCGGCAGAGTAGGGGGAGTACGGTTTCAAAGATCCAACTTCAGTCACTTGAGGGGTCGTGGGAACCTCCGCTATCGAGTTCATGAACATGCTCGAGTCCTTGCAAACGAATCTGGAGATGACCGAGCCGCGCGTCACAGTCTGCGCAGCGTCCATGTCCCCCGAACTGAACTGATCCACGCAGCTCACCTGCCGCAAACCGTGGCATACCTCCCCAAATTCGTCCACTCCGAGGCTGCTGTCGGCTCGAACCAGCCTGCTTCCTTCCGAGCTCACGCTTCCAGGCGTGCCCAACTCCGGCGCTCCGCAGGAACTGTTTCCGCCGGCGGCGGCGGGCTCGCAGTCTCCGAAGGCGCTGCTGGGGCACTGGTTCAGACCGCCGAGCGGAGACGACAGCGGGTCCAGCCCCAGAGACACCGACACGGCTCGGCTGAGTTCGAGAGTTGGACACGCGTATGCATCGACGGTCTCCATGCGATCCCTCTCGGTCATCCTCGTCTCGTCTCGGTCGGGCAGCCTGGAGCGAAAGGCCATCTTCGGCTCTCGTCCTTGGAGTTAAAGCAGAGTGCACGGAGAGCAAACAAACCACTTTCCCCCCCCCTTCTTCCCGGCGAGAAAACGCCTACTAAGTAAGACTCCACTCATGCGTCTCAGCGGATGGGGAATTCAGATCAGCCGACGACGTCGCTGAAGGGAAGGGACGTCCCGCCGATCCGATCCGCGAATGAAGCGCTGCACAACTTTTTTTTCCCTCCTTCTTTCCTCTCTCCCCCTGTCTCTTTCTTTCTTACAAAGAAACCATTTTCAAGAGCGGCGCTTCGGGTTAGACTGTTTGCACGCTACTAAAATTAACCTCAACTGTAACCGATAGAGACAGCAGTGGGAGGACTTTGAACCTTGATTGGCTACACTGTCAGAGCTGCAAAGTGAACAATAACTCCACGGAGCACAGGCGAGCCGGAACGTAACTTATCTGAATGAGGGCTCGCCCCCCTGTTATTTGGGGGCGAAAAGTAAGCAAATCTCGCGAGAATAGCGGCGATTAGGCAGTAAATCCACTTAATGTCACTGTCCACACCTAGGAGCAAAGACTGCAGCTGTCATACTGAAGTTACACAATCTTGTTTGTTCACTTTCCCCCCCATCATTCCAAACGATAAAATCCCATTAAGCGATGAAATATTCGCTGTTAATAACGTCCGTGATCACAATGAATTAAAAAATAAATAAATAAAATCCTTGAACTGTTTTACCTTTTGTGACGTTAGTGGATCTTGAGAGAATTTTCCATGATAGTAGAGGCCAGTTGTGAAGGAAAATAATAAATATTGTTGAAATAATTTCATATTTAAAAGAAGAAAATGTATTTGTAGTATGAGACCAAAACTATATTTGTGAAATGCTGATGAAGGAGAAAACTAACAGTGCATATAATATCACTCTGCCTCCAATGTGAAGTTAGATGGCAGCATCATGCTGTGGGTGATGCTTTTCCTTCATCAGGGACTGTGTGGACGACGGTTTCAGCTAAATAAAGAGGGGCAAAAGAAATCTGCAAAAGGACTTGAGATTGGGGTCAGAGTTCACCATTCATCTGGAAAACAACCCTGACCGCCCACCGGAGCTACAATGGGACGACTGGAGTCAAAGTGTAGTGGGTCACATGTTAGAATGGCCTAGTCAAAGTCCATCCCCAAATCCAACTGAGGGTCCTTTTGGTGCGAGTGAGATTCAGAAGGTCAAATTTGAACATTGAAGTCTTTTAGTTTAGTAGAAACCAGTCCCAAAAAAACCGACATAGAACATGTTGTTCTACAGCAGCAGCAACACGTCGAACGGATACCCGACGTTTTAGAATATTATTTGGAAACATTTGGACACCATGTATCATTTTTCCTTCCTGTAATAAAAAAAAAGAAGAAGAAAAAAAAAAAGAAATCATCTTTAGTTTGTGTTGGTCCCAAAAGAAATAAACTGAAGTTTGTTTTGATATCGTGCGACAACCTTGTGTATTTTCAATGATTCCTTATTAAGTTTTAACAATTATTTTGGGGTATAAGAGTTTAAAAAAAGGGGGGAGGGGTGAGGTGGGGAGATGAGGTGGGGGGATTTGGACGTCAACACAAATGCATGCCACACTTTTCAGATTTTTTTATTCATGCCACGGTTTAAAAAAAAAAAACCTCACTGAAGTGTTGAACAACAATGAAGTATAAACTGACATGTATCCACGGTACTCTCTCTCTTTATTCTCTAATTATGACAAGCTTACAAGTGTGAACAATTCATTCAGGTTTAAAACAATTATTAATGGTAAACCACACCAATTTAGCCTAATAATGTACCTTTGTATTTTTTTTCATTAGAGGCGGGGGGGGAGGGGGGAGGGAATAAAGACCCAACAGAACTGCTCCAAATATTTGATTTGTATCCAAACACAATCATTTTTGCAAGACTGGGTAATAAAACTAAGTGCAGTGATGAGGAGATGATGCTGGGAACTCTGTGTTTTGTGTACATGAATGGCAAAAGTTATAATTGGCGACTATATGCCTCATTAGGCACATGGAAGGCGATGCTTGCTCACTCATTCATATGGAAACAAAACAGAAAACAGAGTAGTACTGATATTTGCTTCCAGGGCATTTTTTTTCTTAATTCTCTTAAGAGAGACGACAAGTGCAACATGGAATACTTGCAAAGCGGCTCAAAATTTTTCCCAATCCGTCCACGGCAGGGAAATGTTTTCACAAGGGCGGTCGTTTTAAAATGGCAGCTGTATGTGTGTGTGTGTGTGTGTAATCAGACTGTCCGGGACATCGGGGGGGAACAAAGGGCGAGAAAGATACATGTTTCCAACTACGGGGTGGAACTTGAGACGTGCTTTCAGGGGGCAGTTTGTTATTTTCCGAAAAAAAAAAAAGGAGACGCCAAAGAACTCACAGCGTGATAAATTATTTTTCTGTCACATTCGGTTACAGTGAGATGTTTTCTTGGGTAATAATCAGCCTCTACTCATCTAAAACCTCCACTTCGTCCTTGCTGTTTAGCGCAGCTCTGAGCCTTCGCCGTCTTACATGGACTCGAACTCGTCAATGCGCTGCTTTGTGTTGCCCTGGCGAATCTGACGCAGGGTCTTGTATTTGTCACGGCCTGCCCTCACGTTCTCAGCGTGGATCAGGTCATTGGGGGTCTTCTTGCTCTCGTCTACGGCGCTGGCCAGCTCGGTGCTCAGGAACTGAAAGCGAAAAGTGGAGAATAGATTCTTTTTTTTTTCTTTTCTTTTTTTTTTTTGCCTCATTCTGCGAGACTATTCAGCAACCTCGCTCCTCTCTCTGTCACACTCCCCTCTCCCCCATCCCCAAGCCCCGGCCCCCACATTTCCATCTGACAAAAAAGAAGAAGAAAACGAAACAAAACAAAACAAAAAAAAAAACAACCTCTCGATTGGCATCATTTATTCAGGTTATTTTTCGTCCAGCCTGCTCTAAAACACTATATGTTGTTCAGAAGGCGGACGAGATCCGCGCATTTGATCGAAAACCATAACAATCATGATGTACCATGAGTGCAACGATGTTTAATTATGTAAAGTGCACTTAGTTCTGGTGAAGCACAATTTGGAGGAGCAATTACTCTGCCATATTTACACAAAGAGTCAAAACCCGGGGTAAAACCAGGAAAGAACAAACCAAACTTTCAGAAAAATTTCAAATTTGCTTTTCCAAGTATAAACCGGTTGACACAGAACAGGAAATAAAGAACTTGCCGAAAGGGCAAGAGTAAAACAACTCTGCAGCCCTGTCACAGGCTCCTCTTGAATGGACTCCTCATTTCTTCTGTTGATCACAGAGGACGGCTTCGGTCAGTTATATGACTGTATGCTCAAATAAAATAAAATAATTTAAAAACCCTCATCAGGTATTAGCCGTTTGAACAAGCATTGCCTTTACTTGTGAATGTGAATTTTCACATTTACACATTGAAAACATAATGGATTTTATGTAAATAAACAAAGACATTATTGTGAAGCGAAAAGGAAAACATACATTTTTTTTTGCTAATAAAATGCAACTTTCAAGTCTTGCCACAAAGACTCAATTAGATTTCAGTCTAGGGCTTTGACTGGGCCGACCTCGCGGATAAATATAAGCCGCGTTTCCATCGTCCCCTATAATTGCACAAATTGGAATTATGAAAAATAAATGTGCTTAATGGAAACACGTCCACTTCAAAAAGAGATGTTTTCCAATAAAAAGTTTGTGCGCTTGCATGAGGTGATTTTTATTTTTTTTCATCTGTATCAAAATTAGCGATATTTTTCCAAAACTACCATGGAACCATTTTTTTTTTTCTGCGTCGCACGAATCGTGCAATTTAACAACAGGATGTTTCTATCGACTTATCCCATTAACAAGTCAGTTCAGGAAGACCTTCGCGTCTTCGAAATTTTTTAGTTTGTAAATTTTATCTGTGTCAGATGTTCAAAACTTGGGATTACCGTTTACAACCCAAAATTAAACGACTCACTCACCTCTGAGGCCTTCACCGGCAGTTTATCTTGATGTAAAATTGCAAAGGCGGCCGAATGCAGACACACACTCCACACTTTTAAGATGTTTTTCTTTGTGAAAACAACTGCCGCGTTTTGTTTTTCTTCCGCTCTGAAAAAATCCAACTAGCTTGTGTTGTTCTATCGTATAAAACCCAATAAAAGCAGAGAAAACGTGAATAAGTTCAAGGGGTTTGAATATTTTTATTTTTTGTTATTTACTATTACAGTCATGAAGTGCACTGTTCTTAGATTACTTATATAAATAGAAAGGACTTAAGTCTATGTGTTAACAAGTACTTGTGCAGATTTCTCAGCTTGCCAACAGAGCTATAGCTTTGTATTTAGAAAGAAGTAGGATTTGTCCCCCTTAATGCAGCCTTGTTTGGCTTGATTATGTTATCTGCTAATAAAAACTGCTCATTCCCCGTCTGCAACATTTGTCTCCCTTTTCAGCAGGAGCGCTTTCCTAATTCGCAAAACACAGTTCCCAGAAAGTGCATTTCAAAATTAATTTGTTTAATCTCCTAAAAGCTCCGTGCGGCTCGGGAACGTTTAACCTGTAGCTGGACCAGGACTCCTGGAAACAGTGGTGCTTTTTGCATGAACAGCGCCCTGGGCGAGCAGGAGCACCTCTTCCTCGCGCGCTGATGTCAGACGAGCGAGACGAGGCAAGTCGAGGCAGGAGATTCAACAACAATTTTTCGAAGAACACTGGCAATTTTCGCTTTCATGTTGCGCAGATACATTAAAAAGATTCACGGTAATAACAATAATAAACATTTCTCTGCTCTTTTTCACCATCGCAAGCGCAGGTTTCGTGGCGTTTCAAACGGGTTTTAACGCGACCCGCAGCACGCTGCGCGCCACCCGACGGGGTCCCCGGCGGATGCAGGGTGCTTTGAAGGAGATCTGTTCAGAGTTCAATTATCCAGCTTGGATTAGGCCAGTTCGAGTTTTTTGGCTTTTTTTAAAATGTTGAAGTAGACTTGATCAAATGATTGGATTCCTTGAGAAAAACAAAAAACAAACAAACAAAAAAAAAAAGTAAAATGTTCACTAATGCTGAATCAGCGTCGCATTAGTCAGTGGTGGTGAACACACCTCGTAAAAAACACCCAACGCCCATTGACTTGGCGCGCTAATAAGCAACAGAGACGTTGTCGTAAAAAAAGGTTGGTGCCGTACCTGCGACTCCTCCAACCCACCCGAACGGAGCGGCGCCCTGGGCGGTGAGCCATTTTTTTTTTTTTTTGCCCGAAACCTCTGGGGAAAAAACCCCAACAATAAACTTCTTCTCTCACCTTCAGGTTCTTCTGCAGCCTCTGGTTCTTCTGCGCCTCCGTCACCCTCTCCTCCTCGCTGCGGTCGCGGACCATGCCGGGGGCGGTCAGCTCGGCGCTCGCCTCGGCGCTGCTCTCGTCCGTCTCGTCGTGCTCGTGCATGTGGGGGTGAACAGAGTTCTGGAGTTGGACACCCATTAGTTTAGTCTTCAGCTCGTCTTTGGTTCGCTCCAAATCAGCTTCTACCATCAAGGCCTGTCAACACACGGTGAGGCGCTGAGGTTGCAGCCTAAGACGTTTTGCGGGTGGCCTGCAGGCTTGCTCCAAAAATACGGAGTTGCTTGATTTTAAGGAGCTTTGTGCCAACACACGTTTAACTTAGTTTGTTCTGTTCGTTACCTTTTTGGATTCCTGCACTGCAAAAAACAAACACAAAATCAAGTATTTTTGGACTACTTTCTAGTACATCTGAAATAAGACAAAAACTTACAATCAACTTTTAAGAAAGATATCAAAGCTTGTTTTAAGTCAAGAATTCCTTAATATTGATTTTAAAAAAATGTACATGTTCCACTGGCAGATTATTTCACGTAGAACAAGACATCCCTCACATGTTATAAGTGATCAAATCTGCCAGTGGAATTAGCACATTTTGATCAATATTAAGGAATTATTGACTTAAAACAAACCCATATTTCATGCTGAAAAGCTACTTGCTAGTTTTGTCTTATTTCAAGTGTAGAATCTAGACAAAAAAAAAACACTTGGTAAGTTTTTGTTGGGTTTTTTTGCAGTGTAGTCATGACATGTTTGCATCTTAGCCATTTTACTTTCATAATAAACTGCGACAGTTTCGCGCCGCAGTAACTCACCGGTTTTACATGTAGGCTTAGAGCCATATTTGCACTCCGACTTGCTTTGCACATGCTTTACGTGGCCCCTAAATGAAATCTGCATTCGAAACAGAATCCCTTCCTAGATCAAACACCCTCATCCAGGACTGCCGCTGACAGGACACAATGAAAACATACCTGCTTTCTGGCTCAGTCATCTCTCGCCCGACACAGACCCGCCGCCACACATCCCTCTTTCATCCTCTATCCCCTCTCTAATTTTCTCTCACCCTTTTCTGCCATCGCTGCGCCTCCTCATCCTTTTTCTTCTTGGCTTCTTCCAGCTGGGAGATCTTAGTGGTAAGCTCAGCCAGCTCAGTGGCCTGCACAAACCATGCACACAAATGGAAAAAGAGTTAAGAGCGCTTCTGATCTAAGGTCGCGCGTGCAAAGTGTGAGGGAGAGCGCAAACGAGTCCGCGCAAGCGCAACATATTTACATGCTTGAAAATTCTTTTGATTTTTTATTTTAATTTATTTTGCGTAACCGTAAACCTTTCAGTTCTGACTTTGGGGCCCAGATCTATAAATCTAGAAAGGTTTGGATGTATTTCAGGTTCATCAGCCCCCCTCGCCACCCCTCGGCCTCCTCAAGGCTTTTATTCTGTTCAACCAGAGATGAAGGACAACAGAATGTGCATTGTGCATGAATACCAGGCCTTCCTGGCTCTTGATCTGGGTCTCGGAATGGTGCAGCAGGGCCGCTTTCGCCTCCACTGCAGCTCTGCGGTCGTTGTCCAGACGCTCTGCCTCCTCCTGAGCGATTGTTCTCTCCTTTTCCAACTCCAGGGCTCTGCGGGTCTGCTCTTCCAGCTCTAAAGCAACATCCCCACATGTGCAGGTCACACGCACGCGCGCACGCACACACACACACACACACACACACACACACACACACACACACACACACACACACACACACACACACACACACACACACACACACACACACACACACACACGCACGCGCGCGCACACACACACACACAGGCTTATACATGGTTTATTCTACAGCAAAAATAAAAAAAATCAAGTCTGTTTAAACTTGTGAATCTGGATTCCATTTTTTTTTTATGCTCTTTAGCAGAAAACAACCCTACGAAACTGAGGGTATCAATGGTTTGTAGTGGGAAAGCCGTCAGACCGTCTTGAGCTCTCTTTGTCTGCTCTTCAATCTGTCTCAATCGTTCCATCAGCTCCATCGTCTCGCGGGCAATCTTCTCCGTTTCCTTCTCGGCGTTTTCTCGTTTTTTTTTCTCGCTCTCAAGCAGAGCCCTGACAAGGAGAATTGTGCATAAATACGCATTAGACTAACTTCATCTCCTGACAGTTTTCTCTTTTTTAAAGTAGAGAGAACACAAAGTAAACTGTAAAGAAAAAAAGAAAAAATAATCAAATGACACAGAGTTGTGTTATTTAAGCCTCCTTTACCGCTCCATTTGCCTCTTGTTCTTCTCCTCCCTGGCCTGGGCCTTCATCTGCTGCACCTCGATGGTGTCGGGTTTGCGTCTGCGCATGTACAGGTCATGATTTCCCATGCACAATGCCAGGATGCGTTTGTTGATGCGGAGACGAGGTACATAGAAAACAAAGTCCTGCATCAAAGGAATCGGCAAATGCTTTTAGCCATAATGACATACCGATATTTTTATTTTTTTTTATCCCCCAATAAAGCAATGGGTCCAGATCTAAAACGATTTTTTTTTTTTTTAAGAATTTCTTTTTCTTCTCCCTCCGACCCCCTTCTCTTGGATGATTCCCTAAATCTGGGCATGGAGTCAAAAGATGGGGCTGCCGAGGCAGAGCTCATGTCTGTAGATGAGATCAAGTAGCAGCTGCTGTTGAAATTCTCTGTAATTTGTGCTTCTTGCAAATTGATATTTTCACCAGAATCAAATGGGTTCTGTCACACCTCCTGTTTACAGGCACAGTTAAAGAGATACAAATCTCCATTTCTTAGAAGGCAAAAAAAGAGAGAAAAAAAACAACAACAAAAAACTTTCCATCTAGTTATGGAAGTTCTAACTAATTAGTGGAGAAAGAAAAGAGCGTTTTTTGTTGTTTTTTAAAAAAAATTTTATTATTATTTTAAACTCAATGCATGAAGACGTTTTAACACATTAGAAGCACAAATTTCACGTCACGGTGAATTCTTATTCCGGCTGCTCAGTCCATGTCCAACCTCACCTCTTCTCCAACTTTCTCTCTCTAAACTGCCCATCCTTAGCTGTTCCTCTGATCTGCTCATTCCTAATCCTCTTCATCCTGGTCAGTCCTCATGAAAATCTCTGCTTCCTCAAATCTGACACCTCCAGCTCAGTCTCCTGTCTTGGTCTCACTGCACTCTTATGGACTTTCCCATTTAATCTTTTCAATATCCTTATGTCACCCGTCTCTCCGGACTGTTATGTCACAGTTTTTTGTTTTATTTGTTCCTTTTTTTGTAAATCACAGTTTTGCATTATTTTAAGTGGGGTTTGTGTGCTTTTTTTTTTTTTTTTTAAAGAGGGGGTATGACACGCTTTTCCCCAAAGATGCTACTGAAATCGAACTGGTTTTTCTTTTTTTTTTTTTTTTACTTACCGGGGCTTTCTTGTCAATTGGCTTGATGACAAATTTCTTGTCGTTGAATTAGATGTTTCTGATCTCACTCCAGGGGAAGCCGATCTTTGGCGTCAATCTGAAAGAGAGGAAACGGCAGAATTTAATTTTGAGTTTTCATACAAAGAATTACACCAACACCCACCATGGGTGGATTTAGCATTAAAAGTGGTTCAGACAATCAGGAATTACAGGCTGCTTGCTGCATTGGG
>NW_006800005.1:1660065-1672441 GCF_000485575.1 Poecilia formosa | reverse complement strand
TCCCCAAAATAGGTTCCTAAATGGGATGGGTTTTTTTTTTTTTTTTTTTTTTTTAAAGAGGGGGTATGACACGCTTTTCCCCAAAGATACTACTGAAATCGAACAGTTTTTTTTATTTTTTTTTATTTTACTTACCGGGGCTTTCTTGTCAATTGGCTTGATGACAAATTTCTTGTCGTTGAATGAGATGTTTCTTATCTCACTCCAGGGGAAGCCGATCTTTGGGGTCATCCTGCGGAAACATTAGCAGGTAGGGTTTTTTTTTTTTTTTTTTTTTTTTGGCGAGTCGTTAACTGGTTCGACGAGAACCAGAGTTTCGCAGCAGATGAGTTGTTTCGGTCAAACCGATGTGGCGGTTTTCTGAGCCAGCTGCGACCTACTTGTCTTTCTTGTCGTAAATGTTCAGCCCCAGCGCGTCCACTCCCAGCCACAGCTCGGACCCTTTCTTGTTCTTGATGTTGAAGTAGTTGACCCCGTACATCTCCAGGTCCTGGGCTATCTTCAGATACTCCAGCATTGCGTCCTCCCTGCGGTGATTTGCAGTTTAATGACATGCCGAAACACAGGTTTGCTAAAAGCCCATTAACTCTCCTCATGCTGCGATCTCCCTACCTCAGCATTCCCTTGTGCTCTTGATGCCACACCTGGATTCTTTCCTCCCACTGATTCTTATTCAGCTTGTGCTGCTCCAAAACCCTGGTTTTATCCGGAAAGAGGACACGCCGATTAGAATTCAGGTGACTGGGACTGGAATTAAGCTGAACTTTTTGGTTTATACTTATATGAACAGGACGCTCTACCTCTGTGGCAGCAACTTCTCTTTGGTGAGGTATCCCGGTACGTGATAATCTTTGCTGTAGTCTCCATGTTTAACTTGCACTGCATACGATGCCAGGAGCACTGCAGTCTCGGGCGGGCAGTATATGTCGTCGTTCAGGATGCTCTCCTTCACCTGAAACCGGGAGGACAGATAAAGGCTCCTGGGGGAAAGCTACAACGCACTCACTTGTTGCCTCCCCGAGAAAACAAAGCATGTGTTCGCGTAGATTCGCCACCTTACAAAAGTACTTGAATTATTCCTGTTTTGTCTCACTGTGACTGCAAACTTTGGTGTGTGTTCTTTTGGGATTTCACGAGGAAATCAACACAGAGTGCCACGTTTTTGTGAACTGGGAGGAAAGTAACAATGACCTTGACTGTTTTTACAAAAAAAAAATTAAATAAATAAAAAAATTGTCTGAAAAGTGACATGTACTTTTGTTTTTCCCCCAATCTCTTTTTTTTTTTACTCTGATTTCCCTATATAAAAGCTATGATGAGACTAAAATGTGGCTTTTTGACCTACGTGCAAAACTTAAGATTATTTAGTAGAAAATTAAAAACGGACATCGTCTGAACGCAACATCCCCGTGACAAAACAAGGTGGTGGAAGCATCATGCTGTGGTTCAGATTTTTTTCTGTAGTGTCAGGGAACTAAATAGAGACATTCAGTGAACCTCCATCCAAACGGTAGCATCACACTGTGGTCATGCGTCTCTTTGTGAAACTGTGGTTCTGACGAACGCGCACTGACGGAAGGTTGTCGCCACGCTGTTTAGATTTTTATTTGTCGACGTTTTTGAAAACAATACCGAATTTCCCTCATGTAAAAGTATCACGTAAAAAAACAAACAAAACAAAAAAAAAAAACGGACGTTAAAATGCGCTGACGATTGCGGTCGCAGTGAGACAAAATGTGAAAAAGTGCGAGGTGTATGATTACTTTAGCGAGAAACTGCATGTCTTCCACATGAAACTGTGCTTTGTTTTTGTTTGGTCTTATACAGAACACCCATGTGGGTTTAGAATTTGTGTGTGAGTCATCATGAAAGCCTCGCCGGTCATTAAGAGAGGTCCTACATCTTGTTTGGATTAGTTTTCTTTCTTTATTTCCTTCGTGGGCTACTATACACAAATATTAGAGAACGACTGTTGCCTCTGTTTCGACGAGCAAGACACTCGGCAGCTAGAGGACGTAATTCCTTTCTGTCGGGAGGAAACAAAGATACGGCGCGGTCCGACCTGCAGGAAGAAGAGCCGCTGCGTCGCCTCCTGGATCAGCTCCTCGGCTACCTCCTCCGGGTAAAACCTGGCCCTGAACTTAATCAGCAGGGGGTTGTTCTTCTTCACATCTTGAGCCGTCACCTGGGATTGATGCCCCAAAGTGGTGGAGTTTCAGAATAAGTGATACTAATTAGCCCCATTAGGGTAAAACAACAAAAAGAAAAAACACAGACGTTTACACAAGCAGAGCGATACAAAGCCTCCCAGGCTTTCAACTCACTCTCTTGTTCATCTTGAGCCAGGTGGAGAAGCCTTTGCTGTCCTGATACTGAAGGCCAAAGAACCATGTTTCTCTTAGTCCGATCGTCTTCACCACCTAAGCACATTCGCGGATGGGATCAGGGTCATTCTTTGTTTTGTTTTCTTTTTTTCTAGCAGACTTCCTATCTGATTGCAACACACCAGTTGTACCTGGTCAAAAAGCTGTTTGCCAGTCGTGCTTGGCAGGATGGCAAACTCCAACTCCGCATCCATTGTTGTAACTCGGACATTAATCTGCCAGAGAAAACAGAGGAAAAGCTCCCAAATGTTCATAAGTGTGAGTCACTGGGAAAAGTGTCGGATTGCATGCAAATGCACAACTGGGAGTACAGGGAACACTAATTCTCTGAGAAGATGGCTTTGTTCTGTGTAACAAAGCTATAAGAGCTGGCTTGTTTACAGGGAAATAAGCAAAAAGAGAGTTCCTCTAACATTCCTCTGTTCAGTCAGGAGCATCCAATCACAAGAGACTGGTGGGGACTACAATCAAAAAAATTGAGCCAGTAGTGCATTACAGTCTTAAAAGGAGCTCCATATCCTGAGTTAAGGCAAAACTATGGTTGACAAAACAGTGAGACTACGAGCAGCTGTACATCTCTTTAAGACAAAACTGTCAGTGTTTCTTAATCTTTTCAATCAGCACCTCTACATGTTTGACACTCATTCAGCATAAGCACACATAGATCTACATAAGGAAGAACTTAGGTGGTCATCTGAACTAACTAGGAACTTATGAAAGTCATAGCTGTCTTCTGGGACTAGGAACTACTGGACACAATGACAACAGCTCTATGGTAACCGTTAGACAATGGTAAAGGAACATTTATAGGGAGGCAAATTGGGGTTAATTTTGACTTTATTCACAGAAAGATACAGGCAGCATCACTTTGCTTTAACCTCTGCGATTTCTAAGGTGGTGGTTGAGTTATTGTGGACAACAAAGCTACAGGGTGCGCTGACTGCCACCTCATTTGAATGTCTATCAGGAACCATTTGATGACATCAACGGTCAACGGAAATATCGAATAGCATCAATGCTGAAGTGTACAGTAAAATCAGTTCACAACACGTTCCCAGGGGTCCAGTGGCGTAGAGCTTAAAAAACGCCCAAAAGAGAGCCACGCTGAAGTTTGGACAGGAGTATGATTATCTTCACCGAGTTAAGCTTCAACAGAGCCAAACACATAGCCTGTCTAAAGATTTTAATGGAGGCCAAGTAACACCCAATGTTGCCCAAGTCTGAGGATTGGTTTTTACCAGCAGAAAAATTAATGCCACACAGGTAGGTCCAAACCTTTCCATCTCCTGAACTGAAACACATTGAAAACTTCTAGAATATAATCAAGAGGAAGATGAACCAAACACACCCGGGTAGGTTGGAGGCATTAATCGTTGATGTTTTGCACCAGGACTTTAAACGGCGCATTCTGACATACATAAATGTGCGTTGGAATGATTCCCTTTGGGAACTGAACTTCTGCAGCCTCTAACAAGTTATCTTGTTTTGTATTTGCCTCCATCCAGCTACTCATCAACACTCTCCAACTTATGTGTTCTTGCAAAGAACATGCATCACCACATCATGATGGTGCCACCAATATGTTTTTACATGTAGTTGTTCTTCACTCACAGTATTATGCATTTAGGTCAAAGGATTCAGTTTGACCAGAGCATCTTATCCCACATGATTGCTGTGCCTTTCATCATGTGACAACTGCAAACAGGTCTGGTGGCATTTCCCCCCCTTGTTACTCTTGCATAATGGTTAGATATGTTGATAGAATCAAGACTGGAAGAAAATCCTCATGACAGCTACAGGGTTTTAAATAAACATTATCATTAGTGGCATGATACAAATACCCAATGTTAAAATTCCACATTTTAAAATTCCTTTAAAATGTGGAATTTAAAGGAAAAAGTTGAGAGTAGTTCCTGAAATAAGAAAAGACGTTCGTTTGACTTAAAAGCATACAAATGAAGGTCATTTTGCAGTTGCTTCTAACGTTTTATCCCGTTGTATCTGCAGGAGTTGCCACAGCCAGAAAGCAAAGAAATCAGTCAAACTAACCCTGTTTGCAAAAAGGGAGCCTTCGGTCGGTCCCTGCTATTAGAGAAATTATCTCGCTTAAAACACTGTTATTATTTATGAAGATAATGACGGAGCTTGCTACAGTCCTCTCGATAATGGACTAAATCCGACAACACAATAACAGTTAGGTGGGAAACATTTGGCTTATATGTCATTTGTTTAGCCAAATACATTTCCTCCAAAGATGCTTCCAGAACTACAATCCATCACAACGTTACAACTTCGACTGAAAACACATTTTACCAAACTGTCATCCAGAGGTTTAGAGAGGAATGAAGCATGACCAAAATATGGATATAAAACAATAATATCTACTTACAGTTGACATTTGTGCTGTTTCTTTTATCGGCAGCTAAAATCTTTCTTCACAGATTGTTCAAGCCTTTTCTCCGCAGAGTCATATGAAAGTGCTTGCAATACCTATAAGGATTACAGTGACTGAGAATAGGCCATTGTATTGTTCCTAAGTGCTGCTTGTTTAGTTAATCCAGCAGCAACTCTGGCCCAGACATTTTAAAGAGGCAGGCTTTGCCTTCTCTAAACACCTTTCTCCTGAATTATTATAGGATGTGATTTTTGTGTTGCTCATGTGACAGTTTTTGTTCAGCGTAGAAAGAAAATGGAAAAAATAACCAAAATGGATTTTCTGAGGAAAGGGCTGCACACAATAACTAATGTAAACGTGACAGGAGGCAAAAGAAAATCAGCTCTTTTTTCCCACCCTAAAAGATCTTTATTCAGTGTTCCCAGTCTGCAAAAATCACACCTCGTAGCATGTTCGCTGAATGAAGAGACAAGACGGGGGGAAAAAAAATCTTTCTAGTTTGCGTTCGAGGGAAACACGGCTTTCCAGCTTAACAGCTGTTTGTTTGTGGAACATGTGGTGGTAGTATCATGGTGTTCATCTTTTATGGCTTCTGGGTTGTATATTAGTCTGTCTTCTTATTATTATTATTATTATTATTATTATTCTGATTATCATTATCATCCACTATTTTCCTTTTCCAGGGAAAACATCAGACAGGATTTTTTTTTAAGTGGTTTTCAGATTTTTCTGACTGAGCGGTGTATCTCCGGACCTCCTCTGGTTATTAGAGTTGCAATCAATGCTCTTCTTTCCCAGCACACCAGCTTAGATGGACAGTTGGTAGAGATTTTTGATATGGGTGATAAAACTCTTAATCCAAGGCACAACTGAGTCCGAGGGCCACAGAAGTGGGGAAAATAATAGAGAAAGGGGGACATAAAAGGTCTTTCCTCAGTTAATCACCAGTCAATATTATGTGAGTGGCCCCCCTGTATTGTGCAGAGTGGAAGCATGGTAGGGAAAAAATGTGGCTGGCTAATGACAAAGTTGGTACTTCCAGATTTCCAGGCTACATTAAAACAACATTTTTAAGGAATCTGGAATTAATCTTGTCAGCTCTGGTTCAAAATCTACTTTTTTTTTACTAATTGTTTAAGAGTTTTTTTTAGCCATCAAGACAAATTGAAATTGAGCATGAACATTGTCACACATACACTTACTCTGGTCTAACCTAGTCAGTTTGGGTTTGTGAAACCTGTTTTTAAAACTCAGAGGAAATTGTGATATGTTTTACAGGTTTGGATTTATGCAAAAAAAATAAAATAAAAATCACCTATGCATACACTCATGTGTTGATAGGTTTGCATTTGAGCTCCACTCTTTGATGACCGTTTGAACTGAGATGTTTCAGAACCTGTTGACAACGTCAAACCTGATGTGCTCCTGTGTTTTCATTCTATTCACAAATACTTTCTGACTAGCATTTAAATGTCACAAAATAGTTGCTCTTGTGCTGAAACTAAAATGCACTTTTGATTATCTTATTTAGAGCTGTTAGAGTGGGGGGTGTCTGGGACCACACATTTCAGATTTTTACTTGGGGAAAAAAAAACTTAAAAAAAAAAACGCAGCATTTTTTTTTCTTAGGCTTCACTAAAATGCACTCATTTGTGTTGGTCTAAGACATAAAATGTCATTATACAAAATGGAGGGGCTATGAAGACTTTTACAAGATACTGCAAGTTTAAATGTGCAAAATAAAACAGAGACATGTTTAGGATTCAACACTAGATTTAGGTCAGCAGTCAAATTTAAACAAATGTGTTGCTTGACCATGCCATCTCCTTTGTGAACAAAAGGTCAGATTTCCTTAAGTTTTATTCCTTCCACTGAAGCACGTGTTGAAAAGGAGCTCTAACACTGAGGTTTGTTTGAGGAAATGCACCAGTAGCCATTGTTCACCTGCTATAAAAGTGGGTGTATCGCAGGCCTCCAGCAGGACATTGTTATAGTGAAAAATATGGCTGCACTACAAAGAAAAAGTCTGAGAAGATTATTTCTTTTTGTTTGTTTTCTCAAGCAAACATGTGCTTTCATCTTAAACTCACGGCTAGACTGACGGTCTCCAAAGAGGCCGAGTCAATAAGGTTGACTAAAAATGACCACATGCTAGAAAGATTGAAGCTGCTTTGCTCATTGAGAGATTTAAAAAGGTATGAGCTGACTGAGAGAAAAAAAACGGGCAAAATTCCATTCAACGTTTCACAGATGATGGAAAAAATTCCTGTTCAGAGCCGAGTCCAAGTTAGAGGTTTAAACCAGCAGGAGGGAGCGTGTGTAAGGAGGCAAACGGGAAACAGAAGGATTCAGCGAGGTATTAACATGTTGTTGACTGTCATGAACCCCCATCTTGAACATCTGAGGCTTTCTTGAGTTATGGTCCCACACTTTTTTTTTTTTCCACACATTTGTAATGATAAATTATTTCATTTGACATGTATCCGCGGTGACTGCCCCGCAATTCAGAATCACTTTGACCTCTTACTCTTTTCTGACGCCATGTTTCCTATTATCGCCATGTGAGAAATGTTCTGCTGGAAACCCGAAGCACAGCCATATATATAACAGGTGAATGCCGGGTGAAAGTAGTCTTAGGTGATCGTGTCAATGAAGAACAATCTCCTGCTAAGACTTTTCACTCACTAAATTACCTCAACATCAAAACTCTGAATCTTGGCCCGGTCTTTTTTCCAGGACTGGTTTTAGTCTGGTTTTGGAGCCTGTGTACGGTCATACCATGGCATCTCGATGCATTTTAAATATGACCTTGACCATTCTGTTGAGCCATTTAGAGGCGGACATGGTGGTAGACTTCAGATCATCGTCCCCTTGCACAACCCAAGAGCTCAAACTCATTGACTGACGGTTGGACATTAGTTTGGTAGTAGAAAAAGCTCTTTACGACGCTTTGCTTCGCATAGACCGTCTGGGCCTCTGCTATTGAGAAACGATTGCTTGGTGGGGGCGTGGATACTGATGAAGTTTTGAATTTCACCCATTTGCCAACGTTTGGCCGTGACGTGTGTTATACGCCATTTCGATGCTATGAAGCTAACGGGAAATATATATGGCTGAACTACGAAGAGAGAAGTGCTATGCTGAACAAGATGGCTGCTGATGTTAGTTCGATATTTGGGAGTGTGGCCAACACGGACTGAGCGGCTTTGTTCAATTCCTTCGCCGCCATTGCTAAAACTACAGGCAAACTACGAATCTAAAACAGCACAGAAAATTAACATGATTAATTGCAACTTCTCCCTCTGTTCTCAAAATAGTACTAACAAGTCTGGCTGTTGGTACGATGTATTGTTAGTTTTACAGAAGATGCAACACACTTTCCTGAAGTTTCTACTTTTGTATCGACAGTCTGTAGAACCTTTTTCTCAAAATATTAGGGGATTAACAAGACGGGTTTCTTTATGTGAAACATGAAATGGGCCCTTTGTGTTCTTTTTAGTCAGTAGTGTTTTTTGATTTTCCCCATCCAAGCCATTTTTGTCAGTATTGGGTCATTTCTTGTTGAATCATGAACTTTGAATTAAACTTAAGTGAGTGGCTCCTGCTGCAGTTTGCTAAGGTCCAAAAAACCTTAGAAACTCTCCCAGTTTGATAGATGTCAATGACATCTTTTCTCATCTGTTCCTGAATTTTCTTTAGACAGGTCTTTAAGCAAGATGTACTGGCTTTTGAGGTATTTTGATCTACTTTGTGTTGTCAGCCAGGTTCTAATGGAAGAAGCCAAATTCAGGACAATCCTAGAGTTTAAAATATGAGGTGATCCAAAAGACTTCAAACTCAGAGAGAAGCTTCCAGCAGTCCTAAACCTACAACAAGGAATGGTCCAGATAAAACTGTTTGATGTATTTGATTTTAGTCTAAAAGTACAGTCTAAATTCATTTTAAACATTAACATGATGTGCGCTCTACAGTCCTTGTTTGTACACTCAAACTGGTGTAATAAAGCTAACTCTGATTCTAATGTTAACAGATACTTTCCATCCGATTAACTGAGCTTGAGCTGTTTAAGCTAAGATGAATAGCCTCTTGCAAAGCTGATAAGAATACATCCCAGAAGACTTGGGGCTGTAATTGCTGAATACAAATGCACTCCAGACTTTTCAGATTATTATTTGTAGAAAGAAAAAAAGGGGGAGGGGAGGGAGGCAGAGAAGAAAATAATGTATCCTTTTTGTTCCACTGCCCGATTATGTCCTCTTGTCTTTTGATCTGTCACATTAAATCCCATTGAAATACATCGGAGTTTGTGGTTGGAACCTATCAAAGTATGACAAAGTTCAGAAGTTATACTGCACAGCATTGCAATTTGATCTAAAGGAGAGGGAGCTATGTAATGCACATTTTACCAGATCACAAACGTTCCCAAATATGTTTGTTCTCTTACAATAAAAAACATTATAAACACAAAGAAAAACAGCATGGTTTCCCAGTTTGAGCCCAGTGATGATGTGGAGTATTTAACTCCTTAATCACCTCTGAGCATACTGTGTCTTAAGAAAAGCACAGAACCTTCAGGTGTTACCATGGGACCACTATTTAATTTCAGGTGGATTTTTCTTTCACAGGACATAAAAGAGCTGCTTTGCGGTGAGAAAAAAAAAAAAAAGTTCCAGTAACTTCTGTATTCTTTCAAGCAGTTTGAAACTTTGAAATGATTGTATTAAAACCAATAATAATAATAATAATAATAAAAAAACATCAGCTGATTTGCAACAAATTTGATGTATGTGGTAATATTAACCATACTCCATTCAAGCACACTAATACTTTTATAGCCTGCAGAGCATCAATAAATTTTTTTACTGCTGTCGGATGTTCGCCAGCATCACACAGCTTGTTCTGTTGAGGATGTTCTCTTAAAAAGAAATAAAAATAAAAATAAAAAAATTCCAGAGGAATCAGTTTCAGATACACCAGAGGCTCTGCCTAACTACGTCTTCTTAGTTGATCTCAACAGGAAACTGTAATTGTGGAGGGAAAAAAAAGCATGAAATAACCTATAGCAGTAAATGTTGGATAAGTTATCATTGCAAAATGTCAATACTGTGTTTTGATTGGTTTTACTTGGAATATCTTGGAATAATATTACTTGTTTTATACGTGTTTAACCATTTCTAAAACATACTATTGCTGTTTTTTTTAATCAAAGTTTGCAGATGTTCTTATCCAGAGGTCTATTTCATACATTATATGAATAGGGTGTAGCATCCAAACTACACCCTAAGTATTAAACTACCTTTGCTATGTATTTTTAACCTTAATATGGGGGGTTGTAAGATTAACTTTTCTGAATGTAAACGACAAAACTCCTAGAGTTTTCAACCTGAGAGAGAGAGAAATGTATGGAGATGAAGGTGGTTCCAAAAGTTCTGCAGGACTTTTGGGGGGGCAGGGGGGAGTTGTTCTCCTAAAAATCCACTACTGCAGGTTTTTAGTGAGCTGTCTGTTGGGGTCACGATAAGATCACCTTAAAACAGGCATTCCAATTGTGTCCACAGTATGAAATATCACACCACATTTCCCTCTGCAACAGAGATGACCTGGTCCTTTCTCAACTTATAAGGTATGTTTCATGTTCAAGACAAAAAAAAAAAAAAAATCAAAAAAAAAAAAAAAAGGGAGAACCATAAAGTGGACGAGGATCCTAAACCTGCCAGAGAATCAGATGAGGTTCCAGTCATCCATGCTCCTCCGACTCCTGCTCAACCTGCCCTCTCCAGTTCACTCCAGGAGGACTCGAAGAGGAAGGTATTTGAGACATTTCCGACACTCAGTTAAGAGACAGAATCCCCCTTCTCGTCTCCAGCAGCTCGCCCTGCACCTCTTTGCCGAATTTCCTGGGAGTACTGACATCTAAGACAGAGAGGTTGCAACTGGGAAAAGGCCACCTTGGTATAAGATGATCCTTTCCCTGTGAGCACTATGAACCCACAATTTTCACTGAAGTCTAGGAGTAGGTGAAGACATCCTCGAAAGAGATCGATAGACACCCCGCCACCGCTTGCTGATGAAAGCCCTGACAGTTCTTGTAGAGGGGTCAACCTGAAGGAGGACTGACTTTGCTGCTACATGTTAATCCACCATCTCTTTTCAAACCCATGCTTGTTGTTGAAGTTCACTCTGAATCACCAGGAAGCGATGAGAAAATTGCTTCCTTCTCTGACTCATATACAATAAAACAGTCTAGCTGGTTTTTTTCATTAGACTAAACTGAACTCCGTCGTAAATCACATCATTCTCCACCCACTTTCAAAGCACTGCCATCAAATCCATTCAGCGTTCTATGATGCTATTATAGGTTGCTAAGCATAACATAAATTATATAGTCAGTTTATTCAGAGAAACTAGATCCTGGAATCCAGTAATTTAGAGGAAATGTGAGGTTTGTATTTAGATTTTTGCTAAACGCCGTTCTGTGTTCAGCGACTGGATTCATTTTTAAAACCGACGCATTAACCACAATGGGACGTGCAAATATGTGTGTATGCATGTCTTTTCTATTGCAATGTTTTGTCTTTATTTTATTTTTGTCATTTTATTCTTTTCTTATTGTGTATTTTTCATGTGTCCTTGGATAGCACTTTGGTGCAGCTTCAACCTGCTTTTAAAAGTACTATATAAATAAACTTGACTTTGACACTGACATTGATGTATGAGGCACAACTATGATCACTTAAAGCAGAATATAAATCAGGCAATGAGAATAGTTCTTAAAGGTGACCTATAATGCTTCCTTGAACAGGTTAGGATGGGCTACACTAAACTTGCTCACTACATTTTTTTTTTTTTTTGCAAAAACTCATTTTTAAACCATGACATTTCAGTCTGGTCATGTCTGCCTATTTTCAGAATGAGCTGTTTTAGGGCCTCTTGTCACTCCAAATGAGCTGCTGCTGATCACGCCTCCCGACTCAATGTTTACACTCGCACGTGAAAATACCAGCCAACAGATGCGCAATTATACAACCGTATATCTGTGAAAAGCGGAAGTGGAGTCTCCTGCACAACAATCAAGAATGCAGCAGGTGGTTTCCGAATGGTAAGTCAACAACCAGACATTTGTCTTTCCCAGCAGCCATTGTACAGCACATGAAGCGGTAAAACCAGCTGACCAAACGTGCTTTAGCTTCGGGTGGGGTTGCTAGGTAACGGCACAGTACCCATCGATTGTAACTCAGCATTTGAAACGGTTAATTTTCCACACCCCAAAGAACATCGACTTATCATTTTTCAGAAGCAGTTAAGATAGAAATTGAAGCATAAAACATGAAAAAAGTTACATTTGCATCCGTCCCATTGAGGGGCGCTGCTAGGAATCTTGGGCCTCATGACAAAATATTAAATTGGGCCCCCTCTTTGCAGCTGCTGTTACAGTTTCTTAAGTCTATCTGATCCATCAAAAGCGTCACAATTTTAAAGGCTTGCAACTGCCTTGGTTTCTTTGGTCCAATACTGATACTATTACAAGAGTATAGTGAATTTTACATGCAACAGTCCACATACTGCATGCAAAAAGGCGGCTGCTTAATTTTTTTTT
>NW_006800005.1:1641672-1659847 GCF_000485575.1 Poecilia formosa | reverse complement strand
GCAAGTAATAAATAAATTGGTTTTATTGTGTAACTCTAAAAAGAGTAGAGAGACAGGAAGAATCCAAATAAACTCTAACCTGCTTGTCACTGAACACGGTGTTACTCATCTTTTTCACTGGGACAGAGGGGAGGCATTATGCTGGTATCAGGGTTAGAGCTGCTGCTGTCTGACTCATCTGTTGTTAAGTGTGATAAAAAGGTACAGGGACAAGTTAAATATATGAATATGTTGTTAAATTCTTTCCTTCATTCATTAATGCAAGCGAAATGGAGGCAAACACTAGTCTGTAGCTAAGCTAAATATGCTAAATGGTTAATCTCACACAGTCCACCCACCTCTCTTGGCGAAAAACTAGGCTATTAATTGACACTTTTGTCATTTTTCTCTCTTTTGTTTTGAAACCCTGACTTTCTAATTTTTCTTAGCAGTATAATAGCTGCCACCATGTTCTTGTCTTCCACTGTCTGCTGCTGAAGACTGTCACCTAAGAGTAGGAACGAACCATTTCATGCAGATCCAGAGGGATGTTCAGTGCATATATGGATGTGTGCTTTGGTCTGGGAGTGGTAACATTTAATTTTTCCTGCTAATTAATAATAAAAAAAAACACTATATGATTAATTTTGTAATTGACAGGGCCCCCAATTTTTTCTATTTCTGTAAGAACTTTTTTTTTTGTGGAGGGGCCCCCTGTCGGTCGAGGGCCCTTGGGGGGGAATTGTCCTAACTTTCCCCCCCTCTATGGCGCCCCTTGTCCCATTTAAGGAAATCCCAGCCTGTAACCAGTCGACAGAACCGGAATCACCAGTTCTATTTCATGTTAATTATCTTTTATTCTTTTAACCTTTATTTACCTTGGTGAGTAACTGAGGACAAATTTTTATCTGCAATAATGACATGGTGGGAAATAGATGACACACATGCAGATCTCGCAGAGCACGGTCAAAATAAACAACAAGCACTGACAAAGCTGTTGAGGTCATAAAAACATTACAAACAGAGGACAGAACTTAACACTAAATATTTCATATTTCAGGCGGCATCTTCATTTAAAAAAATATATTTTTTTAAATTTCTATTGATACAAAGGTGCAGAGCCCAATGGACAGATATCTCTCTAAATGCTGATGTAACTTTGGGAACATTGAGCATAATGTGTTGGGGCAGGCATGTGCTCTAGGGAGTAACAGCAGCTTGTAACAAATTGCAAAGCTAGGGCGCGGAAAGATCACAGACATCTATAAACAAACACATACCAGTGAATTTTTCTTCCTTTGTTTTAAGGATGACCAGTTAGCAATGAAGTGTGTTTTACAGTAACGTGTGTGAAAAGAGGCATTAGCTGTAAAACATAAAGAAGAGTGGTATAACATCAAGTCTCTGTAGTGAGGGCTTTGGGACTGACCTATATAATATTATCGTAGTCAAACGTGGGATTGATAGTCATCTGGGCCATATTATTTTAAAACTGATTTGATATTCTTGATGTTTAATTGAATTTTAAGCAAGTAAGAAATTATTTCTTCCGCGTTCAGTTCAATGCAGATTATTTATTCAGTCACGTTCAGATTACAGAAATCAGGTACAACATTATCACCACCTTCTTCATTGTGTGCCATATTCCACAGCGTTGCCTGTCGGAGCAGCAGCTTAACATGTAAGAGGAAACGACTGGATAAACTCACCAGGAAGAAAAGGTCTTGTCAGGAAGTCCCTTTGACGCGGAGCAGGGAGCGAGGGACCAGCAAAACGTCTCTCTTGGAAAATTTCTCCCACTGCACGCATGATACTGTTGCAGAACTGGAGAGCTCCTTCGGTGACAGGGTGTTGCATCCTAAATGCACAAAGAAGTGTTATTGTTGGTCCTTCCTCCAAGCAGCTGTTAGACTTTATAACCATCTCTACTACCCAAAAGGCAAAACAAACTGTTCACTTTACTGCTATTATTTGCACAGGTTTCCATATTTTTTTTTCAATATTTTGTTTTTGCATTAATATACAAAAGCCTTTACATTGTCTTATTACAATTGTACATTTTGTCGAGTCTGCATCTGCTATTTTTCATAACTATTATAGTTATCAGTAATGTTTTTTGCTCCTACAAAGCGAGGAAGTCGAACTCATTTTCATTTTGGGCCAAATCAAGATCACAAATGTCCTCTAAGAGTTAAAATATTAATAAATAGCTATTTACTTTGGCAGAATACACATAAACACTTCTCTGATTAATACAATAATAATCAAGCACCAAACTTTTTCTCTATATAAAAATCTATCTAGAGGGCCTCAAAAAAACTAATGCTGGCCGGATTTGGCCCCCGGGCCTCGAGTTTGATAAATGTGCTCTAAAGGATTTATTGGTATTCATTCATTCATTTCCATTTTTGTTTTAACTCAGCTTAACTTGGAATGAAAGTGCTACATATTTCTGTTTTATTACACTCCTGTGGTAGAAATATATAGAATTTATAATACAATATCACGCTGTTTATGATACACCTGGTGAAATAAAAATCCCTGTGATCCTTATTTAATCATATCATAATAAAGAAAAAAACTAACTAATCACGCCTCCAGATCGTAAATACATAGAACATGACGAAGATTTTTATCACGATGGTTCAACTATTTTATTTCTCTTGGCTCAGCAGGAACACTCAGTGGAAACTCAATATTGTGCGTCTTACATTGCATGTTGTCTGTTTTGGTGGGTTTGGACACAGTCAGAGTCAGAGATACAACTGTTCATAAGTGATTCTAAGAGTCTTCTCTGTTGGCGGGCTATTACCCAATCAGATGAACAGGTTTATTTTAGAGGGCATTGTCATCGAGTACAGTGTTTTCCGGTCCTCAGGGACCACTGTTCTGCATATTTTAGATGCGTCTCTGTTCCAGACCACCTGGTTCAAATGATTGCATGATGTCCTCTGCATGCCACCAAGTGCTGCAGAAGCCTGTTAATCACATATATATTCAAGTCAGGTGAATGGCAGAAGGGAAACACCTAAAACATGCAGGGCAGCGGTCCCTGGGGACGGGAATCAAGAAACACTGATCTAGTGTATTTATCACGTAATGGTTTGCCGTGGTATGAATGTAATTTAGATTAGGTCTGCGAGTTTCCCTAGGGTTCCTTGAGTTTCACTGTCCTGGAGTTCTCCAAAGGTGCTAATCCTGCTTTGAGTGGAGGCATTAATAAAGTACAGATAACTATTCCAAGCATGAGACTCTGCGGATCGCAGTAACTAACTGTGTAAAGATTTTACCGTAGGGTTAATTATTAATATATATTGGTAGATAAACTACTGGGACAAGTTTCCTGGTGTGGCAACATTTTTATTGGTAGGGGTTGGGTCAACAGTTAGCTCATAATTGTAAAGGTGAAGTAAAATGTTTGTTTGTTTTCTTTCTTTTTGAACAAATAAAATTTGGCATGTGTGGTGCGCATTTGGATTCAGATGCAGCTGCTAATCTTTTTGGGGCGTTTCTCTGTCAGTAAAGACGGCACATGTATACCCTGAAGTAATAGCCTATTTTTTTAATGCAAAAAAGCTCAAATTGGATGTAAAGCAAGCAGGAGATAAACCTCAAGTTTTATTTTATTCTTTTCAGGAATTTATCTCCATATATCTCCCTAACTCAGAGTCCCTGTCCCTCCTTAAGAAATGCATCCCTCATATGCAACATGATGCCCTGTCCATTCAGGTTGATGTACAACAGACTACTAGTTATCCTTTGTAAACAAAAAGTAAAAGTCTATTCTCATCTGACCAGAGAACCTCTCTACACGATTTGTGATCCCTACTTGCCTTGTGATAAACTTAAAAAGTTTAAGGTAAGTTAGCTTACCTTAAAGAATGACTATTTTTGTCACTGTGGAAGCCTAGATAAGATTTATAGTTCATCACCCTTGGTTGCCCTGTCAATAAGTTCTCCCACCTGAAAAATGTGAAGAGAAAAAAAAATGTACACACGCCAGTTTTCAGATTTTCATTTCGACAAAAAAAAAAAAGTGAAAACCGTTAACCACTGAAGTTGAAGTGGTGTGGATACTTTTCCAACGCTCTATATAGCAAGTAGATGACAGAAATAATGGCTCAATAACTCTGTTTATCGTTTTGCCCTGCTCCTTCGTATTTGTCGAACAGTGTTAGGGTAAAGGAGGTAGAAACAAAGTCATTTAGCTCGTGCTTTCTCTGTCGTCTAACGTTGCCACGGTTTCACTTTGCGCGCGCGTGCATTAGTGCGCGCTCACGCTGGCTATTGTGTTTTTTTTTTTATTATTACTAAGAGACAACTGTGGCCTTGCTGGGGTAACGGAGCGGGTGACCAGCTGAATAATAACTAAGGGGCATTAAAAACCATGGCGGACGAACAAGAAATAATGTGCAAGCTGGAGAATATCTTGGAAATACGGTAAAGCGCAAATTCTGCCTCTTCAATGAATGTTTTCCAGATGTTTGGCTAGTGTTTCGAAGCGTTAAGTTAGCTAGCTTTAGCCGTCTGGGAATAACCCCCCTTGGCTTCGCTTTTGTTTCTTACCTCGCTAATATTAGCCGCTCTGCTTTGAATTAAAGGCGTTTTGCTGCTGTGCATATCCATTATTCTGTCTCTGACAACGTGGACAGGCGGGCTAATTGTGTAACAAATACAGACGGAATTCGGGTGCTGAAAGCGCCTATTAGGGGCAATGCATCAAAATCCCAGATGTATCACAACAAATGCCAGATGTGCTCTGCTGAACTGTGCTAGCTAGGTCCTTAGCTTAGCAATCTGTCGTTTGGCTGGTTAGCAGAAGTGGACGGGATGGTGGGATTTTTTTTTTAAATGGCAGTCTTTTCTTTAGAAACAGGTTTGTGCGGTTTTGAACACTGTAATTACAATGTACGGAATTGATGGGTCATTTACGTCACGTGTGTGTGTGTGGGAATTTTCTTTCTTTATACATTATCTGATTCGTCCGTGATAGAGTAAACCTATTCAGAATCCTGACAGTTGGAGGAAAAAATCAAACGAATAATAAAAGTGTGTGCCACGGGCTTGCAGAAACAAGACGATCCAGATGCAGAAGATTAAATCTCGTCTAAAGATTGAGTTTGAGGCTCTGGAGTCGGAGGAGAAGCATTTAAAAGAATACAAGCAAGAAATGGATCTCCTTCTCCAAGAGAAAATGGCCCATGTTGAAGAGCTGCGCCTCATCCATGCAGATATTAATGTGGTGAGTTGGTCAAATTCCTAAATGCTCTTGAACCCCAAAACCCATTTGGTTATTGTTAAATAAAACTTCCAGCGGAGTTCCAGCGATTGAAAGGTTGTTATTTGAAAAATTCTTCAGTGTCAATCAAAGGACTGGCATCTGGCTCTAAGTGGAATCCATTGTTTCAGGCTCTGAAGTTTTATCGTATTTTTTTGGCCAAAACCTTTATTAATCTGTCATTTCAGATGGAGAGCACCATAAAGCAGTCAGAGAACGACCTGAATAAATTGCTGGAGACAACTCGCCGCCTCCATGACGAGTACAAGCCTCTGAAGGAGCACGTTGATGCACTCAGGATGACTTTAGGTCTGCACAGACTGCCCAACTTGAACGAAGAGGAGGAAAAGCTCTCTCTGGAGTAAGTATATGCACACACTGACATGTAAATACAACACAACAAATGTGCTACTTAATACGGTCCCTATTGCATTATTGTGACGTTGGAACCACAAACCGATTCTGTTTTATTTGGGTTTTATGTGATTGACAAACACATATTGGAGCATAATAGTAAAGAAGATGTAGAAGTATCCATAGTACAAATAAAAATATTTAAAATGTGATGTATATTTGTAAAACAGCCTTTTTTTTTCTTTTTTTTTCTTTTCTTTTTTTGCAAAAACTCCTGCCTTAGGCTTTGTACTACAGAGATGAAGATTTTTGTTGCAGTGTGATGTGGATCTGGACTTTGACTGGAACAGAATTAACTCATAAATAAACTAAAGCTACACAATATAGCCAATCAAAACCACCACCATAATTTCATAATTTGCAATTGCATAGAACTGCTTGGATCCAATATTTGATAGGCATGCAAATATTCTGCATACTGACAATTTATTTTTCCGGTTGGAGAAGCAGCCACTGCCCATGATGCCCTGTAATTCGCGCTATCAGCTGCTAAATGCTTCATGACCAGATTTTTCATTGCTTTCTTTCAACAATGTTTGTTTTTTTAAAGCTCCCCTTCCGTATATGCCAGATTTGTCGAGAACCAACAGTTTTCCTGTCAGCGTATGTCTGCAGCTTTTCGAATAAATTCTTCATCTGGCCCCTCCGTTGTGCCACGCGGTGGTCTGTGAGATGGTCAAAGATTTTGATGCCATTTTGTGATTTAATCGTTCTTTGAATTTATCCACAACTTTTTCCTTGAGCTGATAGTTCACTTCATGTCTGTTCTTCATCATATCGCCCCAACAGAACTGCTGTGTTTACAATCTAGTAAGGTAAAAACCTTTCAGAAAAAAAAAAAAAATTAAAAATGCACTGAAACTTGTGGCTGTGATTTGACAAAAATGTGAAAAACCTTTACAGGATGCTGTAATTTTTTTATTATTATTTTTCTACAATTAATTTGTAACAAGTCCTGGAGGTAAGATACTTTCTTTTGTTATTTGAATGTTATGTAAAAGATCTTGTATACAAAATGACTTGATATTTGCGTAACACGCTTTAATTCGTTTTATTTGCCTTTAGTATTATAACATGTTTACTACTTGCAGGGATAAAGCAGGAGCCTTACAGATGAAATACAGTAGGCTAAAAGTAATCCTTTACAGGGTTTATTTTAGCATCATGGCACATTGAATATTTACAGCAATGAATGGCATTTTAATGTGCATCCCAGCTGACCTCGGAGCTTTACGCTTTTGAAGCTATTGACGTTCTCCTGGTGTTTCTCAGGCAAGACCATGTAATCTTAATTTATGACGAGTCACATCTACAGTTACCAGCGCAAAATAGTTTGAGACAAACTTGGTGGGGGCTGACATTGAGTTAAATCTGACGCATGAAGGATTATACAGTGGATACGGCTGTACGTTAGCCATATAACAGCACGAAGTCTGTGTTGGTTCATTAGTGTATAATTACAGTTTGGATGTGTATGAAAATTTGTGACACTCTTTTGTGGGCTTTAGCTTGAAGGACAAATTCTGTGCATATTCTTTGAGAACACAAATTTGACACGCTTTATCGGGTTGCAGTTGAGTGAGATGTGATCTTTTTGTAAACACTGGTCCAAGAAATTCCAGTTTGATTTCAATTTCAACTCAGTATGACAATATTGACCAATATTGATGAAAAAATGGCTGTGTTAACGTTTATTTGCTATGCTGTAAACAATCTGAAGTAAAAATGCTAATGAATTTTAGCCTATCATGAAATGCCTTTTTTTGTGTGTGATTTAGATGAACTGGCCCTTTAAAAACTCCATCCTAAATTTGACATTAGGTTCCATGCAAATTATCCATCTGACAAAAGTTTAAAATATCCGTTTTGATAGCGTTTTAAAACACTTTCAGTTTCTCATTGGTATTTTCTTGATTAACTGGACTGTTCAGACATTAACATCCATCGAGAAACTTTTTTTATCCTAATTTTGTCCAGTCTTCTCCCAGCTGTAGAAACGGCCAAAATGACAGTGACGAATGAAGCCATTTCAGGCTTCATAAAAATCCGTGTCATCCTCAAAATTGGAGGTACATCAGGGTGGTCTGACAAGTAGGCTTCCAGCAGCACAAACCGCAGGCTGACATCCATCAACAGCAGATGATTGTACAATTTGCCGCTGCAAATCATAGTTAATGGCGCTAGAACATAGAAGTTAAACTCATCCAAAGTTTTTTTTGGACAGACAGACTTTCAGGTATCCTGAGTCCGGAGCGTTGGGTGTCGTTTTTCGTTTTGTCATCTGTGTTTTTTGCTCTACGGGAAGAGTGCTGAAGCGTAACTGTAAGATATTCCTCATGAAAGTTAATTTATAATTGCCGTGTTTATTTACACTGAAGGCCTTGTTCTCGTCTTGAAGTCAGTTTAAAAAAGAAAAAAAAAAACTGTTCATCAGAGATTTTCTTTCCCATCTTACTAACCTAAAGAGCTCTACTATTAACAGCTGGAAAATAACACGCGACCTTCCTAATAAGTAATAAGGATCTTGAGATTTCTCGTAGACCAAAACACTCACAGAAAAAGTGCGCAGTAAGAGGCCCTGACCTACTGCTGCTCCGTGTGCTGACAACATTGTTGGTCGGTTCACTTTGCAATTTGGCCGTGTATTGTGCACAGGCTCGAGTGATGAGTTCATTGCTGGCCAGGTGGTTGTTGTCTCTCCTTCCCGTCTCGGTGACATTCCCACTCGACTATCAGCCGGCCATAAAAGAGACTTCGAAAGCAGAGGCTTATGTTCCCCTGCGGTTTTTCTTAGTATATGCAACTCATCACAGAAGCAGAGTGACAGATTTATGGAGTAATTATAGTAAATAATAAAAGTTCCCTCCAAAACTGTATGACAAGAAGAGAGAGCAGACTTGAAGGAAATGAAATCACGCCCCCAAACAGCTTGCTGGGTACGTTTTAGAAGAATATCAGGAGACAAATGAGCATTCTATGCTTCAGAAGATGGGGCTGGTGGGGAGAAAATCTCCTGTGAAATATTAACGTGAATAAAAGCTAGAAGCTAAATATCAGAAACACATGTGGGTTATGCAGTGATGGTGAAAAGGCCAACATGCTTGGCACAGGGGTCACTCGTGCTCACAGGAAATGTAACGCATCAAATTTGTTCTGTGAATGCGCAAAGATCTACTCTAGCCTGGACCTATTTTGAGAGAAACCAGAGAGGGTAATGAAAGGGGATATCACTTTTTTTGTCTTTGAAAAAGGGCCAGTCATGCATAAAGTCCAAGGCCACATTTCTTTCCCAGCCCTCCCCTACACACACCCACGTGCACGCAGCCACGCACGCACGCGTATACGCGTTAAGCACGCAAACAGTCTCTTTTAAATACTTCAGGCGTTTGATCCGACTTTTGGATTAAGAAAAAAAACAGAAGAAACGGTGACACAACTGTAATTTTCTTCAGCTTAAGATGCTCATTGTGGACTTGGGTAGTGTCAGCTGTGGGATCTAAATAAGATCTGCTTACCAGCTTTATTTCCTTCTCTGTTTTTTTCCATTATACTTTGAACAGTTATTTTGAGAAGCAGAAGGCAGAGTGGCAGAAGGAGCCACATGAGCCCGCCATCCCAGAATCTCTTGCTGCAGCTGCAGCAGCTGCGCAGCAGCTTCAGGTGTCCAGGAAGCAAGACGCCCGGCAGACAGCCACCTTCAGGCAGCAGCCGCCACCCATGAAGGTATCCTCATTTAAAACAGATGCAGCAGAGATCAAAGTGTGTGGATAGACACCCTTTTTTTATATATATATTTTTTTTAAATAAAAAAATTTATAAAGTGAATGCTATTTAAAATTTTAACAGAATACATAATCAGCAGATTTTCAATTTATTTATTTTTTTTACTTTAGACTATTTTTTGCATGAAATAAGCTTTCAGTATGAGGGAAACTAGCACAATTAAATACTTGTTTCCCGTGAATAAGAGTCAAATATTTAACTGGAAATTACCAGTTATAAGTGGAACAGGGGGAAAATAATCTATTGACTCAAAATGTTATGCAAAGTGAGTACAATGTGCTTGTAACTTACAAATTATTTGTATTTATTAACTGTGTGCATTATTTGTTAGCTTTGCCTGGTTAAGTAGCATTTATTTCCAGACGACATGGATTATGTAAATGGATAAATGTGATCAAAGTGGAATAAAGAGATTTGTCCTCGTCCGTAAACTCACATTTAAACAATCAGACACTGGGTTCATCAATTACCATCTACACATTTATGTAATAAATGTATATTTTATCAAAAAAACATACATCCATTATATAAGGTGCCTGTGTTTCTGCAGTTTGCAACAAAATCTTATAGAGGGCCCAAACCCTCTATAAGGGTTATTATTGTCAAATGCTTCCAATGTTAAGAACATTTGGCCATAAAAAGAATAACAATACAAATCTTTATTTGGACATAAAGCAGACACTTTTTTTTTTCCTTTTTTTCCCCCAAACTTTTACTTGGATGGAGCTGAACTCAACTGGCATATGAAGCACACACACACACTCAAGTACCTCTGCTGACTGTAGCCAAGGGTTTCTACATACAAACGCAGGAACATGGAGAAAATCTGTTTCACCTTTTGCTAGAAAGCTTTAAAATACAAAAGAGGCTGTCCCCAAAACTTCATATAGATTCAAATTAATGTCAGCAGATTAATAAGAATGGTTTGGTATAAGCTGACAAGAAAATCTAATTAAGGACATTTTTATGCATTATTGCCGTAATAACTGAACCGTAATTCCTTCATTTAACCATAATAATCCAGAATGACAGCACCTCAAAGGAATGCAGGGATTATTAATCCACTAAATACTTTCTGGATAAAAGAAAAAGCTCTGCACAACCTTTAGAGCTGAACAATGACCATCAATAGATTTGTGATAAACGTATATTTTGTCAAAAAACATGATGGCAAATGGCCAGCAGATGTATTATAAACAACTATGCATATAAGAAATGTTTGATAACAGGTTTGTACAATTTTCTTTTCACAGTGGAGTAAGTGTGGGAGTTTGTCACCAGGATGTGCATTAAATAATGTTTATGAATCCCAACCAGCTGCCTCAAATTAGATATGATAATAGAAATATTTGCATTCAAGTATAAATATACCATCAAGGAGAGATTTAATTTTCTGTGTGCTGTTGATATATTCCAGAGATTTTCATGAAATGTCTCCTGCCTTGTGAGTCTGTGTTCCTGTGACAAAAAAAAAATACCACAGATAACAGAACTACTACACTCCATTAACCCTGCCTTCACACCTCCTTTATTAGTGTGTGGTTTAAGTGGCTGGAATGAGCACAACACTTTGTGCAGGATGACTTGTTGAAGTTAAAGATCAGGGTGATGGCAAGGAGGCCGTCTAACCTCAGCCTTAGAGCACATCACCAAAGACGATATGTAATATTAGCATACCGGGATTGATGGCAAATATGACCAATTATGCTCAGATTAGATAATATATCACTATTAGTTACCAAGGTGCTAATAGCATGTGAGCTAACAACAGCAAACGATGTCTGCTATGCTAATAGCCAGTATGTGCCATTAGCAAAATTTCTCAACGTGAGCTAAATGCAAAAATTGGCATGCTAGCTATCAATCGCAAAGGTTATGTTAAAGTTGGGTGGTATGCTACTGTTTGGTATGATGTTGGTAATAGGCAACTAACAATATTGTTACCTAACAATAGGTATCACTGTCTGCTACAAAATGTCATCATTAGCTTGGCTAATCTGCAACTATTAGCATGGCTATCACCAGAAGGTTAGCCAGGATTAGTTAACTTTATTACTAATAGTAGCTTATGCTGGCATTGTTAAAATACTTAAATTTGCTGATATGCTAATTTAAGCATATTAGCCAGTATGTCAGCCAACATTAGAGATTAGATTTATGGCCTGAACTCGACTCAAAATTTGGACCGGGTCGAGCCAAAATTATTTACTTAATGATCGGGTCGGGATTGGCCGTCTGTGTTACATTTAGTTAGCCTACAATACTGATAGCACAGAGAAAACCAAATGATAATGCACAATGTTAAGTTTTGTTAATCTACAACTTAAGGGTGCAAGAATTTATTGGAGTCGATTTAGTTCATATTCAGAGACTGGTCATCGGCTGATACTTACATGTGAAACTGAGCTTATCCATCAATCTTATCTGTCTCGGAAAAGTTATAAAATTCAGCCACTGTCCTCTTTTGCTCTCCTGTGAGAGAGGTTTGACTGACAAACTGACAGACAGCCCACCAGGGCATGTTTGCACATTTGCAGTAATAATAGTCACCCCGCTGTTGCCAACTCAGCGACGTTCTTGCTATATTTTGCATTATTTAAGACAAAACAAAATTGGTATCGGCCAAAGTCGGAATCAGCACATCAGGCTTTTTAAAGATCGGCAATCGGCCATAAAACTACAATCAGTGCAGCCTTACTACTAATAGTCTAAATAGAGAAGTCGGTAGTTTACCCTGTTGAGGAAAGCAAAAAAAGGTGCAAAAGTTTGTTAGACTTTAACAAGCACAGCGCGTTGCACAATAAATGCACACGCAGGCCCGCCCTGCTCCACTCCTATTTATCACACACACCAGATTATTTACACTTGACTCACTGCAGTCACATGCAACAAGATGCCACTTGAAAACATTACATAAAATCTAAAAATGGAAGAAGTTGTACTACTTACTCAAATTATGTTCTAAAAATGAATGCACTAAAATCGTAATTAAAATAATACGTCAGGTTTACTTCGGATGCTGGCCTGTAATTAAAGTCAATTAGTTGGGTCAGATTGGGCTTGGACACAATGTCTACGGGCTCTGGCCAGGTCGGGCTGGATATTTTTAGGCCCGATCTAAACTCTGACATGTACATTCTGCTAGCAGCTGGCTAAAATGCTTAGCTAGCAAGCTAACATTAGCATAAAAGGGGCTTTCAGTGTATTAATTTGCAAACTTTCATTAAACCTATACAACCAAGAATCCATGCAATATACTTATTGTTCAATGCACTACTGTCTGTCCATAGCTATGGTCGGCAGCAGTTAGTGCTTTCCAACTTCTAAAAATAAAAGTGCAGAAATAAATTGGCTTTTTAAGGCTTGTTTGAGAGCACCCAAAATCAACAAAAAAATACATACGACATCTGCTTCCCAGGTTTAATGATTTAAAAGTGGAGCTTGGTGGAAGATAATGATGGGTAGGTTTTGATAATTCTACTCATAGTTGGTGATGTACCAATCTCCTGCAACCTTACATCAATTTGGATCCACTCAAGCACAGTCTTTATTTTTTTTAATAATCTGTTCCAATTTAGGTTGGCATGTTTGTTGGTAAAATATGTTCAAAGTGGGCTGTATTTGGTTACTCATTTACAGGAGACCTTTGTTTTCTATCTTTTTTATATCAAACTAATTCCTTTCAAGCCTGTATACTAAACACTGGGCAGCTGGCTCTTGTGCTTTGCTTTAATTGTGTTTTTTTGGGGAGGGCTGACCATGTGTTGTAACTGTGAAGGACCTAGAGAGTTGTTCAGATTTGGGACATTGAAAACACACAATTTCCCAATGCGCCTCTGTGACAGAAAATTTGGGAAGTGCAGCTGTAATCCGAACACAGATGGAACACATCGATACTAATATTGTTAGCAGCAGGGCGTCGCAGCACTTTTCAGTTACCTTTTGATCTTGGAGCTCTATCTCCTGGTTGTGATCTATGAACAAAAACTAGTAAACAACCTAAGTGCTGCCTTTACTTTAAATGAACAGGGCTTTGCTTAGGTCAGTGTAGTCATAAGTTTCTGTTGCTCATCTTTACAGATGTTCTCACATCCCGTTAATGGGTAAAACCATAACTTATTCACGCAGCACCTTTTTATATAGGAAGTAAAGTAAGTATAGTTTCAGTGGAACAGTGCTTTGTAAAAGTATTCACATGCCTTAAACGTCCCCTCCCCCTCACATTTTGTCTTGTTACAACCAAATCCATTTCTTATTTGCCACCCCGAGTTAATACTTTGCACAATCAGCTTTCGCTGCAATTAAAGTTACATGTTTTTAGGGGTTTTCTGCTATTCCTCTTTCAATCAGATTGGGCGTAGGAAAGGATCTGAAATTCAATTTTCCACAAGCCTCTTAATTAGATACATCAGAACTTTGTTGGGTCGTTCTAACCATTGTACAGTCTATTGACTAATTAGGAAACTGATGGCAATTTGTTACAATGGTTTGATTTAGAAACTCTCTTTGTAGAAGAATGAATGAAAATGGATGCCACACTTTTCAGATTTTTTTATCAGTGAAGATGCTGAAAGCCTTATATCATTCTCCTCCCACAGTTATGCACTGCTTTGTGTGGGTCTATCAAATTAAATCACTGCCAAGCACATTGATATTTATGGTCGTAACATAAAATGTAAAAAGTGTAAGGAGTGTGACTGCTGCCTGGCACCGCAGCAATCGAATCAGTCCAACCAAAATCATACTAAACTTACTGGATTTATTACATAAATCGGTTTAGGGAAATTTTACACGACTGAATTATTTCCTTACTTCTCCATGTCAGAACAAAAGCAGCACTCAATAAGTCTTGAATAAACTGTTTGACTGGACCTCTTCTCTGCAGGCATGCTTGTCCTGCCATCAGCAGATCCACCGCAACGCTCCCATATGTCCGCTGTGCAAGGCCAAGAGCCGCTCCCGCAACCCAAAGAAGCCGAAGAGGAAACCAGATGAGTAGATCCTTCTTCCAACTTCAACTTCTCGGTCGGGTTTAAACCGCTCCGATGCACTGATCTTGGATCAGCCAGATTTATTCCCTCCACATGACTGACATAAAAAAAAAAAAAAAAGAAAAGAAAAAAAAGCTGTGAGCTTGAGGACGATTTCAACACTCTCTCTGTTTCAGTAAATTGTTTCAGTATTGTCAGCGCTTAATTGTGAATTCAGTGATGTCATTCAAGTCGTCTGTGTTTTCATTCGTTTGGATGTGTTTACTCTATGTAAATGTGTGACTTCCACCGTAGTGTACTAGCTCCCTGAATAGTGTGTTGCAATAATGCAAAGTGAACTCATCCAAATACTGTTGCCATTGTTGCTCCTGTTTGCTTTTAATCATTCTTCTCCAGTGCATGCCATGACTATTGTGTAGGTTTTGTGACAATGTAAAATGACATGGTTTCTCTAAGTTAAATACAGTTACACTATTGTTTTATGTTTACAGTCAAAATGAAAGAGGGAAAAAAACATGAACAAAAAAGCTAGTATGTTTAACTTTAATACTGCGAAAAGGAAATAAATTGATGTTTTGTACTAAGTTTGTGCCTTGTCTCTTTCTTGTGTGCAAAGAACAATTACTAGAGTTAAACATCTTGTAGTTTGGTGTTGCAGTTTCTAAACATTACTCAAAATGATACATTGTAAATTGCGACATACCACACATTTTTAGGTCTGATTGGACCATTTTAATACATGAATATGCTTTGATAATGCTTTACATTAAAGCTCTAGCTGTATGTTTTTAGAGCCCCATTTAAAGGTGTTTTTCCGCCTTTCATAGATTTCATCTAAGATTGCCTTTTTCGTTTAATCCATATGCCTTCTCATCAACTCCAGTCACCTTTGCTGAAGACCATCATCTCCCACGGTGGCGTTGATGCATTTAGGACGACTTTCTTTGTTCCCTAAGAAACTCTTGATGCTTTCACATAACTTATTTGGGATTAAGCTTCACACAGGTGGAATCTGTCACAATGAGGTGACTTCACAATACATTGTCTTGTGGTGTCACAATAAAACTGGTTGAGGGATTTTTCATTTGAAGGAACTGTTAAAAACACACACACACACCCTCTTCAAAATTATGCTTTTTGTCGTAATATTCAGCCAAACAAAAAAAGTTTAGAGGGTATCATTACTTTTATGGAGCCCTATAAACATTGCTAGCAAATGGATGGACTTAGCCTTTGTTTGAAGATAAAGAAGGAGGAATATGTTTGACTCCAGCGCATCATTGTGCCTTTCACTCTGTTAATATGCTGTCATGTCTGCAGCTATCTGTCTGAAAAAGGACAGCGAGGATTTGTTAAATGAGTTCCTGTTGCGTTTTTGTCAGGGTAACCCCTCATTTCATCTGTTGCCAGGGCAACTCCACGTTCTTTAGTGGTTGCTAAGGCAACCCTAGGTTGCTGTGACCGCATATTTTCACCTAAGAAGTTCCTCCCAAATCCAGCGAGGGCCGGAACTCTGCACCAACTCCCACATGAAGAGTCCAATGTAGCAGAGAGGAGACATTTAAACGGCAACAATTAAGAAAGTATAACCTGTCTGCCAAACTAATCTGTCCTTAAGTCACTCGCTCAAGTTTGTGTTTAGTCTGTCCTTCAGTGTTTGGAAGTGCAGTTGTGTCTTTTTTCCTCCAGATAAAAGTTGCCAAGGCCAGTTAGGGCTGTTTGTGCTCACAGACCCTGCAGACACTGGGACGGGGGAGCTCCGCCCGCCTCCCCCAGCCTGTCAGCACAAAGACATAAACAGCAGAAATAAGGCCTTCTATCCTCATAAAAGCTACAAAGCTGAACCACAGAAAGATGGCCTCTCACATGTCCATTCCCCTTGGACCGAACAGGGACAGGTGGGACATCCGGACCTTGACGCAGATTAAAGAAGGGATGGGTTTCTCCTTCAGTCTGTCCAGTCAGCTGGAGGCAGGTTGGAGAAAGCAGCTAGCCTTTCAGTGTTGATACCATAACTTGAAATTATTCATCTGAGACGCCTCCTCATCTATTCAAAAGAGCAAAGAGAATTGCTCTGGTTTCAGACACATAAAGTCAAACTGCAGCAGCAGCTTTTAAAGGGCCTCGTCTTCATCCCTGGGTTCCGATATATGCCTGGGATGAATGGATTTCTGCTTCAACTTTTGGACAATTGCATGCAGAAGATAACATTTATATCCCTAAGGATATAAATGATCACAATTAAATAAGAATACAAATTAAACTTCTGACAGTTTTTTATGCTTCTCTTTTGTATTGTTAGTAATCCAACCTTTGCAGAAAGTGCCATTCATTCTGCACAGCTGTCCAGTCAAAAACACATACTCATCTAAGAGTTAACATATTTCCTGTGAATTAGGCAGTTTAATGTTTTTTAAGCCCTTTATTAGAATAGAGTAAAAACACAAAAACTCTAAGGGATCGACTGAGGCAGCCATTAAAGATCTCATTTGGCTTCTTTTGGCGGCAACTCCGTTCACTTGGAAAACAGCTTTCCTCTATTTGCTACAGTTACACTTCCTGCTCCAGGTGCGCCTCTACCGCCACCTGGCGGTTCATGAGGGAACCGGAAACAGCGCACCAGTTTTACTTTCCAAACGGCTTTGTTTAGCTTTTTTTTTATGCTGACATTGCACTGCCAGAAACACGCAACAATCCCGAATAAACGACCAGACGCCGACATTTGAAGTGCTCTTGGAAGGAGGGACGAAACTGTTAACTCTACACCCATAAAACCAAAAATAAATCCAGGTGACTTATATATAGTTCTGGTCATAAAAGGGTTAGCGAACTATGCCATTGGGGTTTTGATCTTAATGCTCCGACACGAATAGTCTGAAAATGATTTGAGGCGTTGCCTGGAACTTGTTTGTTTTTGTGTAATTTATGAATCTTAGTGCACATTACAGAATACGTCCCGACTGCTGAGCTCCATTAGTCGGAGTGTCGGCAACAGAACACTTTAAGGTTTTATTTGGAATGACAGATTTCACTAACTTGGAGTGAAAATGGAAAGTAAACATACCTTTAGGGAAAATACAGATTTCTTCTACAAGAAGTGCTCTCAACACCCGTCATTGCTATGCAAGCCAAAACATTCCGGAGATTGGGGGGGGGGAGAAAAAGTCCAGTAGAAAGAATTTCATCCTTAGACATTATGCAGTAAAGTATGTTAGTAGTCTAGCAGCAAGTAGAAATGCTAGGTAATAAAGAACACAGAGGTTCATTTCAAAGGCTTGGACTTAAAATGCAGCAGATTGTCGCTCTCCACATGTATTTACTTCCCTCTAAGCCAGTGTTTTTCAACCTTTTTTGAGCCAAGGTACACTTTTTTAATTGAAAAAAATCACGAGGCACACCACCAACCAAAAATGTAAACCAAGATACTCTGTAGCCGCCTATACTACATATATAGTCATTCTTATCAAAGTGTCTTGAATAGGAATCAAATAAACACAAAAATGTATTTTTATCACATTTTACATTTCTTATTTCACATTGCACTTAACAAGTCCACTTCAAAAATACACCTGAACACCTGAACAGTGCCACATCAATGTGATGTTAAATTTAAAGAAGTTGTAGAAAACTTCAAAGTGTTTTACAAACTAATCCACAAGCATTTTTATAGCTGGAATACAGAAAATAATTCTTATTCTGAAAGAAGCAATAATATTTGGGAAAGATTTCA
>NW_006800005.1:1538000-1641156 GCF_000485575.1 Poecilia formosa | reverse complement strand
TAGGTGAAATTGGATAATTTCCACGGCACACCTGACGATCACTCACACGGAACAGTGGTTGAAAAACACTGCTCTAAGCAAAATGACCCACAATTCTTAATAACAGAAGTCTGAAAAATGTGTTACAATCAACCAGTTTCAATCTGGCACTCTAAAACAGAAACTCCAGTGAGTCCAACTAGCTAACTATGCATGGCCCAAAAGTAGCACAGTACATGCATCTTTTTATTTCTCTTTCTCACTGTTTACGTTTTAATGATATACATGATAACAACAGAAACGTAAGTGAATTTTAAAAGAGCTATATCTAGAAGTTAGAGTCCTTGTCAAACGGCGTTTTGACTAAAGTCCGAAAGGTTAGAGTCCTTGTCAAACGGCGTTTTGACTAAAATCCGAAAGGTTAGAGTCCTTGTCAAACGGCGTTTTGACTAAAGTCCGAAAGGTTAGAGTCCTTGTCAAACGGCGTTTTGACTAAAGTCCAAAGGGTTGGAGTCCCAGTTGACGGCGTCTCAACTAAAGTTCTACAGCTTTTTGTTTATCTTTCTCACCGTTTACGTTTTAATGATGTTTTTTTTAAATCTCTTTCTCTTTCTCACTGTTTATTACATGCTGTTTTTATTTTAATTATGTAAAGCACTTTGAAACGCCTTGCTGATGAAATGTGCTATACAAATAAAATTTGATTGATTGATTGATTGATTGATTGATTGATTGATTGATTGATTGATTGGATTCAATGAATACAAATGCATGCCACAGGTTTAAGATTTTACTTTAGTAAAAAAAAAAAAAAAAGCCGCCCACATCTGCTTTTCCTTCCACTTCTAGATAAAATAAAATCTAAATTTACGACACAGACAGAAGTTTGAATTTCGTTTCTGTAACGTGACAAATTGTGAAAAGGTTCAAAGGGTATGAATACAAATGTGTTGCGACACGTTAGAGCAAGAAAAGGATGCCTGGAAGACATTCAGCTGCTCCTGCTTCTGACCCCTGGGTCGGAAGCAGCAGCAGCTGAATGTCAGCAGCTTTATTTATCTATTAAATGAAAAGACGGGGATAGAAATCCAAATATAGATTCTTGTATTTCACTAAAAGATTTGGCAATTCTACATAGAATCGACACTATTTAAAGAGGCAATGCAAGGAAATTAACCGGATTTTGACTACTAAACGGTCAAAATCTGGAATTGTTTTTCAACTCTTGTTCAGTCTCTTGAACAAGAGACAGTGAGCTTGTATCCTCTGATACAGTGAGCTTGTAGCAGAGGACCCTCAAATGTTCGCATCCATTTCATCTGCGTCTTGTGTGTGTGCCCTGACGTATAAGCGGAGCTTGTACGTGGGTTTGAACAATGCCGTAAGTCTGACAGGCTGCCATCTGCGTCAGAGCCTCCTGTCCAAGCATGGGACAGAGAGTAGACGTGGGAGCAGCTGACCGGATTCTCCTAAAGCCCCCCACCGACGGCCTCACAGCTGACAGTTACTAAGTTAGAAGAATCAGGAAGGAACGACAAAAAAATAAATCAATCCAAAAGGATCCAAAAGCATCTCACTTAGTAAAATGTTCTTGTCTAAAACTGTCCACCCGGTGAGGTGATTCTTTAATTTGGTTTTATGTTTGGAAAGGAGGGAGGAGTAAGTCATGCTCTCAAATCACAGTGTCATAGCTGTATCACCTTTCTAATTATAAACCTGAGCCTTCACTCTCCCAGAATGGAAGTTTAGCCAGGCCCCTGTGTGGCCTAAAATTAGCCCCCCAATATACCCCCACTAGTAAGAAGCCTCTACCCCCCCGAATTGTTAACACGCACACACATGCGCACACACACACAGCGGGCCACACTGCAGTTTCTACAACTCTTGGAGGACCTCTCTTGTCTTTGCTTCCTACTTTAACAATGCCAACATCAGCGGGGCTAAAAGCAACTTAAGGTAGGGGTCTCGTCTTTTCTGAGTAATCTGTGAAGTTTGTCTTCTACTGACACACACACAGAAAAGAAAAAAGCAATCAAGCTGCTCACCGTGAGTAAAATCAAAACTGATTTGCAGATGAAGTCGTCCTGACCCCGTCTTTGCTGGGAGTGTGACAATGGCCGTGGGCCAGCCTGTCAACATGAGTCTGATGGACGTATCGAAGATCTTCTCCCTGCTGCAGCCCAAGGAGGAGGACGAGGACGGCGAGCAGGCTCGGGCCTTGAACGACGCCGTGGGCGCCGACGACGCGCCTCTGCTCTCCCAGCTCCTCGCTCAAGAGAAATACCAGCGGTGCATCAATGCTCCGAGCGGCTGGGGGGTCCCGGTGACCCCGCTGCGCACCGCCGCTGCCCTCGGACACCTGAAGTGCCTGGAGGTCCTGTTGGAGCACGGGGCGGAGGTTTGTCGCCGTCACCGGGTGTGTGTTTATTGCTTTTGCTGCCCGGTCAACCCAATTATGAGAAAACACACTCAAATGGAAAAAGAAGTTGGCACCGATCTCCAGATTTATTTATTTATTTTTGGGGGGTATTTTAAGCCCACCGCGATAAATAATTTCGCACGAGCCGTGAATCAAACATCTAAGTATAACGGCGTGCGTAGTGAAGTAATTGCTGCACTTTGTTTACCGAGTGCCATTTCATACCAAAAAGTGCAGTCATCTCGGATGCCTCAACCCGCCGGGGTTAAGTTTGGAGCAACGAAAGCAAGAAAATAAATCATTATTTTAAAGAGCCACTGCATGATTGGTTGAGGAATGCAGTTTAATTATATGTCATATTTTTTGCGCAGAAGTTGAAAAGTGAACAGAAAGCTCCCCAGAAGGCAAAACTATAAATGTAGTTTGACCTCAGAATCAAATATGGCTGCTTTGCAATGAAAAGTATTTGCAGTCAATACAAAAAGAAACTTCAAAAAACGCTTTTTTTTTTTTTTTTTTGCTCTAAGTTGCAGCCTGACGTTAGAGGAGGGGGGTGTATTAAGTGAAATCCACTTTTTGGTGCTTTATGTCACGTTCTAATGTCATCCCCTCGTCAGAAACGTACCTCGAGAGCTTTGCCTCGATTCTTTTCATGTGTGTTCCATTCATGCCATCTAAATGCTCGCTCTCACAAAACGCTGCCTGTTTCCACACAGCTCCAGTCTCCAGGCGAGCTTCCGCCTCACAGAGCGCCCCTCCTCCACCCCTTCTTCTTCTTCTCTCTTTTTTTTTCCTCAACTACATCAGGCTTAGCAGCAGCAGCAGCAATTAAACACCTGGTGGAACTGAGAGTCTGCTGAGCTCATCATAGGAACAGCCTCTCAGTCCAATCCGCCAACGACTGCAAATGAATAACGAGAAGCATATTACGAGGACGCGTTTAAAGGGGCTGCGCGCAAGAAAGTGTAGAAGCTTCTTAAAGAGACAGAGGCGCAATTTCAAGCTGGCAAATTTCAATCCTGAACGTCTTTTAAGTTGCTTTTGATGTACAAGTCATTTTGAAGGTAACATAACTGCACGACTGTGCTATGAAACGACACCTGGATGTCGGCACAATGTGCCTGGAAAATACATAAATGTTCCTTTAAATAGTGCTAAAAAATATATAAGCAGTAGGAAAAATCTTCAAAGTGTGGCTCTACGTTTGTGTTAAGGCTCCCTGATACCCCGAAATTAAATTCAGTGCAACCGTGTTCAGACTTCCCATAACTACTTTTGAACCTCCTACATTTTACATGCACATTATTAGCATTATTAGCTTGCAGTGCAGGGCTTCCCCCTGAAAACCTGCTAATCCCGGTGGTATTGGCAGCCATGCAGCGGCCCACCATGTTTTTGAGTTTTGAGACAGGAAATTTGAAAATATGACCAGATAATACCTAAACATCAACTACAAAGTCTTAAAAGAGGCACATAAAAAAAAAAACACAATTATAGTAAATATACATATTTTGCACTTCGGTTGTTAGCATGTCGACCAGTAAAGACAGGAAGTGGTTGCAGAGTTTTCATTCTCCCTATATGTTCACATACTGACCCTACTGTGTTGCCGTTGTAGTTCTATCCATTTCACCAAAGAGACACTATCACTGTTACCGTTCCATAAATAAACCTATAATAAATAAACCAACCTGGTGGTGGGGGGGAGGGCAGATAAAGCCTGGTGGCCCGCCAGGCTTATGATAGACTGGGGGAAACCCTGTAGTGCTAAACTGAGCATATAACTTAGAAAATCTCACCTGCTTTTATGAAGGTGAAACTGGAAATAAAGTTGAGCTTGAAGTCATTCCCAGATCTAAACCTCCCAACTTTGGAGGTGAACAGAAAGCAGCAGAACAGGAGGCAGCAACACTGGTTTGTCCCTTGTCCTCTGTCATCCTGTTTGTGACAGGCATTCTCAAAGGCTTCCTCACTCTGACTCTCTCTGAGAAGTTCCTGATAAACCACAGATCACAGGGGTGTTTTTTAATAGCTTATCATGTAGGAGGGTTTTGTTTTTTTTTTTTTAGCTTTTTATCTTAATGAGTTTCATTGTATTTACCTCGGAAACAATCAATAGCGAGATTTCTTTCTGCGCACCAAACTTGTGGCACAGTTTGAGAACAATGTGTGTTCTGCATGACTTTGTATCCACATCCCTACAAAGTGAACTGATTAGTTAGAGCCAACACTCCCGGTGAGTGAATCAGCAGTTTTTATCAGTGTTGCTGTCCTCGCTGGTGACCATTAGCTTAGCATATTGCCCCCTCATTAGAAGCTCATTGTGCTGTGGAAGCCTCCCAATGAACTACTTTTTTTTTTCTTTTTTTTATTGTAACAAGCTGCCGAATTCTTGGCCTTATGCACAGCGCTTGCGCAGACTAAACTCTTCCCAAACTTGGACAAACTACTAAAACATGTTCACTTCGATGCTGCATGCTATGGAGCTGTGCAGCGTAACGTTTAAGACTGCTTCAGTGTGTTATATCTTTAATCAGGTATTTCTGACAATAAACATTTTCTATTTATTAAGTGTGGGGTTCTCCCCCCACCCCCCATTTTTGTGGTGAGAAATCCATCAAATTTAGGCAAAGAATCACATGTTTTTCATTGAGTTTGGAGGTGTTTCCACCGATAATTTCAGTGTTTTGATCCCTTAGATATTTGGTCATTTCCTTTTGCCTTGTGGCATGGAGCTCCATTGTGCCGGAAAAATCCGTGATCATCATCAAATTGCTCCCGGATCATTGAGCAAAGTTGCTCTTGGAGGACATTTTGATCCCATTTCTTACTCATGGCACTTAGTAGGCAAAATCATGAGTGAGGTAACTCGCTTGCACATAACAAGAGGCAAGTCCAAACATAAATTGTCTGAAGGCTTCAGTGTCAACGCTAGCATTCACCTTCTTTCCTCCACAGACAAGCATTTTCTCACATCCAGAAGACAACAATCCTGGTGTGTCCTTCTGTGTTTCAGTCTGTCCCCTCCATGTTTTTCTCCTTGAGGAAGAAACACACTAAACCTTAGTTAGCCCTTAGTTAGCTGCAACATGTTTACCTGCCTACTCCTTTTGTTGCAGAGCAATGACGGCAGCACACGTTTTCTTCAAGGTTAAAAAAAAAGACGATTGGCTTCAAACACAAACCAATCGCATGTTCCAAAGCAACTCTTTGACCTCATCATGCAGTCACTGAAGTGATGCTGAAAGGTCATTTAGGGACAGGGCCAAAACAGGTTAAATCAAGCTTTCTGGATTAGGTACAATTTCAATCACTCTTCATAGCAGCCGAGACACAACTCAATCAACTCCCATAAAAACTGAAGGTTATTTCTGTCAGTCTCTGAACTTTTGGACACTACTGTACTCTACTATATGACTAAAGACAAATTAACCATAAATCATATTTCTGGAAAAAAAAATCCTACAAAACAACTTAACAGTTCCAGACAATTTGTTAAATTTTGATATGTGCGTTCTCCAAGGCCCGGTTGTTCCAAAATGTATTGATAAAACCCATTAACAAACTGTTAAAATATTAATAATTAGCAGTCTCTCCATTCAATAAGTAACTTTAACATTCTTTAACTTCTTAAAATATTATTCACATTGAGCAGTCCCTCCACGATTTTGTTTGACGGTAAATGTCACTTTTTGTTGGTGGCCACGTGACATCAAGTAAATCTGAAGCAAAATTGGAGAAGAAGTAAGAAATACTGCCACCTGCAGGTGAGAGTTAGCATCACTTAAATCCAGAGGTTTGACCATTTTTGCGAAAAACTTTGCAGTAAACCCATGTGGAATAAAAAAAAAATGCGCGAAAACGTTCGGGGATGTGTTGATTATGTGCAAGTTTCCGCAGAGGAACTGACTGATGCAATTTGGCTGTAAACAGATTAACAACTGCTTTGATTTCACTGACAAAATATTTAAGCACAAAACCTTTGTAATTGAAGGTTATATTTATGTGTCACTCTCGAGTTGTATACCATTGTAGATCAAAAAATAAAACTGAAATTTTGAGAGTAACTTCAGAAAATTTCAAGGAAAACAATAGAAGTTAAATTAATCTAAAAATCTGAGTTTTTTCTTGCAATGTTTTGACTATTCAAACTCAGACATGTCCATGTTTGTTTTTTTTTTGGCAGAAATTTACTCATTTATTAATAGCTAAGACCCTGATACGCCATACAAAAACCTTAGTGCCGAGTCATTGGGCGAAAGGCGGGTATAACCTAGCCTAGTTAGAAATAAATAAAAATAAAAATAATCAGCTCCTTCCTTGTATTACACTTCACTTCGTGCAGAGGGATTTATTGCTTTCTGGGGGTGTAAATTGTGTTAAGGTCTTGAATTTTACCCACTAGCTAACTGTTGCCCTTTGTGGTATGCTCCAGTTCAGCGTTATAAGCTTACCTGAAATTGCCTGTGCTGTAAACAATCATCGTCCATTGCGAAGGGCCGACCTGGCGTGGCCAACACTGACGGATCGGCTTTGTTCACTTCCTCCGACTTCTTCTTCTTTAGATTTTAATGGCAGCGTGCATCCATTAGTGTTGCACTACTGCCATCTCTTGGATTTTAATACTTATCTTTTCTCAAATTCTCCTAAAGAGACTCGGGGGGCTCTTCGACTAGGGTTGCCAAGGGACCAGTCCCTATATATTTAAAGCCGGGGAGGAGAGAGAGAAAGAGAGACTGCGTTGTGTCCGTTGGTCTTTTACCCAGAAAGCAGCTGGGCACAATATCGCAACACCAATACCGTGAGTGAAACAATAACTGGGGCAGCCTACTATATAAAGTAATCGGGGACCCTCATTTTATTGTTATACATCCACATTTGTGGAATATGGAACGGGTCGCTACATTTAACAGCCAAATGCGGGATGGTTCCGTATTTTAAGGGACGGGTGGCAAACCTACTCAAACCTTTACTGTAGTGAATCGGTGTGTGAATGCAGGGCTTCAGTTTTATGCTTGCTCTACCCTAAAATAACAGAATTTCCTTACAGGAAGTATCATTGCCCTCCCCCTCTCCTTTTCCTTCAAAATCCAGATAGACGTTTTGGATGTGAAGGCCCAGACGCCTCTGTTCACAGCTGTGAGTGGGAAACACTTGGACTGCGTGGCGGCCCTGCTGAAGGCGGGAGCCGACCCCAACGGCAGCCAGTACAACAACTGCTCCCCGGTGCTGACCGCCGCCAGGGAGGGTGACGTAGACACTCTCCGGGAACTGCTGCGGTTTGGAGCCGAGGTGGACGTCCGGCCGAAGGTCCCCGAGTGGGCCTCCAACGCGACATCCTGCAGAGGGCCCCTGTACATCTCAGCCGTTTATGGACACCTGGGCTGCTTTAAGCTGCTCCTGCTGCACGGGGCCAACCCCAACTATAACTGCACGGACGAGAAGATGCTGGCCAGGATCAAGCAACCCAAGACTGTTGTGGAGGTGTGTCTCCGTTACGGGTGTGGGGTGGAGTACATTCAGCTGCTCGTAGACTTCGGGGCAGACGTCTATCTACCTACACTCATTATTGACAAAACTACAAAGCAGAATGAAGCGCTACTGCTGCTGCTCAGAGAGAGAGGTGAGTCTGATACATTTAAATTAAATGCTTCCTTCTGCAAATGGTTCACTGTTGTCATTTTTACCCAAACAGTTTGTCCCAAAACGCTGATGTCACAGGCCCGGCTGGCAATCCGAAGACACATCCCGTTTGCCGACAAGGACCCTGCAATAGACAGTCTGGACATACCTCTCGTCCTGAGGAACTACTTAAAGCACATAAACGCTGAACCTGAGTGATTTTACTTTGAGTTTACCTTTTTTTCTGTTGTTCGATTTTCCTTGTTTGATTTTTTTCCCCTCAAATTTCCTCGATGACCAGGACAAGACAAAAAAAACTGTAGCAGCAGTTTTGTCCTGTCGCACTCCTTGAACTTCTCCACATTTTGTAACTACAACCACACTTTAGTGGTCAGATTTTGAGTGATAGAATAAAACACAAAAAGGAATAATTAGAATGTGGGGGGAAACAGTGATGCATGGTTTTCTACATCTTTGACAAATTAAAATTTTAAAGATGTGGTATTGTTTTTTATTCAACCCCTGAGTCAATGCGTGGTAGAGTCATCTGCTGCTGCTGTAACGGCTACAATTTTTTGTTGTTGTTGTTGTTGTTGTGGTACATCTCCAAAATACTGACATCTTTTGCACTATTTTATAGCTCTGACTCAAGTTCGACAAAAAGTAGAACATGAAGATCCATTTCCATCTTGCTGTTTTGCAAACCTAGAGGGATTTGGTCAAGCTTTAATTGAGACATTCTGGCACAAATTTATTAAAGGTATTCAAGAAAAAAAAAAAACAGTGTACACATTTCAGAATCTTATTTATATCGTTTTCCAATCTGTCCACAATCATGCACTACTTTAATCTATCTCATAAAATAGAAAAATATATTGAATAATGTGGTCATAGTCTAGTTGCACCATCTGGAAAAGTTCATTGTGGAAACATCACGCAGGCTGGTCAGGCTCTTTAGATCTCTGTGTGCGTTTCACCAACTAAGACAAAGGATTATCCAAATGTTGGGGGGGAAAATGTGTGTAAAATGTAACACCGTGTCTGGCCACTAGAGACCACAGTCACACAGCACAATGCTTCTGTCCCCATTAGAGGCTCCTCATGGGCAGCTTGGATCATCCAACCATGGTGTGTTTTTGCATCAGCTTCAAGACCCCACTGAATTTAGACCCAACTGAAAAAAAGACGCACACACGCACACACAGACACAGGCTGTCTGTAGCACACCAGGATGTCTCAGATCTCCGGCAGCAGAAAAGAAGAAGAAGAAAAAAAAAAATCTTGCATCTTTGGACTTCAAAACATCAGGAAGCGGAGTGAACAGCCTACGATTCAGCGTGGCCAAGAGGGAGATACGTTTGCGTAACTCCCCATTACTTATTCATCGCAGCAGAGTCATGTGCAAGCTACCGTTTGTGGCTGGGAGTGTGTTGATTTCTTTTATTTCTGTGACGCGGTCGTGTTTATCTCATGCCCTTTAATCTTTCCTTTGTAACGTCTCCTGGAGTGAGTGTGTCATGTGTTGGAAACAGCTCCTACAAACAGGAGGTGATGTCACGCGACAGGAAACTCAACAACAATGCAACCCCGCCGTCCCCACTCTCACACACACACGCGCACACACACTGATGCCTCGACACGGCGTTCTGTAGAGGTTTTTATTTTCAACAAAAGTACAGCTATATCAGATATGGATTTATTTTTTTTTCTTTACAGCGAAGTACAACATATTCCCAGTGCTTCTGATTACATCAAAACATATAATGTACATACAGTTGACATCTCCACTCTCCCATTCACAGTTTCTGGATTGAATAGGCATTATTTTTCAGGTTTTTATCCATTTCTACAACAAATAAAGGCCAGCAAGAAAGAAAGGAAGGAAAAAAGGTAGAAAGAAAGAAGGAAAGGAAAAAAAAACACTGTTTGCATATGGTGTCAAAAAGATGTGGAGTACATTTTTTGTGACAGAAAAAAAAAAAAAAAAATCCGGACCTCAAACCTGATGGTAATATACAATGAAAAGGTTTGCAAGTGTGGGGATTGAAGTCTTCTCGTTGTCACTGAACACCACATGAATATATGGCTCGTCGAAGACTTTGTACCCTGACTACTCTGAAACAACACAGGACCCTATAATCAGCTGTGAGGAACTACTACTGAAGAGTCGGCGACAGTGCCTTGCAAAAATATCCAAACGTCTTGTACTTTTTTCAAATCATGTCACATTACAACCAGAAACTTCTCTGTACATCATTGGGATTTTATCTGAAAGCTCAACAAAAGGTTATGCCATATTGAGAAGTCATGAAAGCACGGTACACTGCTTATTATTATTATTATTATTTTCTTTTTTATTATTTTTGGGTTTTGCATTTCTCTACAAAACCCAGTTCTTTGGGGATTTGGGGGGGGTTCTTGTTGGACAGAGAACTTTTGCAAACATTAGTTTTAAAATCTTGCAATAAATTCTCAATTGGATTTAAGCCCTGACTTTGACTGGGCCATTTTTGATATTAGCTGCTTCATTGTGGTTGTCCTGAAGTAAGGTAAACCTCCGCTTCAGTTCCAAGCCTGTTTGTTGTCCTGTTCAGCTCCATGTACTCTAAAACCGATGATGAGAAGCATCTCCACAGCATGATGCTGCCACCACCAAGTTTTGCTGTCGATAGCGTGTGTTATTCCTCACAAATATCGCTCCGCATGTCGGCCAGAAAGCTAATTTTTGGTCAGGAGTACATTGCAAATGAGAAAGTTTATGGGTGTTGTTGAGTAATATATTTCTTTTTAGAGTCTTAGATTTTAAATTTAAGCATTTTTCCTGTATACTGCCAAGTTACATCAATGTGAAAGATGCTTATTATTATTTAATTTTTGAGATGCTGTCATTGAATGTAAAGAAAACTACTTTTTAACAGTTTGTTAATAGGTAGTTTTATCAATAGTTTCTGCTACAACTGGCAATTTGAGGACAGTTGTGATCTTGAAATGAAAATGAGACACCCTTGATTTAGGTCATTTATGAAGGTTGGGGGGCGGGGGGTATCATATATATGTCTGCCACACCTTTCAGATTTTTATTTGCGCGAGGCATGTATCGTTCAACCTCAACCTCTCAAGAACACACCGCATTACGTTGGTGTATCAAATAAAATCCCAACAAAGTCAATTAAAGTCAGTAGCTATGATGTCACAAAATGTGCAGAAGCTCAAGATGTTTTCATATTTTTGCTGGGCACTTTGTGCTGAACGTGGATGATTACTGGCTCAAGTTAACTCTGGACTATAGAAACCAAGAATGACAAAAATCTAAGCGTTCTCTAATAGTTTTCTGTCCACTGACTTGGCTTACATGAGCAGAGACAGAAAAAAAAGAAGAAAAAAAAAAACAGACCTCAAAGTGGACAGATGGCTGTCCTTTAGGACTCCTAAAAGGTCAGATTGATAGTTATATAAGAATAAACAAACCCAATATATACATTATTTAAACTGCTTGGCCCAAACTTAATGACCCTAATACTGATAGCAATAAATAGAGTAGTAAATTTTCCATGTCAAGTCATTACTTAAACTAGAGAGAATGATTTCAATGGGTGGACCTAGCTTTAGCTTGTGTAAAGAGGAGGGGGGTGGGGGGTACTCCACGTGTTTTCATGTCTTCTGCTCGACTACAAATCTATACACGAACAGCCGCGATCAGAGCTAACTCCTATTTGGTTCACTGTTGTCATAGAAAAATTATACCCGTTTTGCCTCCGCTTGATGATGGCACTCCAAACGAAACACGATAAAGTCAAATAAAAATAACCAGCAGTCTGCAGTGTGAAGGAAAAGCGTGCTAAACGAAAAGCTACGGATTAAAATACCCATTTTTATCTGGGCACGGAGACCAGCGGTGTCTGTCGTTTCACCTAACAGACGTTTGATTCAGCATGAGAGACTGACATGCTCCTCTAAGTGGCAATAAATAAAAACAAAAACCCCAAACCAAACAAAACACAGGCTACAACTTTGGAGCGTGAAGTGAGCAGGATACAGGTGGACAGAGACAACAACTCCCTTTAGTGAGATGGCATGGCTTCACGAATGAATGGTTCCGCTATGAGGGGAGGGGAAAGAAAGAAAGAAAAAAAAAACAAATAGAAGAGAAAAGAAAAGCGTTCGGAAGTTCGATGAACGTAAATAATCCGTTAAGAGTTGGCTTAAGTCTCATGCAAAATATTGGATGCCACAAGCATGCATTTACCTGGGTACTGAGGTCTACCGCACGCTAGAACTGGAACAACATTCGTCTCCAACGCAAAATATCCAAATATATGATCTGTTCTTTTTACACTATTTACAGAGTGTAGCAGATAAAGTTAAAATAGATGACTTCTTTCGGTTCATAACTCACTATTAATAATATACTCTGAAATGTGAAGTCTAACTTGAGTAACGTGAATCGGTTTCCTACTCTAAACTCAAATCAAATCCTCTTTCTGCGAGATATATAGATAACAAAATGGAACTCTACGTAGCTGGAATTAGAACAAAACTTCCTCTCTGTGCAAGTTGATTGCAGCTATGCGAGTGTAACACAAAATAATAACAATAATAAAGTGTTTCAAAGTGTTTCAGTCAGACAACACTGTAACTACTGGAGCGGGGGGAGGAGGTGGGGAGGGAGGGAGGGAGGAGAAAGGCCTGACCAATTGTCGGATTTGTTGGGAGTTTTGGTGCACTGGGAGTTGGAGTGGGGGCGGGAGTCGGGGGTTCGGTGGGGTGGAGGGAGGGGATGAGGAATTCCCAGTGTGTGGACGAGAAGAAGAGAGAAAGGAAGAAATGCACCGAAGGGAAAATACATGACTAATTCAAATCTGCCAGTGAAAACTGAATAGATAATCACTAGTGGAATGCTGGAAGGCACTGTTAGATAGCATCTCTCTTCTCCGCAGCAGAACGGGCCAGCAAGTGATTGTGCATTTGTGTATGTAGGTGTGCGTGTGCGTGTGTGTGTGTGGTGTTGATCTGACGGGGCGGTGAGTAAGGGGCGAGGAGGGTGGTGGTGGTGGATAGGTGTAGCACGGGACCTGAGGTTATCATGGCCTGGGAACCATTTCTTTTTGCTGTGCCAGGCATGAGAGTTAATCTTCCAAGACAATCTCACCGGGAGCCATCTCTACAGACACCAGCAGCCGACTCACCCGTTTCTCAACTTCCTTTACTGAAACAGAAACTGCACGGCATACAAAGCAAGCCCAAGGTCTCGTTTTCCCATAGGTTATAAGGCCCGTAAGAAGGCAAACAAAATGACACAGGACGATATTTATCTCTTCCATAGAAAACCGTAAGTGATTAGTGAAGATATATAATGATATATCACATTGCACAATTGTCATACTGTATATGCACTGTCCATCGGGTGGTAGAATCCAACACAAAATGTACTTCTGAGGTCAAAACATGATCACACGGCATGGACACATGGTTCACTTACATTCCTGGAGTAGAATTACGCCTTCGTGATGAGCGTCAATCGTTCTTCTTTTGTTTTGTTTTTTTCTTTTCCCCTCCTCAGATATCCTCCCTTATCTAAACGCCTCGCCAGGAGGACGCGGCGCGCGGCGAGGATCTCTCTCCCAAAGCAGCTGCAGGGACTTTGTTGATTAAACAAATCAATCTGATCGGGGGCTCGGTCCTTTGTAAATCACTTAACGGTTGCCGGAGCTAACTGCCAGAAACACGGATCAGATCTGGAAAGCGACGTGAAGGAAAAGGGAGGGGGGGGAGATTCAAAGTGTTAAGAGATTAATGAATCTGTCGGGAGGGAAGGTGCATGCTACAGATTAAATACACCTTTTCGTTCCCCCTCCCATCGTGGTATTGGCTTGTTTTAAAAATCCGAACAGACTCCGAATGTCCTTAACCAGTGAACCGGTTGGGATCCTGGCTAATTTCTCCTCTCTGTAGCATTGCATATTTGTATCCCTTGTACTGAAATAAGAGCAGAAGAACTCAGACTGGATATATTTAACAGTGTGAACACTACAAAATCAACTCAAGAAGTCCGTTTTTTTGTTGGTTTTTTTTTTGTTTTTTTTTGCTTTGTTTTTTTTCTTTTTGGACCTTGGCCGATGCATCAACTTGACTTTTACTGCTCATTTCTGGAGGTAGGCTGTGCTCTTTTCCAAACACCCAGTAAGCTGCCAGCACAGTGCTACAGGGGTGGTCTCTGGGGAGAGTGGCGGCGTGGGGGGACTGTGACGCGAGGCAGGCCGACCGTACCCTGCCTATATCCTGCTCGCAGACGGCTCATCTGAGCGGGACGCGCTGAGCATCGCTGTGAGCCGATGTGAATACCCTGTCACGAGCAACTGGCGAGGGGATGTAAATATTCTATTGATGTTCCGACTATTGATTTGTTCCCTGACCTGTCATATCATGGCCGATGGCAGGTTTCCAAAAGAATGAAACTCTTCCTCTGCGAGGAAGAAGCTGAGCAGGTGGACCGGGAGATAGAGAGGACAAGAGGAGCAGGAAGAGAAGACTTGGAGGCAGACATTAAAAAAAAAAAATAAAAATAAATAAAACGGAGAGGGGCTTTCATAAGTAAGTGTGGATGGATGGTTTCAGTGGAGCGGCGACGGCCTGATCCGTCTGGGATTGTCGAGCTGGGCGGGTCCTGAGCGCATCGGGTTCCCGTGTCATCCGTCGAGCTCACATTCAGAGGGATCGCGGCGCGGCAAGGTCTCGCTCCCACGAGGACCGACCCAGCTTAACCTCGAAGGCTTGCTATTTCCAGAAGATGACGATGATGATGATGACAACGACGATGGGCTCAAAACAAAATCATTTAACAATCTTAATAACTCCAGAACATTCAGAAGGTGTGAATGTGCAGAATCGGAGGGATAAAGTCTGTGACAGCAGAGTCAGCTGGAGAAGAAGCGTGATGACGTTACTAACAAAGAAGAATTGTTGTAAAGGTGTGTCTTTTTTTTTTTTATCCTCAATTTTGAAATTCAAGTCTCAAAGTCCTCTTGGTGTTTCCGATCAAATCATATAGTAACATTGGTCCTTAACTTCAGAGTCTCCTGTGTGTTTGTGGTGGTTGTGTTTTCTTCATCATGGGACGTAATCATCCAGTGTTTAGTGCTTCTAAGAAAAATAGCTGGTCCTTCAGAAGAGTCTGTGTTTCTCTATTTCTTAAATGGAGCTAATCTACTAAAATTCTGCCAGAAAGGCCCCTGGCCTCTCTTGGATTGACTGAATTCAAAAACCTCTCCTTGTGCCATGTCCTCCGTTACCTCATACTGCCCCGCGCTGAGGGGGTCCTGCGGGGGCGGGTATGAGGGGGGCGTGCACCTGTTTACACCTGGGAAGGCAGGCGCAAATAAAAACAAGCAAGGGGTTCAAGGGATTTTGGGGGGTGGGGATTGAGATAGGGTAAGGAAGCGGTGCAGATCACAAAGCAGAAAAGAGAAGAAGAAAGAAGAAGAAAAAGAAGAAGAAGGAGAAGAAGGAGGGAGGCAGCAAAGGGGAAACATCATCAGTTTCATGTATGAAACAGGCAAAACAACTAGAGATGCAGCGATAAACCGGCTGGTGGCCAGACTGCCCCGAAACAGAAAAATCCAATCGTTTTCCGATCACTCGAACGCAACCGCATTGTGCTGACAATGAGACTCTTCAGTGTGGACGCCGTTACTGAACGGAGGAGAGACTCAAACTATTTTCAGTATCAGACAGGTGTTTAAGTAGGGAGTCAGAAAAAGTAGATTGAAAAGAAAAATGTTTTCTTCAGTTTGTTCACACGTCAAAGAAAAAACAAGTTTGAGAGGGCGAGACTTTCAGCGGATAACAGCAATGCTATTTTATTCTTTCGCTGAGTTTGGAAATGTTGGCACATTTTTGAAAATCACATTGTTGAAGTAAGAATCTGCATTTTTATGTATCCTATTGCTAATATACAATGCTGAACGCCATAATTATCTCTCTTTGACCAAGAAATAATAGTAAAAGCCTGTTTTACGTGACTGCTCTGTTATGTGATTCTGTAATATCACCTCTGCTCCTAATAAAGTTAACTAAAAAATGGTCAGCTATCTCTATATATCTATGATTCATTTAGTTTTCAAGTCAAGATGTCACACTGTTACAGATATTAATTTGTTTTGAGGCCAATAACGCTATTAAATTGTACATTTCTTTAATTTATGCTTTTATCTGTCGGCTCTTTGAGATTAACTACAATATTCAAAGTACCGAAATGGTTGGTAAATAAAAAAGAAAACAGAATAAAAAAAATAGATTTAGCAATATAAACAAACCCTGACAACGTGCAATGTTACACAGAGTTATTGGAATCGATTAACACTGTTGTCGCCAGGTTCACGTTTTACGCAAGTCGGAATCTGGCCACCAAAACTTTAACCGGTGCATCTCGGACAACACCACAACATCAAGTCATGCTTCACACAGAAAACAGGCACGCAGGCGAACAAGATTAGCTACCAGTTATCATTCCGGCATATTTAATCTCGAGACATGATACACTTTGGTCAAAACGATGAAAGCTGAATCGGCAGAAATGTGAAATTCAGCTGCAGCGATGACACAGTGGAGGACGGCGACGTTATTCAAACAAACTCTGAGGCAGCGCAACAGGAGAACTGACAGGTTCCACCTGAAATGATCAAGACACCAAGCGTCTGGAGTCTGTTCTTCCGAGTTTGTTGTCTGCGCCTTTGTTTGAATAGCACCGTTTGACACTTACACACACTACACACACACACACAGGTGGAGAAAGTAGAGCCAACAGAAAGCATTTTAATATGCACTAATCTACAGTCTACGGTGTCGTTGAGCTACAGTCTACAAGCATCACAGCTATGCTAGTAGGAGTAAGGAATCAGAATTTGAAGATGAAATATTGAAAAAGTTGCCATGGCATCTTAACAAAACAAATCAAAGAGATGAGAAACGGTGTCTTCCGTTTTAGCAGTCGGAGAGGTTGGATCTATTTGTGTTAGTAGAGGCTGTTTATCTTGGATTGTCAAGATAATGCTTGTAAACAGATTGGACAGTGATTGCATGCTCCAGTGCCAACGTTATAAACACAACACCTTCCAATGCTGCTTAGCAGTTGCCATGGCATCTTATTGTGCTAGCTCTAAGGAAAACTCTAATGCATATACCTTTATCATTTTCAAACCATGTCCATACAACATGGCCCTCTTTCTCAAGATGAAATCTATAAATGAATCTGAAATTCAAGAAAGTACTTCACCTTGTGCCAGCCACGTACACATACAGCACTTAGAAACACACAACATTTACTTCTCACAGACATCTACGGGGAAAGGGGGGTTCCTAGCATCAGAGAGAACATTCCAGCTCTAGTTATTACTTCATCGATACCTTAAATGGATGGTCATGCTTATCTGGCAAGAACATCAGTAATGGTAAATGTACAAACATCTAGCCTGGCAGTTTAAATGGCTAAATCTTAAAGGACTGATGCCAGCAAGTCAGGGCATGTGGGTGCTCCGTCCGGTTGGAGGAAAAACGGGTTTCTTTGATGTGTTCTTCTGCTACCGAACTCACCGTTGCATGTTCGGTAGATGTCCCCGTCCCAGTGACATGGACAAAAGGCGTAGTGCCGAAATCCTCGCTCCAATTCGCCACACTGTGTCGTGGCAACATTACGCTGCATTTACAGGCGATGGGAAGCTACACCAAACACCTTTTAGCTCAGAGAGGGAGAGAAACGCGTCTGGAGTGGTGCTGCTATTAATGGCGTCTAGACAAGCGTGACACAGGACCCACATGTCCTGAAGACTGGGATCATCCTTTAAACTTCATGCAAACAGCCCTCTGTCTTTTCATTGATGCTTAACGGCTGCTTTTCCAACTTGTGCTGCTGACTAAGGCTCGACTCAGACGGAAGACGTTAGACATGCAGCACCCTCCATGATTGTTGGCATCCCTGGAAAACGTGTGGGAAATGCTCCGAAATAAATTCATGCTTCTTTGCAGGAGAATAATCTCACATTTGGACTTGATTTGAAGTTTTTTAGTGATTGTTTTAAGCAGAATAACCGGTTCTGAAATTGCTTGCAACCCGGGGGTTAATAGTTAGAAGAGCCTCAATTGCCAATAGGGCAGCAATTTGCCTGCTTACTTAAAATAGGGAGAACATGCAGAGAGGCGGATCTTTGACTACTCCTCTCTGCAGAATCTGGAGCCTGTTGTATATAATCTCCTCTCTTCAGATCACCTCAGGTTTTCTATGGGACTGAGATGGCTTTGGACAGAAGGTAATTTTAGATTTGTGACTGTAGAACAGGAAAGGCTTTTTTATTTTGTTAACCAATGGGTGTGTGGATAGTGTTCAGTGGTAGCTATGGAGACCTGGTGACCCCAAAGTGCGTCTTGTTGCAGCCAAAAACCAACATGCTATTTGTTTTTGCCTGCCTCTGGTACACAAGTCCATAAAGTTCATTAGGTGATTCTGTTGTGTGCCAAAACAAAAGGAAATGATTAGAAGTGCAGCGTGGCCTCTCATAACCTGTCATTATCCAATCATTGGAGTTTTTCGGGGTTTTTTTTTTTACTTTTCTTATCATCCTGCTTACTTTGCATAAAGTAAAAACACAAACAGGTCATTGAGACGCTTTGTTTCTCACAGAGTCACTTTAAACTTTTAATCGATGCTCTGACTGTAGATATGTAGCGTTTTAGTTCCTCACTTGTATCAAGATTTTACATTTATTTGATCAAAATTGGTAGGAGTGACTAAAAATAAAAAATAAAAAAAAATCACCACAAGATAAACGTAAAGGTCGGATTTTTCTTCCATTTCTCAGTGTGAGATTATGCTGCTGCAAAAAAACTTAAATTGATTTATTTTAAGGTTTTTCACACGTTTGCTACTGGTGCCAACAAGAGTGGAGGGCGCTGTAGTACAACGAGTAACCATAATCTCTTGACTGTTCTGGGTTACTGGGTCCAAGACTGGCCTATTTCCACTCAGAAACAAGGCATGTGTTAAACGGGGTGCAGGAAGTAAAAAAGGAGAGCAGGTTATTAAAGACAGAGTAAACAGCGATGAGAAGACAGAGTAGATCAGTGAGGAGAACAAAACAAAAAGGGAAAATCACCTGGTATCTTCTTGTTGCCTCACCTTTCTGTTTGGTCACCTTTCTCACTGTCATGGCTGCCTGTCGCTTCTGGTACTCAGAGATCTCAAAACCTAAACAGCAGCACAGGAATTTGGTCAGACATCAACGGAGGTCGACTGGAGCAAAGGTTGTCTTTTACAGAAGCGGAAACAGATTTGAATTAAGTCAGAGACAAATCAAAAACCTTCTGCAGTTCTGATGACGCATCTTTTATGAGTCATTTGTTTCGTCCTGAAGAGAATCCAGCAAGTCTGATCTAGCGTTGGTTTGTTACGGTGATTTTTTTTTGTTGTTATTTTGGGTTTTTATTTGCAACTTTATATGAAACAATCGAACCTACACTGGAAGCTACAGCGGGTGTGTGATTACCAATTTTCTCGTCCTCTTGCACCATCTTCCGCTCTTCGTGGAAGGCCCTGAGCCAGCGGATCTTCTCTTCGGGCTTTTTGGCCAGGAAGATGTGGATCTCCTCGCTGTCTTTGTTGAACAACTTGAAAGCATTCTTAACGCTGACGTTAAAGTCGTCGTCCCGGCCGTCGATGGCGTCCCGAACTTCGTAGCGATCCATGTCGATGCGGCCCTTGTAGTAGAGTATGTCCCGACGTATCAGGTCCTGGAGAGGAGCGAGAGAAGGGTTTCAGTGTCAACGTAAAGGAGGATAAATACAAATGGGCACTTTCCAGATTTTATTTTGTAAATAGGTCTGCCACCATAACAAGAAATTGTCCCAGTAATTATTGTGGTAAACATTAATGTTGTTTTGAGATCATTTTCAAGTGTTATAATGATAGTGGTGTAAGAATGCATGTTCATCCTCTCAAAGACCGATAAACTTTAATTTTGTAACTGGAAGATTTTTTTAAATATTCAAAATAAAACATGACAACCAAAAACAACAACAAAAAAAACCCTCTTACAACCGAAGTCATAGATAAAATTGATTATAATGTCTCTGTAAACAAAATACTAATCACCAAAATGGAAATTATTGAGCTAATCTTAATTTATTATGCCATTAATTGATCAGTTGCTTATTACAACAGGCTTATTTGCAGCAAAATTTAAAATCCCGTTTTATTTTCCTCCTGGTTCAGCATTAAGCATCTCTTTCTCTTCTTCATCTCATAAAATCCAAAATACAACACTATCCTTTTGAAAACGTGAAAGAGCAAATGCAAATTTGTTCTGCATTCTCCAAACCAAAAAAAACCCCAATTCTTTAAGCCTCTTTACCTTGAAAAAAAGAAGGCAAACTATTTATTAATTACCATAGAGAGATAAATGCAGATGTTGCGTCGATTATTGTAATATGCGACGAAGAGGTACAGGAGTACAAAATGCTTCTCCTCTGATGCTACTGAGGGGATGGCAGGATCTCGAGCACACGTTGTACTGAGGATGCTGGATATTAAATAATCAGAAAATAGACTGGAATTTATAATTTAGAGCATATTGAGGCAGAATCCACACAGGGAGGAAAAGAACAGTTACATAAAGACCTAGCAAAATACCGGGGTTAATTTTGAGTGCCAGAGAGTCTCAGCTGAGGGAACTGAAGGGTGGAAAAACAGAAGGACAACATGTCTATTTTCCTTTTCATTTTTTTTTTCCATGTGTCTGCGCTGTGATGAAACTGTTGCTCCTCTGCCTGTGTTAATGCAGTGATCTGGCTCCTGTGTGTGTGTGTGTCTGTGTGTGTGTCCATCTGCATTTGTGTCTCCATCTCGGTGAGTGTATCGAGTCCATCCGAGCGTAAACATTCGTTTGACAGGAAGAATAACAGCCCAAGTGCATTAGAGCCCAAACGACCACAGCTCCCATTTTGTGAAATGCGCCGAGGATTTGAATGCGTCTTCCCAGAGGACTGGTGTGTCTCATGCAGCGTTATGTAATCTATTTTCAACTCCTCACTAAGGTTGTATGAAGTCACACTGTGTTCAAGCATCCCCTCTTCGCCAGCCATGTGATACCGCAACTCGCTGGAGCACAAACTGGGGATTTATGTGTTCGCAGCCGGCTTGTTTACAGCCATACAGGCGTAGAAATAAAAAAAGAAGTTGAAATAGACAAAAACAAAAAAGAAAAGAAAAAGAAAAAGCGCTTACCTTCTTACAGAGCACCAGCTGGTGATCAAAGAGGAAGAAGACTCGCTGCTGGCTGCGTCCATACGGCTGATAGATCCATGACAACTCCCCGGTGTAGATAAGCTCAGAGCTCCTGTCTAAAATATCATCTCCCTAGATACAACCACAGAAAAACTTAACTAATTAAAGGGACACTGGTACTTAGTACACTTACAGTCAATTTACTAATTATAGCTGCACTTTCTCAGCCTTTGGAAGGCACTTATGTAATGGTTTTTGTGGCTCCGAGGGAGCTTTCAGATGTCTGAGCTGTCATAAAATGGGAGCTAGCCACTGAGTTGCAACTCGAGAAAAACAAAAGCATCAAACGTGACCTTTAGCTCGCTTTCTCTTCTAGGTACTATTGTGATTTTCTCTTAAATCAGTAATATTTATTAATATCATCATGTAAAAACAGTTTTTGAAGACTTTTCCTTTTGATAATTTCACATATTTTTTACTATAATCTCTTCTCCTTCCTGTGCAGCAGTTGCTACGACAACCCCAGGTAGGCATGGACCAGGTATCGGTATCAAGGTAGGCAAAACATTTAAAACGTTACCAATTCAAAACCCTTAAAATGTTCCATCAAATCATTCCTTCGGTTCAAACCAATTTAATGTGGAGCTAGAAGAAGTGCTAGAGCAGTCACTGTGAGCAATTGGCTTTATGGAGCACAGAATAACGCATAACATGTGTAGCACATGTTGCTATACGTTTGGATTTTTCAGAAATATTCCCATTTGTGAAAAACAAAAACTGCTAAGGCAGATTCTGTGAAAGTATTTTCAGTAAAGGTTCCCTGTAACATGGACAGATCTCATGTACAGTACAGGAAACTTGTAGCCTCTAGAAAAGTAAACCAATCCTCAGAGATGCGAAAGGCCAACATCTTGTCAAATGGACATCACAACATCTAGAGAAGCACAAAACTATTCTATGTAAACGTGCAACTCATTTTATTGATTTTAGTCTGAAGAGTCACTGCTCACCACCCGGAGCAGAGAGTATGCATACATATTTATACTCAGCAGCAGATTGAGCCAAAACTCAACCACAACGTCTTTGCTCGCTTTCTTCTCACTCGTTATCGGTCAGTGTAAGGAACAAGACTTTTCTTTCACAGGTTCTCACATCCTGTGATCAGTCTGCAACCTAAACAAAAGCTGCATGTAGCAACCAGAAACTTCAGGATGCAAGTCCTTCACCCCATCTCCAGCCTAAACCCAAGCTAGCAGAAAGACCAGCCAGACGCTTTGTTGTTTGGCTAAAAAAACCTAAATCTAACTTTCAACTCTTCTAACATTTTATCCCATGATATGTTCTCAGTTATCTTAAGTGACTAAAATTGTCTCGGTAACTACTCAACTAGATGTTAGCCTTCCACAACTTGCAGGATTTTTCAAAATTTGTTTTGCAAACTCAGTGCAATTTGACATCTAACTACTAAAAATAGACTGACAGTAACTTTGCATAGTCTCACTTCAAAGTATCAGCACTATCCCTTAAGCTAATGTTGTTGAAGTGCGTGTTACGATAAGCTGCAGGCTGCAGGCTAGCTTCCCGAGAAGATAGCTCTGCTAATTAACCAATCAGAATCAGCTGTGAGAAGTGTTAGTCTATAAAAAAGCAGAACAGCTAAAAGATATAATATTTAGAGCAATAAGCATTCAAAAACTACAAATAGATGCATCAGGCTTATGTTCTATATTTTTACTACAAATGGCAATAAATGTTGCATTATTAGAACTGTATTATGTTACACAGGACAAACTGTTGCATTAATAATCCTTGTGTAGATACAGCAGTGGCGTGGTTCTTTTGCTCATAGCTTTTATTCTGCATGAATCTTAAACTTAAGTTTATATTATAGCAATAGTTCATACACTGAAGTGAATGAAACATAGAGATTTTCTTTTCAGTTGACTGAACTGGTGGTATGACAAAACATGAAGAGGTCTGATTTCTGCCGAGTAATTTTTCAACTTATTCAGTTTTTCTTTGCTCGACTCTTCAATCTTTCCCAGCTTTGCTGGTGTGCAACAACACAAGTTTGAATCAATAAGCAGGCTGGATAGAAATCTTCTTCAGGGTGCACGTACCTCCCAGTCGAGAACGGAGGCTTGCCACTGGGCGATTTTGTCGATGTTCTCCAACCGCCTCTTCCTCTCATTGATCTGCTGAGTGACGTTCCGCATTACGGCCAAAGCAGCTGCCACGTATCGATAGTCGCTACAGACACAAGGCATGCGTAATTACTCGGGAGTGTTACGGGCCGAAGTTATGGCTCTTGGAGTTCGTCCACTCAAAGACATATTACGCTGCATTAGTGAGGGATACAGAGGAGCCTATTAAAGGCAGCAGTGATAAACGCCAGTGAGTGAGTGAGCGGGGTAAGTCTGCTGAAATACAGTCAAATTAACACACAGCTATTTAATTTTATTCAGCCGTCTCTGTATTCACAGTAAGGTCTGACAGCATCTATGCAAACTGAGCTGGATTTATCCCTCCGGCTAAGATGCGCTACGGATCCAATCCTCACTTCGGAAGATAACGTGTGCGCGTGTGTGTGTGTGTGTTTGTGCCCCAGTGTTGTGTGAACAAGTGAGACAGACACAGGCCTATATCTGGCAGATTCTCCACAGCTCTCAAACAGTGAAACACTGTGATCTGGCAGGCTTTTCTGGCAGAGCTGGCACCTGTCCCTCTCTGGCTGAGAATGCTTGGTTTGTGAATGACCTGGAGCTGGCGGAGACACGCCGCATTACTTGCACAGGGTTTCTGTGGGCTCACATGGATGAGTTTGCACATCTGGAAGCTCGCATTATGCATTCTGGGAGGGCTCGAGGGTGCATGTGCAAATGTTTACATTGCCCACACCGGCTCCTGCACTCAGCATGTAGTTTGTGAAAATTGTAGCACGTAGCAAGAGGAATCTGTTAATATTTACAGTTTGGGCTGCAAAAAAAAAAAAAAACGCTCCTGGAAAGTGCCATCAAAACAAAACGCGCAGTGTGATTTTTCAAGTCAAGATGCATACTGTTGGCTCTACATCTGCTTCAGCACAAGCAAGGAGAACTACCGCCTCGGTGTAATGAACTCAACATCTGCAGCAGGAGCATCTCAGAACACAACGCATCAGTGCAGCTTGTAAAGCCATGGAATAACGCTAAAGCGGACGGTACCTGTGGTCTTGTGCTGTGTATTTGAGGAGCTCGGCCAACTGTAGGGGATATTTGCAGATTTTCTGGACAGGGGTGAGCAAGAAGCCGTCTATAGCGATGTCAATCATTTGCTGGAGGAGGCGACAAGCCTCGAAGAAGTGCTGATACCTGCCATCCCTCATCAGTTTGCTTAACTCCATGCAGGCATCCAAGTGGTTGTTGCAGTATTCTGAATAGATCCAGAATCCGTCTTGCTGCAATGTAGAGGAGGAGAGATTCATCGTCAGAGGAAGTGAGACGGTAAGCACAATTAAGCAGACAGCCGGACTGCCAATATCTACATGAAGGCAGTTTTAAGTTAAGGATAACGACAGTTTTAGCTTTAACTGTGTGATGGTTACATTAAGACCCTGAGATAACTTAGCTCTAGTTTATGCATCTAGAAATCCGAAGAAACGGATGATCTTTTGCTGGACCATCCCTGAAACTGAAAGTCTAATCTTATTTCTCTGTGAATGTACCATCTGGAAGATTTACCATGTTGCACTGACGACAACACTCTTCAGTGTGGACACTGTCACTGAGAAACGAAGCCATTTGCTATTTTCACAATTAGCGAAGTCAGAGGAAGCACAAAAGCAGCAAGAGGCTTCCAGACAGAAAGCAGAACTTTCTACAGAGGTTGTTACTTTAAAACAAATAACACAAAGCTGATCGTAATACAGCTCAGCTGCTCAGTTTCATCCTTTTGAGTAGTTAGGGCCTTGTGCTAGCGATGGTAATAACATCAATCATCCCAATGGCTAATATAAAATGCCAAGGAGAGCCGTCTTTAATGTCAACGTTGTAATTATTGTGCCTTTGTTTGAAAGTAGCAGTAAAATCCTGTTTAACTGCAGAACTGTGCAGCACAACAGCTCCCTCACAGTGACGCTGCTCCTAAATGGCAGAAAGTCACCCAAAGCTGAATGTATAGTATCGAACCAAGCCCAGAAGTCTGGCCTGCAGAATTTTTTTACCTCAGTAGAGGAGCCCGTTTACTGCAGTTCCCATTTTAAATGGCGGACGTCGCTCTAAATTAAATCTGCATGTATTCAGCAACTCATAGACAAAGAATAAAAATAAAATAAATAAGAGAAGAGCATTCCCGACATAAACTGAACTTCAAAGTTTTACTGTACTATTTTTAGAAGACGATGTAACATTTTGGAAAAATGATTCCCTCTGTGTTCATAAACCAGCTGCTCTTTTGGTTTGATCAGCGCCGCTCGTTGACTGAATTTACACAACAAGACGGAAGGACATGAAACCAAGCGTGAGACCCTTGGATTATTACAATAAATGAACAACTTTACAATATTACATCCAAACAATTTCATCTCAATTATTAACCACTGATTGTTATTTTGGTATGATGTGATCAAGATAAATTGCCATCTTGTAATTTGGTGCACATTACAGTCACTATGTGTGTAGAGAAAAAAGTAAAAAAGATGTTAATGATTCATTATCGTTAATGCAAAGTAGTTGTAGAATACGCTGTAAGATGTTTTGTGATGCAAAGGGCCTGTATTTTTGGTAATCAGACAAAAAATGGGGCAAAAAAAAACATCCAGCAAAGGGTGTCAAGGTCAGGGTCAAACCCCAGACAGCGAGCTCAACCACATGCTGCTGCTCTCATCACTGCATTCGTAGGTTTTTAGAAGCAGCTCTGTATCGTTGGATTGTTTTTATTTATTTTTTTTAAAAACACCTCCTAAAATATATTCCACAAACTATATTAAAACAGTTAAATATTCTAGTGATGCACTGATAAGAAAATCTGGGCCAAAATTGATAACCAGTATTAATAATAATCCCCTCACAGTCCTCTGCTGCATCATTATTACTGTCACATGTAACACATGGCCTCCTCCTCCTGAGACACAAAATGGCAACAAGATGGAAATAGAAATCAGTTGTTAATGTCGACCTGGGTTTATTTATTAGACTGATACAGTATGCAAAAAAATGTCTAAAATCAACCAACACAGATGCTCATGCCATCCCTCAACTCGTATAGAAAGGAGAACAATTGTTGCTATTAAACAGAAACTATAATCAGCTAAAATTTGCAACAGAAAGCTTTTCAAAGCCGATGAAAAATTGGTCCCAAAAATCTCAAAGACCTCCTCCTTTTAAGCGTGAACAAAAAGAAAAAGAAAATACTCACGTGTTCTAAAAAGCACGGCCCGATTTCAGAGAGGTGCGGTTCCTCTGTGTTGTACTGTTTCTCCAGATCTCTGACAAAGCCCATCTGGAAGCGGTAGATGTCCTCTATGTTTCCAAAAATGACCTTGAGCTGGTCGTCGTTGAACATGTCCACACGCTTCCTGCACTGGCGCAAGTAACCCTGCAAAAATAATAACGATGATAAAAAAAAAAAAAAAAAGAGGATAACACTTTTAAAAAATACGAGTTTCACATGTTTCTTACTCGGAATTGTGTGAAGGGATTGTGACACGGCTGCTAGTGTTTAATTAAAGGTCATGATGCTTTAACATTTAGTGAAAATATCAAGATGTCAACTTGTCCAAATAATCACAGTCAGATTTCATGTCTCTGTATGAAGTCAGTGGGCTTTTGAAGCTGGAACACCCCTCCACATCACAACCTTTATGCAGAGTGGTTCAACTAGCACGAGGTGCAGAGGTGAGAAGGTGAAATTTATGCTTTGCTGCAACTATTTTTAAACATTCCGCTTCATCCACAGAACAAGCAAAGGGCATTCAGAGGATTAGGCCCAGATGATTAGATAAGCCAGAAATGTGCATGAGAAACCACCCCAAGTCAAAGTGGTTTATTTATCTGCTTTATCTGCCGTGGAGCTGCTGCTGCTGCTGCTGCTCTGCACACATGCAAAGGCTGACGCTGGCTCTTTAAGAAGAACAAAATTCAAACCAGAACCAACCTGTGTTTATCTGAGTCTATTGTACTACAAACTATAGTTTTTGTTAATCAAACAACAATCAGAGAAAAACAAGAGGGATTTACTGAGAGCTACAAGGTTGTGTTTTTTTCTGTAAAATCAATCGCACACTCACTTTAGAGATATCTTGTGTCATGGTCGTTTTCTGCTTGTTGCGCTACTTTGCTGTAAAACATTATTTATCGAGATAAAATCTAGAAAGCAAGCTTCCACAAACACATGCTTCTGCTGACATCACATCAGGAATGAGGCAGCTAATCTAATGTCTTTTGAAGACATACATTTTTTCCCCTTGCCTCATGGGAAAAGGCTGCAATAAAACACACCGTTTGTGAAGAGGACCTCTGCCTCAAGACCGACTAAAAGTCACTTTTGTGCCATAGCTTTTTCAATGTGGCTGAACAGCGAGATTATTTTGCCTCTTGTGACGTCATTGTCCAATATAAATGCATCAGAATTGGTAGTTTTGTTTCTTCGGCGTACTTCTTATGAACCGTATTGTGAGATAAACTCACTCGTTATTTTATAGATTCACATACTTCAGTAAAAACACAACAAAAACAAAACAAGTATCTAGTATCTTTAAATTATGCGACTGGATGATTAGGAATGTGGTCCAATTTTAAGTTTTTAATCAGATTTTGATTTAAATGGCACTCGGGAAAGGCCTTCTCGGAGAAATTAGAACGCGCAGAACAAGGCTGAATTTTATAAAGCGCAAAATTCAACTTTAAACCTCAGCACAACTAACGAGATGTATTTGCTATAGACAGCCAAAACTATAGAGTGGTCTCACGTGTTTCTGACAAGAGGAGTCTCAGCTCTGGGCTGGTTTTTTTAATCCAAAGAAAAAATATGATTAAATCAGATAAAAGTGTGAATGTGGGAGTGTGACTGATTCTTAACAGATCTTCGTGTAGCATGAGCGAGCGTTCTCTACATCTCACACCTGCTTTTGTTTATTCAGCTTCTTGCAAATTTACTACCTCCGCTGCTCTTACTAGTACTATTAGGAAACGGTGCGGAGCGCTGGTGTTTGTGCTGCTGGACGTGTTTCAGTACCTCACAGATGTCCTTGAGGTGTTTAATGTAGTGTCTCTCTGTGCTCATGATCTCGTTGATGACGTTAGCCCTCATTTGGTCTCGGTTTTGAAGGGGGGAGCCCAGACACAGGCAGTCATTGGTCGGATCTAGGTGCCCGTTCTGCACCTCGCTGGTCCCCTCGGCCGGCTCTGCCGCACCGTCCTCCTGGTTCACCCACAGCTGAGGACAAAACACGTTCACACACAGAGCCGCTCCGTCAGAGCTGCTCTTGGGTTCAACGCACACATGTGACGGAAAGCGGTTTCACTGAACGTATTTACACAGCACGCTCCACACCTATTAGCACCACAAGATGTGCAAAAAGCCTACGGATGAATTCAACTTTTATTGCAGTAGCATAATCTCACATAAAAAAAACAAACATTTTTTCCATGAAAACATGTGTAACACAGTTACTGGCATTGATTCTGTTAGCACTTTGCGAATGGGAGAGCACCTACTCCTCTCGTTACATTTAGAAAGGTTGGGGCGTCCAGACAGAAAAATCTTTGACCATTTTTATTTGTACAGTTTCTCTACATCACCCAGAGAGTCCTGGCTCCTCACTAATGCTCACTTCTCTTCAGCTCAACCTCCCAGGTTTTCTGCAGGATTTGGGGTTTGGGACTAAAGATACCCTTGAAAGAAGGTTGATTTTGTGTTAATTCTTCATTCAGTTTGGCATCATTGTCTTACTTAAAGACTCAATGTCAACACATATTCAATGTTCTGGGTGGCTACATAAAATTTTATTCAAAATCTCCTACTATTCAAGGTCTTTGAAGTAGAAAAAGGCCCACAAGATCACAGACTCTCCACCATACTTAACAGTGAAAGTATGTTGCAATCTTGTGTTCGTTCTTTGTTTCGGGCCAAATCCAGCTGGGGTGGTTGTTGTCAAAAAGCTCAATCTTGGTCTAACCAGAGCTGAGGTTAGTTTAAGGTTTTTATTTGTAATGGTATGACGGAAAAAGGCGATTTTTCTTGAACACCAACCAACCAACAGGTTAGCAGGTAGGAAGCATTTAATTAATGCCACTCTTGGCTACAATTTATTTATTTTTTATAATTAAGCTTTGGAGATTCACTAAAACTACTCTGACCCTTTGGTTAACTTAAAAAGTAATTAATAACTACTTGCATGTTATTTCTAGGATGGACAGTTTTCCAGATTAAGTAAATTCATTCAATTTCGAATTCAACATATTATTTTTTTTGCAATTTGGGATTATGTTACTCCATTAAAAGAGTTGAACTTTATCAAATACTTTTTACCCAGTTTCACCAATGGCTCCAGTAGGTGTGGAGGACACTGTATGGTCAGCATTATCATTATTATCATTGCATGTTAGTATCACAAAATTGCTGTAATTTACATTCACACATTTGCTAAACATGTATCAGTCACTTTTCAGCATGAATGCACACACACACTATATATACATATATATAAACTATTTCCATTACTTTTAGAGAGTTTCACTAAGTTTGCACAATAAATAAGTCTTGGGTTAGCATCTCAAAAAACGTTAGGTACATACTGCCAATCATACTTCAGTCCTGTGAGATACATATGCCGTCTTTATGGAAGCTATGCACACCATTTCCTCACAAAATCATGCAGCCTCCAAACTCGCACTTCACAGACAGATCCACATGTAAAGCTTATTCCAGTGTTTCACTGAGGGGGCCAAGTGAGCATGGTTTGATTTGCCCAGCAGCCAACACCTGATGACACACAGTTTGCCAAGAGTACATCAAAGAACCGACGTCCAGAATGCCAAACACAAAATGGGAAATGTAGCGCCACAGACAAGCAGAGTGACAGGTGGTTGAGCACTGACGAGAACTGGTAGCGCAGCAGTACGACTGAAAAGTAGTCAGAGTCAATAGTAAAAAAAGTACTGAGGAAAAAAAATCGTCATGTTTGATGTAAATATGCGTTACAAAATATCATCCTGAAATGACATTCTTTCACATCAATATGTGAGAATTTTACTCTAGGCCAGTAACAGGGCATTTCACACAGTCTTTACTTTTGACTCATCGGTAGCGCCTCTCTGTTGTCCCCGTTGAGGAATGATGTGATAACGCCATGGGTACATTAATGTCTGGTAATGTTAAGGGAACGTTGCGTGGACAGACTGGAGCGGGCGGGTGAGCGGGCAGGCTGGATGGGTTGATGGAAGCTGAGGGGAAAAAAAAACAAATAAAAAACGCACCTTTGACGTGGTGTTTTGGAACCGTGGAGTTGCTATGGGGTTGATATAGAAAACCTGTTTTGTTTGGGGCTGAGGAGGGTGGGGTTCCACCTTGGAGAGAGAGAATGACAGAACAGAGAGATACTGTTTGGTTGACAGTCACTCAGCCCGTCTTTCCTGCCCTCTCAGGAGTGAATATGGAAGGATGGACAGGTGGGAATGGCCATGAGAAGAGTCTGGAGGGGAGGTGGTCTACAGTGGAAGGACTCCAGCTGCGGTTCAGCTGCTGCCTTACTTACGTACTCCAACTTCACTGGGTTAAATATCGCCTACATGAACGTCTAAAGATGCATAGTGCTCTGCCTTGCAAAAGTATTTGACCACATTGTGAAATTTTGCATCGTACAACCACAAATTTCAACGTGTTTAAATAAAATTTAACATGTTAGATCAACGCAAAGATGCAGCGATCCATCGGGGTTCAAGCTCTATGCTGGAAGATGAACCTGTGAAAGACCCGTCTCGAGTCTTTCACAGCCTCTTTCTTCTAGACTTACCCCATATGCAGCTACTTCCACCTTCCCATCAACTCTGAAATGCATCTCAGGAAAGACGTGTGTGACGCTAGTTTGACCCCAGATAATGTGCTCTACAACTACGCCAAAAGTTTGGGTATTTTCTGGGGCTGTTTCACCTACTAAGTTGTTCTAAATGTTCTACAGGAACTTTCAACTTTCTTTTAACAGTGGCTTCATTTTTGCCACTCTTCAAACAGACCAGATTTCTGGAGTGTACAGCTAATAGCACAATCACATTATTTGACTTGAGCTGTAGATCTCTGCATCTCCAGAGTTACCCTGCTTCTCTGAATTATGCTCCCCCTTTCTATCTGAGATGATGGACTGAAACACGTTCTACCTGACCGCTCTGCTGGGATCCAGAGTATTTATTCTCTTTACTAAACAGCTCAGATTAATAAATTACACACAGATGCACTCGATTTATTTATAGTGTAACTTCAAGGGGTTGCAAAAGATTCCATTTAGGAGAATCAGAGTAAAAAGAACTGAATATAAATACTTGCGATATTTTGTTTTTATTTTTCTTGTACAAAATGAAAGAAAAAAACAAAACACATTTCTTCTGCTATACCATCTGCGCAACTTTGAGCCGGTCTAACACATTTATATTTATTAAAGTTTGTGGTTGTAAAAGACCAAATTTTGAAAGGTTTAGTAAAAAAAAAAAATACTTTGCTTACAATGAATATAGTTTGCTATGAGAAAAAAACATATTTCAAAAAATTATTTCAAAATACGTTTATAAGATTATGTTCTGTGCTAATCTTAATTTGAAAGCAGCACAAATTTTTAAAAATTCTCTATCAAGGTTTTGTTAGTTTCAAAATGGACCAAGTCTTTCCTCTATCTGGCTACATGCCCTTCAAATTAACTAGGAAAGTTTCAAAGCTCAACAAGGAAACGTGTAAACCACAATTATTTTGTCAATTTTAAATTACACACTTCTCAGCCATAACATTATGACCACCTGCTTGACATCGTGTTCATCCTCCTTTTGTCACCAAAGCAGCTCTGGCCAATCTAAACACTGACGAAGAATATCGGTGTTGATTATAATCCATGCACCCTGTGGAGAGTTGAGGTGTCTTTTTAGACATGTTTCTTGCAAAACACATTTCCTTCATATCTAGCTAGTGTAAGCTGCTTGTCCCGGCTTTTTTTTTGTGGCATACAGATGTGTGTTTAAATATCCATCAGGGCTTAGAGCATTAAAAAAACATCTGTATCATTCCAGGCTGCTTGTTTTCACACCACTGACATATTACTTAATCACAATGTTTTGGCTGTAAGGTGTAAACTGATAATTAAAATCCTAGATAGTTGCAAATAATAATAAAAAAAAACAAAAAAAAAACCACAAGTTCAGATGTTGGCACCAGACTAAACTGAAACAGTCTAACGGGGAATGCAAGATGTTAGAATTATCACAGCATCGGCTCCTGGAAAAATAATTTCATTAAGGACAGGAGTTGAAGGTGAAAGCCAAATAAAACAAGAACCTCATTAGCATCTTTGTTTTATTCTTCTTGGATACAAAGATGCTTAGCTAACTGTTCTCTAGTCTCCTGGGCATCGTGTATTCCTAAAATAAACTAATTCAAAACTCTGTGTGCGTTTAAGTGTGTTTGACGTGACTGTGCGATTGCGCGTCTGTCCCCTCCGCTCTGTGCTGACGCGCTCACCGTTTCTGTGAGTATGAAAACATGTCCGCCGGGTCAAAGGTTCACTGGCAGCCACAGCTGCCTCCGACTCACCCGTACAAAGCTGGCGGGGAACCATCCCTCCTCCTCATCGATCTGGCCCCACCACCAGTCCTTGTTGGAAGCGTCCAGCACCTTTATGACGTCGCCGGCCTTAAACGCCAGCTCCCGATCCGCCATGGTCACGTGGTCCCATACCGCCTCAGCATTGACAACCGAGCCTCCACTTATCAACTAGAGGAGAAAGACAGGGGATCTGCTTTGTTTTATTCTGACTACGTAAAAACAGTGCTGTGCAGCAACAGAACACGGCTAAACAAAAATCCATCAATAAAATGTACATTTTAAACAGCACAGATATCAAACTTAATACTAATTTTAAAACAGTAATACGCCTCGTTTCGGCCTCAACCTGTGAAGCCTTTTTTGTTGAGATTAATAATTGATGCACAACTGAATGAGGAATCCAGTGACAATACAGGGATTGCAATGCATATACGACACCACAACAGCAAACAAGGTGCAACAAAAGAAACAAACAAAAAGGGCAACGCCATTAATGGGGAAACAACACCTTTCAGAGGCATCAAACCCGCCTCTACATGAAGGTTGTAATTGGCTCATTATGACATTGTAATAATTACAGGTGTTAATGTAACGTAACAGCTAAGAAGCAGAACAACATGAAGAGATAACCTTCCATGCTTCCGCCAGGGTCGTGTTGTTTTGTTTGCAAAACCGTCTTCAGCAATCACGGACCAGTGGCTCGTCAGCTTCTATGTATTGATTACCAAATCATGAATAAATAATGTGTACATCTTGTCGTAGCATAAATAAACAGTAGCAGCGCACAGCTGTGTGCAGAGCCTGGAGCAGTGCAAGATATAACAGTGTTTCACAAAGTCATTCATCCTCATATGTTCGCCCCTTGAATTTCTTCATACCTTGTCATGTTGCAACCACAAAGTTGAACTGATTTTGACGAGGTTTTGTGCCATAAAGAAAAAAAAGTTTGGGAACCACTGAGCTTAAGTTTCTTTTATAGCAGGGGTGACAAACTCATTGTCATATCAAAAACCTGAATGTTCTTAAAGGGCCGGTTGGGCCAGAATATATTGACAGAACTAATTAAATTGTTAAAATATCAATAAATAGCTGCTCCTCCAGGATTTTATTATTGTTTTAGTGTTTTTTTTCTGCAACAAAAATTTCATATTTTGTGGAGCCAATTTAGAAATTAGGAAGGAATTAGGAATTTGTATGATATTTGAGCTAATGTGTGATGTGAAATGTGACTTTTTATTACATACCGTATCAATTATGGACTATAACTTGACCTCAAGTAAGGCTCCTGTCACGTAAACTTAATGTTTTTGACCAATTTTGAGAACATTTGAGATAAAAATAAAAAAGTTTTTTAAAAATGCAGAGATTTGTTGATTTTGTGTGAATTTTGCAGATTTGTGAAAAACTGGAAGAACGTGTTGATGTAATTTGGAGTCTAAAGGGCCACAGAAAAAGCTGTGGCGGGCTGGATTTGGCCCCCAGGCCTTGAGTAGGACGTGTTTTATAGTCTCATCTGACCAAAGAGCCCTCTTTCAAATGTTTGCTGGGTGCAAACTGAACCTTTTTCGACTTTCTCTTGACTATAACTTTCCCCTTCACTAGCAGTCAATGGATTCTCTAACATCAGCTGTGTGTTTCTGCAGTTTTTCTGCAGGTCAAAGTTTGAAGTATCTTTTACTGAAGTCCTGCTAACCTCCTTGGTCATCATGATGCTGCTCGTTCCTTAACATTCCCCCACACACCTCTCATACCTTTACAGAAAACCTGTACTTAACAACAGGTGCCAGAGTAAGTCTAGTCAGGTTTATTAGTTTAGCACATTTCACCATCAAGGCAGTTCAAAGTGCTTCACATGACAAATGGGGCTGGGCACTAAAGCACTACTTTCTGTGGGTCGATCACACAAACTTCCTATAAAATACAATGGTGTGTGGTTACAACAGGGTTCACCGTAACCAAATATCTTCCATCTTTGATTGAGTTTTTTTTTAAAGGGTGACAGAAAAATCCATTATTTTGACAAATTACACACAACTGACCAAACGGTCAGTGACCAGAGTATCATCTCTGATCTGGACGCTATCCGAGCGCTGATGGCGACGCGCTGAAGGGTTTTAGACAAGAGGCGTTGGAGTGGTTCTTTGGAGTGGTTCCTTCAGTTCTCCCACTGGAGGAAATGTTTTGGGGCTTCAGGTAATGTTCAAAGAGTCTTGTCGAACTTCTGACCACTTTCATTGGTGAAATGTTCCCCGATTTCAAAACTCTCACTGCAGAGAAAATGCTAAACGTAATTGATGTCATCGTCAGCTGTATTTGATTGACGACATGATGTAGATTATCTGTTCAGCTTGTTGAATATCAACTAAACAGGATGAAAATTAAATGCAAATGCCAATATTGTTTTAAAAATTGATGGGTAAAAATACTGGATTTTTTTTTTTGACACCGCTAGTCAAAATGGCAGACAACATAAAAGTCTACTGTGACCTCTGGGTTGTAATGTGATAAAATATAAAGTACGGACACTTTTGCTGGACATTTAAAAAATATCAGGTAGAGTAAGAGCACTGAACCCAGTAGGGTGATGCATATTCTTTAGGGAACTTGGAGAAGCTAAAGGTTTTTCTTATTAAAGGAAGAATAGGCAGCAGATAATGTTCTGAAGGCAGAACCGGACCTGACATCATCAGTCCACAGCCTCGCCATCCATCACACTGACTAGTCAGCTTTCTTGCTTTGACAACTAGACGTCCATGCATATTTGCACATGCAGAGCCACACTTCTCTCTTTGTATACGTTAACCCTGTTTACGGCCCTGTGAGTTGTTTCTAAAATTGTTCTCCCTGCAGTAGTGTTCATCAGCATTCTCCAGTTTGGAACTAACCGTGCATCCATCCCCTGGGGCTGTGGGCAGAGTAGCCAGGGCTAACCGAACCTGACAGGCGATGCTTAAGCTCCAGGTAAGGAGTTATTAAAGGCCCGGAGACGACTGTGTCCCATGGATGGGTATGAATTTTGCTATATTCATTCAGGCTCCGTGTTTTCTTTTTTTAATCAAAGAAGCTCTACTTCCTTTTATGATTTAGTTTCATATCTCTAGTACAAAAAAAATTCCCCATTAGCTCTCAGGCTTCACAGAACCGCCAACCCGTACAGCTGCAGGGGATATAAGCCAATCAGGGCAGAGGAGTGAACAGAAGGGGAGGCATCCACGCCTGCAAGGCAAGGAATGGCTGTCGTCATGGTGACAGATGAGGATGCTTCACTGATGCTGACAAAGATGATGGGATGAGGCAAGGACACTTCAGGAAGCGCCAGAATATTTCCAAATGTGGGGAGTGAGCGAGCTGTCACAAACAAAGAGTGAGCGCTGAACAAGCGTGCAATCATTCTGTTGTGCAGCTTTACACACTCGCAAACCTGCCGCACTTCAGTGCAAAGCTTGGTGACATCTGATGTCAAGCTTCAGGAAAATGCTGACATCGAGCAGGTAGGTGTAGCACCTACTTTAAAGACACCTTTGGACAGATGTATACAATAGATTAGGAACGACATGTTGCTCTCAGGAATAGTAACCTTAATCAAAATGTAAACTTCTTGCTTTTCTAAGGGGCTCAACAGGCAGTTTGCAGCAACAAGTGGGGGAGGGCAAGCACGTCTCAACTCAACTTTTAAGCTGTGGCCACTCCGATACTTCATCCTGTCGTTGGGACTGTAAAATCAACGTGCCTTAAAGAAAAAGTAGCAATTTTGAAACCAAAACCAGAAGCCTGCTGTACATTGATACCTACAACAGATCAGATTTGCATTCAAGTCAGTCTTGCCTCCTGCGTTTCCACTGCCACTTCATTTTCAACCCCGTTCAGCACAAGCACAATCTCTCCAGTCCCTACCAATGGACAGGAACACAGAAAGAGAAAGTGAGGCAGAGCGTTTACTGCTGAAACCCCCGACCCCATCCCACCTCACTCTCCTTTGCGTCTTCCCTTGATCTTCCAAATGAGTCCTGCACTCTCCAATATATTGCATCCCTTTCCCCCTTCTCATGTCTGAATAAATTAAAAGCTTTACATAATCAGTCTTCCCCCATCCTCTAGAACACCCCCATACCTAGCCCTAGCTTGATCATTTGGCATACGGTAAACACAAAGATAAAGCCATGCTCATTATTGCTTGTTTGTCTATCTGCTCTTGTTGTTACAGAAGCAACATCAAACATCAGTGAGCCAATAATCACTCTTTAAACTGCAAATCTTCTATTTGGGTCAATGCAAATAAATGCAGAGAAATCTGTTCCCACACACAGAAGCAGATGACAATGCTTTCTGTTTTTTTTTTTGTTTTTATTTTTTAGGCTGGCAAATGTGTTAGAATAAAAAGCTGATTCATTTTCTTGTATCATCTTTGCAGCTCAACACATCAGCATTCACCGCACTGGCAGATCCACTGCATTCCAACATCACTCTGTCTCCGTCCACAGCACAGCTGCACCAGAACACCTATAGCATCCCCGAGCAGACGCACGCGTGCCTCAATGTCCGAGCCTTACCATGTTGGTGGCGTGCAGCTGTTCGGTGAGAGTATGCATGGAGAAGTCCGGCTCATTCAAATCATCGTAACTGAATCCCTTTAGGAAGCAGCCGAGGTGACAAGCGGTCCTCCTTAGACGTCAACAAGACGCCGTTATCCCTGAAAGAGGTTTCTCTACCCCGACGCACCAAGTGAGTATCGCGGTCCGTCCTCCCTGTGTCTGCCAGCCCTCTTATGTAATACACTTATACCCCGAGTCTGGGAGCCAATCAAAGATGCTCTCCTCAGAACTGGTGAGAAACACACGCACATCCTCGCACAAAACGCTCGTCTCACTCACTCACTCGCTCTCACACCATCTGCACATCCACACTTCTGGCTGCACCGCACACAACCCGGCACGGCTCTATCTAAAGGTACCTGCCCTGAAGGGGTTACACATTCAGCGAGGAACAAGGGAGAGCGCCCAACCAAAACCAGCAGTCAGATGCTACTTGTCATGCTAACATGTGAACACATCTGTAATTAGGAAAGGCATCAGTGGTAGCCACGACACCTGCAGTTGATGTTATGATCTTGTGTCTTCTGAATATATATATATTTTTAAACAAGTAAATGTTTTGGGCCCTGTGAGGTCACAGCTAAGGAGGATGTTTATGTGATCTGCCACAGGGACGACAACTCCTGCCCACATGCTATGGCATGTGATGAAAGTATCTGTGTTCAAGGCGTCGCTAGCAAACTTCTCTCTTTACGCATACAACCTGATGGGCTGATGCTTAGTGGAGAGCAATGGCCTCAAAACTGAAGGTTTCATTTGCCTAAAGATAGTTTTCTATTTGTTGACAAAACATTTTAATAAATTTGCAGTCAAAGGGGCAAGTGTACAAAAGTGTTTGCGACTGATTTTATATGTGTGTGTGTGTGTATGCCCAATCCTTCTAATTCTTCTGAAACACAAATGCAGAACTGCTCCTAAAATAGCTTTCTGCACTGATGTTCACATTTGTATGAGGCAAGATGGGAAATCCACTTATATCAATGTGTGTTTCTGTCAATTATGGCCAGAAAAAAACAAAAAGAAGCTTCACATTCTTTAAGACCAGGTTGTTTGCACAATCAAGATCACATAAAAATACCCTCTGCTGAAAACCGGTGGTAATTTTGCCACAAAAGATATAAAATTAAACTCTTTGTGAATGTTTTCTGTATTTACCAAGTGAAATGAAATATAATCATACATGTGTTCATTTTGTTTTCATATAACTAAAAGTTAACGAAGTATATATTTTTTTAAACTACATTGAGCAATTTAATAAACTGATTCTTACCTGCTAATATTTTTTTTAAATAAAACGAAACACTTAATGTGATGAATTTGTCATCATTTATTGGTTTAAAGTTACAATTCTGAGGAACACCTTCTTGAGTCAGGAGTTTTCTGTTAGCTAAAATAATTTCATAAGTTCAAACTATTCTCTTGAACTTCTGAATAACCCTGAAAATGTTGTGTGGGTGTATAAACAGGGGGAAACTGTGACCTGAAGAAAAAATAGGTGCACATTTTTCCCATCTGAATTTGATAGCCATGTTTGCATCTGCATAGTGCACTCTGCTTTGTGGAAAAATAAAGCAAAGGTATGAAATTAACTTAAAAGTATGAGCCATTGCACTAAGTTGTAAAGTCCCTCCCACAAAAGTTTCCAAACAAAGCGTGGCGTTTCATTTGTTAGATTTTCATGCAGATATTCAAAACATAACCACTTTAAAAACACTGCTATCCTAACCCTCAACTCCAGGCCCATCAGAAGTAACAGCAGCAAACTTTCAGCATCTTTCTTCTTTGCTTTTGGTGCATTTCAATAAGTGTGCAACATCACCACATAAAGGCTTGGCATAGTTATTGAAAGCTTGCAGGAAATTTTGTAGATGAATAATGCTATCTTGAGAAGTGTTTATGGTAACACTTTATTTGAAGGGGTGTGAATAAGACTGACATGACACTGTCATAAACATGACATAACACCTGTCATGAACATGAACGAGTCTTTATGAATGTCTATGAATGTTGTCATGAAGCGTCATTCGGTAAATAATGACACTTTTAATCCAAAGTTGCATTGAAAGTCCATTAAAAATGCCAACTTTGCATTAAATTGTCATTATTTACAAAATCATGCAAAGTTTTAATGGACTTTTAAAGCAACTTTTAGAGCAACTTTGCATTAAAAGTGTCATTATTTACCGAATGACACTTCATGACAACTATCAGAAACATTCATAAAGACTTATTCATGTTTATGACAGTGTTATGTCAGTCTTATGCTCATCGCTTCAAATAAAGTGTTACCGTGTTTATTAAGGATGAACAATGATTGTTAAAAACAACAACAACAAAAAAACAACCTGTGAGTTTATGTGCCTCCCTTTCAAGCAAAAAATAATTTACAAGCATCAAAGAAACTTGAGTTGGTAAGGCACCAAACTGGGCTTTAGCCCAGGGGGACATTACCTCCTAAACACGGCCCTGCATACAGCACTTGCCACTTAAGCTCAGAGGTGAAAAAGACAAAGCACTTTAACTTGAGTGTGAAACAGCACATACAGTAGCTTTTAAAAAAAAATCCTTGCCAGTATATCTCTAAAAATAGCTCTGTCATGGATGGCTCTGGGACAGGCTTTTAGCATATCTATTTCTGACATTCATTCAACATTCATGATACCTGCCTCCAATCCTTTTATTACACTACAGCAAGAATAGGATAAATGTGTTTTACCCCCCTCTCTCTATTATCACAACCTGACAAGCCTTTCTACTCAGAAGATGCTGAGCCTGAGACAAAAATTAATATATAATTCCACACCTATATTCATCACTATAAAATGAACAGGTTGCACACGGGTGTCAGGTGGAAGCCGTGCAGACTGGACAAATGAGAATATTGGGGGCTATGAAATGGGAGCTGAGTTTAGCTGAATCTAAAATGGGGGAAACCTGGAGTGATGGAGGCCCTCCTTTATTAGGCCCAGCCCTGCCCGCTGTCGGTTACTGTTCAGCTGAGATCACAATGATCCTCCAGAGCAGCCGCCTGGGTCTCTCACTTGCAACGCTATTTGCTACAAATATCACATTAACTTCTGCACAGAGATCACTGAGCAGCTATTAGCTGCCATGTTGTGAATGTGGCTACGGTGGATCATAATAGAAAAGAAGAAGAAGAAGAAGAAGAAGAGGGGGGTGGGGGGAAGCAAGTCCTGACGCAGCAGTAGGACAGGGTTGGAAAATCTGATTCCATGTTCATCTTTAAGACAACAACACTGCATGACAGATATTAGAAAACACAACATGGGGGAGAGGAGGATCAAAATATTTAGGAGCTGTGTACGAGTGATATGAATTTCCAGTTAAGCACAGAAAAGGTAAGAGCATCACAGACCTGGATCCGCACAACTACAGCCACCACTAGACAACAGCAGCTATCACAAACGGTGAGAGGACACAAGACATAAGGAAGGTTTGGGGGAGGGGGTGGGGGGGGAGAGTGGTGGGGTTGGGTGAGCGGAGGGAGGGGGGGGGGCACACAGAAATACATTATGTTGTACCAACGTCATTCATTTCAACGCGTAGCCGTGATGGAGCGCCGGGTGTCCCCGCTCTCGACCAACGCGCACCGCTTTTCTCTCCTCTCCAGAGCGTGGTGCGCTGCGAACCGGGCCCCAAGCGCAGATCCATTAACGAGTACCGAGGATGAACATCAACAGCACGTTCACAAGCACCAGAACCGCGATCACCGTAAACACCGCGCAAGTCTGGACATCCAAGGCCATGGCGCAGCGCTGCGGGCCGATGCTGAGAGGGGGGCTCTCTGTTAACGGCTTGTTCCCAGCTCGCTCTCTCTTTCTCTCTCCGACCCCCCCGCCAGGTCTAGACGCGAAGCTTCAAAGCGGCCGAGAAATCCACCATAACCGATGAGGAAGAAATGGAGAGGGGAGGGTACAAAAAAAAATGTCTTCCTATGCCTCTTCACAATAGCGTTTCACAAAGGCACGGGAAGAGATGCATCATCCTCACCATCATCATCGTCATCAGTCTGCACCGCGATTTCTCCCCGCTAGTCAACACCTGTCGGTGTTTTCGCCTCTTCCCCTGCACTGACCGACGGCCAGGCCAATAGATTCGCAGGGCTAACAAGAGAAAAAGGCTGTGCGCAGGCTGTTCGCAGCTGCCGAGCAGCCTTCCGGTGAGTGGGAACCAAGGAGATGTACCGGGAGCCTGAGAGGCGGTCCTCCAGTGATCAGCGCGCTGCTGCTGGACTACCGGCTTCAGACATCACCTACAGCCGGGGGAGGGGCACAGCCAGCCCCCTTTTCTGACTATATCGACCACTGAGACCACAATCATAACCTCATTCATCTCCCTCCCCACCTAAAAATATCGTGCTGGAAGCTGTGGTGATTTATGGCTTATCATTAGCAGCTCAGCACGAAGGGGATTGGACGTAAAATAATAGTTTCAATCACCATCTTCTTATCATGCTGCTCTACTGGCGTGATGTCAGCCTTCCTTATTGCAGGTGCAGTGATTGCAGGCGACACTGCGTTCAACAATGTTTACAATCTGTTTCACAAGCTTCTCACTAAGATGATCAGAGTACTCAACAGTTGAAGTTTAAAACAAATAATAATTGACATTCAACACACACATCTGTTATTAGTCAATTTTACCTACAGAATGAGACTGGGTAACTATAAACTAAAACAACCTTTGTTATATTGTTAAATCCTGTTTCCTGAAGGTCAACATGTGTCTTTTGGATTTAACTTAAGTTTCAGTGAACTCCCTTACATTTTACTCATTACTTAACTTGAAGTTTGCAAAATTCTTCAAAAGAAAGGCCAGAATAGAGTGTATGAGGCTTAATAAGAATGTTTTTTTTTTAAGTTAATGATACCAAAACCTATGAAATATCTTTATTTTATAGGTTCACCAACAAAAATGTTTTGTACATTGAGTTGGGACACAAAACAGCTTTAAAATGCTGAAGTTTTGCGTTAAATCACACAACACTGCGCTGTTGAGTGTTGGCATTTTTTTTTAAATCTGTTACAGTCAAAATATGTATATCCAAAACATTATTGTTACATTCTAACAGGTAGTTAGAATGTAGACACATTTTTCACTCAACAACCAAGTTTACTTCATAACAATGATCTTAACCACAGCACAGCAGCTTTTGGCATGACGAGTAAAGAACAGAGGACCCAAACAGAGAGCATTTTTAATTAGTGTTAAATATATGGAAACTTACAGAAGGACATGGGACAAAGACCAGGAAACAGGCATGGTAACAGAGGAGGCAGTGGGGAACCATACAAACCGGAGAGCCTAAATACGCAGAGAGAGAGGAAAGAGAGTGGCATACAGGAACCAGAGGGACTAATCAGAGGTAAGTAGAGGCAGGCAGAGGGAAATTGAGAGATGTGAAACAGCTGGGTAGGGAGAAAGAAACAAATCTGAGACACAGGAAAACCATAAAACCCTCAAACTAACGTAAACAATAAACACACAAACCAAAGGAAACAAGTTCAGAGCACAAGAAATGAAAAAAAGTGAACAGTCCTGCGACAACAAAATTTAAGACCTGTCTTTGCTATATTGAAGGACAAATTACATTTTTAAAAATGAATTTAAGACATTGAAGACATTTAGTTTAATTTATTTCAGATGGATGAATTTCAAAATTTTTAAGACTTTTTAAGGATGCACAGTCACCCTGATGACAGCTACTAAAACATTAATATCTGACTTTTTTGTGTTTTCTCCATAAAGTGGACGATGAAAGTTATACAGTTGACACTGAATGAACTAATACAAGAAAATTAACAGTTTCCAAAAAAAACCCAACAACCCTAAAGTAAAAACTAATAGAAAAGAAGAAAATTAAATAACAGGAAAAGAGATACCTTATAAAGCTCAGAGGTTTCAAAATTATTAATCTGACTTAGCTAACCAGAAGAACAATGTATAGCATCAGGGCTTCTGTCTACTGTTTTATTAAACATTTCCAATCAAGTTGTTCACATAAAACCAGCTTCAAAGTGACCATATAAAAAAATTAACTAGTCTTAAAGGCCTGATTGCGGATTTGTTTTGGATTCTGACAACAGACACAGAGGAAAATTTGAGCAAGAGTTGCTTCGTGTGCATTTTTATTTATTTATTTTTTTGTGCCGTATTCGAACAATACATGTGAGCAGAGAGAGGATTAGACAAGCAAACAGATGTAAAGGGCGGGCCAGAGAGCAGAACACCAATGTGATGTGTTGATGTCATAAATATGCTAATATGCACGCAGTGTCATCTGGTGACATTTAGAGCACTTTTTCAGCTGACTTTAGCTACATGTCTCATAAAAATGTCATTTTTTGTGAACTGAACTTTGACCTAGTTGGTAATAAGTGGGAATTTGCATAGAGGATTCAGCTGAATGGAACTTTATGCTTGCAAACGAACAGGTTTCCTTGCTTTGTAAGGTTTCCTGGGGATTTACAAATGAGGATTGTTGAAATGAACACAATTCAACTATGCCGATATATTGCTGCTCAATTTTTATGTCAACTAAATATGGCACAGTAGCTTTAGATGCCACTGTTCTAATGAAAGACTTTCCCTGTTTGTTCTGCATCGTATTTAAAAAAAACACAGGAGAAATTATTACAAAGTATTTCCACCAGTGTGTTGGTCCCAGCTTCTTTATTGCTACTGGAAATACCCTAACCAACCTGATGGAGCTTTATTACTGTCAAAGAATAAAACTGCAGCTGTTGTCATTTTCCACTCTAGACATAGTAAATATTTATCATGTTCCTATAAATGGTTAAAACTTTTTCCTAATGCAGTATTATTCATATTTTTGTGATCTTTACTTGTAAAAGGTTCAGTCTACTTGATGATCCTGCTTGTTCTGTTTTTGAAGTTATGCCAACCACACAACAGAGTCTTGCAACAACAGTATTCATAGCCCTTAAACTTTTTAATGCCTTGCATTACAAAAGATACATTATAACCACAAAGCGCTTTTCAGAGGACTTAATGTAACAGACTGACACAACCCATGCAAATAAGTAATTGCAATTACATGGAAGGAAAATTATGCATGGTTTTACTTTTTATTTTTTTCCATCATAAAAAGCCGAGGGACCGACCAGACGGGCCAGGGAAAAGTTGTGTAGAAGATAAAAGTAGGGTTATTTTATAAAGCAATACATGGAAATTTGATGCAGCACGTTTCAGCCCATCACCTGAAACTGAAAGAGTATGACACAACTGCAGCCCTACCAAGACACGGCCAACTATCTGAGATGACAGCCTGCTCAAAGAGGGTATTACTCAGATAAGCACAATGATAACTCTGGAGGAGCTTTAGAGGTCAGTCTGCTGACTAAAACCAGGCCTTATGGAAGAAAAAAGCCTTTAAAAAATAAACCCTACAGTGAATTAAACACTATTTAAACCTGCAAATCAAGTTAAGAAGGGTGGAGAAACAACCCTAAACATACAGCTAGAGGTGGTATTAGATCAAAGAATGTGCAACAATGGCCTAGTTAAAGTCCGTGCTTAAATCCAACTCTGAAGCGAGACCTGAAAACAGATGTTCACAGATTATATCCATCTATTCTGAGTGAGTTTGAGCAAAGCTGGTCAAGGTATACCGCAAAGCTGACACCGCAGTCAGTGGTGAATTCACAAAGTCAGATGGGGACGCAACTGTAGTCGTTTTAATAAACTAGCTGCGTTACACCGAAACATCCCGTTTGTGATTCCATTTCATAGTTTTGCTTTTGTCGTCAACAAAGTTGTATCACGAAGAACATTTCTTAACTGCGAACAAAGACAATCTGTGCTATAAGGCAGTGAACGTGAGACGCCCTTCACCCAGAGAGACACCGTGACACACACTTTAAAAGAGCAAGCAGCTCTTACACATAGTGACTACTCTCTGAGTCTGCTGCACACTGTAACGCTAACACAACAGCACATCTTGTGTTCCGATTAGGCGATCAAAGCGGCAGAAACTTTAACTATTAATGTACTTTTTCCTGTCTTGCCCAACGATTCCAAATACTGCTTTCTCAGTTTGCTCTTTGCACTGTGAGCAATCTACTACCACAGTTGTGGGCTGACTTTCTTGGGCAACTGTGTGGCGGTTTGGAACATACCAAGCATATTGATGACGAATGCTGGCAAGGCAGATTATGCTTTGGGAGTGCTCTGAGAACTTTTAATGGCTGTTTTGATCCCCCTCTCAACCGCCCAGCCCCAAAAGATGCTGCTGCTGGTGTAAGCCGTAACAGCCGAGAGTCCATGTCGAGTGCGGACAAAGTCTGTTTCCAAGCAACATTTCAGCACTGCCTTTCAAACCTACACGAGGAGAGTGTTTGGTATTCAAAACGTATTCTGCGCGGGGCCCCTTTAAGGCTCGGCAGTTGTGAGTGACAGGATGGAAATGGCCCCAGTTCCCATCTGAAGCTTGTTCTTATCCATTGGCATGCAAATCGTTGCTTTGGCCTTTATTTTGCCAGCGATACTTAAAGTGAACATTGTTGTACTCATGAGCAGGCTGCAGCGCTTGTCCCGTAGCTCAGGTGCAATCACCGTTGGATTGTAAAAAGAAGTGTTGAAAGGGAATACTGATGCTACAGCTTAATCCCCCACACACCAAAACTAGCCCAGTTAGCCGCTCGACACACAGATGCACAAAGGCAAACCTCTAAGATCCACCTGAGAGCTCTGGTACGGATAAAAAGACCTCAGAAGAAGTTCAAAAGAACAACACCAAAGGAGCGCAGTATATCAGTATTTTTAAAGCCATAAATAATTTCCGAGGCACTTTCTGCACATGCATGCTGATAAAAGCAACGGCTCCTGAAAGGCAGGCTTTCAGTGCACAGAGAGGGGTATGGTGCATCACAGCTGAGATATGACAGTCGTCCTCAAACATGCTCCCACACCCCCCGCCCCACTCATCTGTGGTTGTGTGTGTGTGTGTGTGTGTGTGTGTGTGTGTGAGAGACTCAGTGAGCAGATTACATAAGCCTGTCCTACCTCTGTGGGCTCCCTCTCCAATCTCCCTGACATTTAGACAACAAAGGTCACATCTGAAAGTCTAAATCTGTACAGACACCAACGTATGGGTATATGTATATATGTATGGGTAATATACCCATACGTATACAAAGAGACAGAGAGAGTATGTATAAAAGGCCGTAATTTCTCACTGTACGTAGAAATCATATCGAATTAGACTTATTGCTGTTTCATTTGACTTTCTTAATGTGAGGCAGCAAGATCACATCACAAGATTGCTATTTTTTTTTTTTTTTTTTTACTATAAGTCCAAATGATGTACAGAACTTATGGACCAAACATGACACTGGACACAAGTTGAATATGGGGTGTGTGTTTTATTTGTATTTGCAGCTTTTCAAAATCCGGTCTGGTTTGCAGCCACCATTTTCGCTGAACTTATTGAGATATGTGATAGATAAACACAGATCATTGCATAATTGTGAAGTGAAATGAAAATGTGTTGTTTTCATAGTAATTTACAGATTAAAATCTGATCAAATGTGGCCCGACCTTTTGTACTCAGTAACCCTGCAACACATTTAGCTGTAGTTCCAGCTGGAAGTGCAGCGAGGCACGTCTCAATCAACGCTGCACATCAAAACACCAACATTTCTTTGCTAAATTCAGACTGGATGGAGAGCGTCTGTGAACACCAACTTTCACGTTTTACTACAGATTCTGTACTGGATTTAGGTGTGGGCTTTGACTGGGCCATTTTAACACACGAGTTGACTTTGATCTAAACCACAGGAAGACCTAAGAATGTAAGCAGAGCTCATTTTGGCTTCATGCACCTTTTTCATAAATGTTTTCCATTATTAGCCGTTCTGTCAACAGATTCTCCCACCTGAGCCATGAATCGTTCCACCTCCTCCAGAGTTACCATGGACACAATGCTCTTTCAGATCTATGCTATTTTTTCTTTCACTTTACAATTAAATAAAATCCAAATAAATACATTGGAGGGACTTTTCAGACCTCGAGTGTTCCTCAGTTTCCAGTTGAACATTTTCCCAAATGCAAATCAAACTGAGTGTCTTTATTGATGGTTGCTGAGTTGACTCCAGAAGAATAGTGTGTCAGGGAGAAATGATTTCCAACTTCCCCCATAGGACCCTTGATCCAAACAGGTCTTAATTTTGCCAAGGGACGGGATGAAATGCGGTATTTTTTTCAGTCTGAACCTCTGAACTGAACTTTGACCTTCTTTTGAAAGTACATATTCAACCACTAATTGGCAGTACAGCTAATGTAGGAGTCGAAGTTGTATTTTTGTTCATTTTGTATAGATATAAAGCATACTATCACAACAGAAAGTATCCTGGATAAACTACTCATACATCAAATACACCAGATATTCTGAGTTGCAATTACATATTAAGCATAGATATATTGTGGGTGGTTTGTTGCCAACTGTGATTTTACTATGTAACAAAATGTAAAAAGAAAAAATAGCCGATTAAAAAAAGAAGCAGAAATGTGTTCAGCCCAGCAAAACATACTTTATTACCCATAGCAATAAAACCAAATTACAAGCTATCAGAGATATGCCCCAAGTTTTGTATCTCTAGGCAAAACTAGCAACATAAACAACAACAAATTTAGAAAGACCAGATCATTTCCTGTTCCAAAGTCTCTTTCGTAAGGTTTTTTGAGGTCGCTGAAGTCATTGCTGTCCCCTTTGGCCTTTGGCTAAGTAGCTGCATAATTAGACGATCTTTCCCTGAATAAGACTTCAATTTTTAGAGCTTGCAAATGAATCTGTTTGTGGTTGGTAGGTATTTCACTAATGGGAGGCAAAACCCACCACACCCATTTCCCCTTCAGTCTGCTCCAATTCTTTTCTTCTCCTCCCATCCCCACGGCAACCACACTGACTTCCTGCTTCCTCCCAGGCCTTCAAGCCACAAAGCGCCCTAAAAATAAAATCGCTGGACTTTTCCTGAGCACAGTTTGTGTCACCATTGTCCGGCCATCAGCTGTTTATTCGTTCAGGACCATTTAGAAAGTCAAGTCAGTGGGTCAGAGCACACAGAGAGCTAAGAAGAATAGACAGACAGATCAAACAGAGGGGCTCTGCCAAGTAGGATGAAGAAATCCTAGTCATATGCTAAACATCACAGGAGTATACTTTCTAATGACGACATTAGCGCAATATCTGTGTGTTCTCCAAACTGTAGAACAAGATGAAACTATCCTGTGACTGTTTTCTTTGATTCAGTCCCTGGTGAGACTTGCAAATGAACCTGAGAGGATTGCTGGAACTGAAGGTAAACTTAAGACAGTTTTTGAATTTCCTCAGCCTGAACTTTCTTATTATAAATGATATTCAGGAAAGGAAATGCATCTGAAGTAAAGCTTAATTAAGGAATGCGACACTGGAGACTGGTTTTAATTTAACATGTCTCAATGGTTTTGCCTTCTTCTTTGACAAAGATTACCACTTAATTCTTGATGGTTCTTGTGAATACCAGCTGTGAAAATCAAACACAAGACCCATGCAGGCAGGAAAAAAAGTTACCATCTTATCTAGCTTTGGTTCAAGCAAATCTCTGTTAATTTTGTTGATGAAAAACATCATTTGTCCAGGACGAGACCTAAATAAAAACTCTTGCAGAGGGACTGGAATGTGTTTGTGCGAGAATATCTCAATTTCGCTGCAATGAGATGCTTTTAGAATAATAAGAAAAAACATAAAAGTCAGGATGGATGAAATGAGCAACTGTTTTGCAAAGTGTTTGGAGTAATCATGACTGCCAACAGACTAGAAAAGAAGACATCAGGAAACAGGCCCTCCTGAAATTATTGCAAAGCCAGGCATGCTAACAGCAGCATGCTAACAGCAGCATGCTAACAGCAGCATGCTAACAGCAGCATGCTAACATGTTACTGGGGCAACTGTTGTCTTGTGATCGGAAGGTTGTAGGTAGATTTCAGCGTCCTCCTGCCACATGTTGATGTAACCCTTTGCATACATGTGAGTGTTAACGGGTGAATGTGCTTTGAGTAGTCAAAATGATCGGAAAAGTGCTATAGAAGTTCAGTCAGTTTAACATTCTAATGTTAGCATGCTAACATGTACACCACAGTGCCAACAGTAAAACTGACACGCCATACAATCCATTTTCTGTTCAGACAATGGAATATAGCACTATATGTGTGTAATTGAGTTTAATGAAAGCGCTAATAAATAGCTGCAACTTCTACTACATCTTGCAGATTTACTCACTGCTCAAGGCAGTTTGACACCCTCTACCTCGCCGAGTTGGGATTGGGAAAAAATCCTAATTGGGGATTTTACATGATTTCTGACCAGTTAATAAAAAGCTATGGATAATAAATAGGAAAAAAAGCCCAGTTCCTGAGGAAAAAACTAGAATTGCCAGATCAGACCTCAAATGAAACTGGAAACTTTATTTCCAGTTTCATTTATCACTGTCTCACTTTTTTGGGTAAATATCTGTCCATCTATATTGTTTAATACACAAAACCTTTATAAATATACACATTTCTCAATTGGATTTAAAAAATCCAGCTAGTATCGGAGGAACAGCAATTTGCCACAGTTTTATATTCATTGCACACACGTGTCAAAGTTATTAATATTCTCATTTCACAAGAAAATATTCTATTTTCCCTGCATTTGAAACTATGTCTGCAGATATGATGAAAATAAAAGACATGATTGCATGTTTTATTTCTCAGCCCTTAAAAAGCCTCTTCATTGAGTCATCCTTGCTCCCTCTCCTTCTACAACAAAACACAATAACAAAGCAACAAGAAATCAACTTTTAGGAGAAAAGATAAAGCTATAGCCTCCCCAAATCCATTTATGATTCTCAGAATCAGTACCAGTGTGTTATAAAATAAAGCAAAACAGATCATTTGAAACCCCAGGTGTGGCACATGGGAAACACTCAAATGAACTGTGCAATGATTTGCTTGGTTGCCTGAATCAGTGCCACTTTACTCTCATTCTGCTGCGCTGGTTGTGAGTGTTCATGCTCACTATTGTCACTATTCATCAGAGCCCTGACTTTGCCACCTGCGGCCCGGAGCGCCGGGAAGCAGGGGAGAGATTTGTCCTTTCAGATCCGTCCCGAGGTTACTGTTCATGCCGTTCATCAAAAGAAAAATCATCTACGTGAGGATTTTTACAGGTCCCTCTAAGTAAATGTACATTTATTTCTGTAATTCACTTTTTAAAAAAAAGTAATTAATTTCTTAATTTTCACAATTTTAGCCCCAATTTTTCAGAAAATTAGAAGATAAATGTCAAAAACATATGGGGTGATCATTTGTTGTTTTAAAAGTGGTTTGTAAATAAATTTGGTATTGTACAGTTTTATAACGCCAGCAGATGACGTGACTGTGAAAACGTCTCACTGCAACCTTGGTTCCCAAAATCAAATACATCATTTATATTCAAATGAAAAGAGGACGTTGGGCCCTGAGCAACATTCCAGTCATTTTCTCTTCATAAGTAAGACACCTCTGATGTTGCCTGTGGTTTATGGTTTAATAGGAGGGATGGGACAGTTGGAGCCCATAATGTCTTTGTGTTAGCTTCAGTCCTTGTGAATATTCCTGAATGGGCTTCACTTTATACTACAGTAATTATCTCTGCTGCCTGTATAGCTTTTTTCCCCAAAAAACTTTTTCCTTCCACTCAACTTTCCGTACGTGATGTACCTGGATGCAGAACTCGGTATAGAGCGCCAATGCAATAATATTAGCTCTCTACTGAACAATTGTAAAGTAAGCAGTGACCCTGACACATGGGAAGGCCATCACATAATATTTGTGTTTTTCAATTGGTATTATGCAATATTCAAATGTTAAAATAAACTACATTTAGGGTTTCTATTTTTATCATAAAAGTTAACATAAAAATAAACTATATCACCTTGAATGAATGAATTCTCACACTATATCTTGCATAGTTTGACTCCCAAACTAATATGACTACTCACAGGCATTGATGATCACAAGAACAAAAAAAAAACATGCATACACACACACACACACACACACACCAGGCTGCAGTAGGCAGGTGTTTTCACATGCCTGAAGGGGAGGAATGGGATGAGGCAAGGGAGGACAAGGTGAAGGAACACAGAAAGAAAAAAACAGTAGGGGAGAAAAACTGATCTGCAAAGAGGAGAAAGAAAGAAAGGAATGAGTTCTTAGGTCACAAGAAAAAAAAATAAGGAGGCGCGCAAAGAATGAAGAATGAGGTAAAACTACAAAGACCTCGGAGGGGTGGTTGCATAATCCGTGTCTACAGCGGAGAGTTTGCTCTTATGCCACATGTGGTGTAGCACAGTAGCAGGGAGGTCAGAGGGAAAAAGTTAGGCTAAATAATGTACACGAGAAGTGGCAGCTGCCAGAAAAATGCAGCCCATCGTACTCAGAGCCCTCCAGGATACATCCGAACTCTCAGGAAACTGGGAAGGCAGTTAGCTTCTGTCTCATTATTTTATGGCAGGACAAAGTGATCATGGTTAGAGGAGTGTGTTTGATTTAAATCACAAAATGCAGCTGGGGTAGTTAGTAAAGACTCTCAGAGCACTTGATGACTCATTGTTAGCCTGATAGTTCTGGGCAGTGAACTATCATTTACAGCAAAAGCTACAAACTTTTCCCTCCTCTGAATGAAGAAGCTGCACAGACAAAAACATTTGTAAAATACAAATACATGTGTTAAATACTTTCATAATGTGTCATTCCTTTCACATATAAATACAATTAGGTGTCTTTTTAAAAGTGAGAAAACATATTTGGAATCATTTAAAATGATAAAATAACCAAGAACATACATAATAGCTATGTTCATGGGAAAAAAATGAGGTAAAAGGAATAGGAATTAAGACCATCAGCTTTATAGCACGCAAAAAATATCTATACCAGATACTGACTGTCTGTTTTCTAGAGCTGTGCAATGAGTCCAAATTCAATTCCACTATTTATTTTGAGAAAATTAGTTGACAAAATCAATTATTATTGTAAAATGTTGGCTTCATTTTCAGTTCTTCTTTTGTTTATTAAGTACAATAAAAGAAAATCCACTGGGCAAAATTCAATATGGAATGAAAAACTGAACAGCCTATAAACTAAAAACTAAAACTACTTCAACCATATTGCAGGATTATTGACATTAAATTGTCTTTAACAAATTATACTGCATCAAAATCCAACACTCAATGTGAAATCCACAACCTGCTTTGTGAAGTCTGTGGTGAATTTCATTGGACAAAATACATAAAATGTCTACAAGAGCAGATTACCTGACTAAATACTCCACTAATGTCAGCTTAGTTTGCAGATAATAAGATAATAGTTATTATTATCTGCAAGCTAACTGAAAAGTTAGTTAGTGTACCACAATTACATTGATACAATTTGATCAATGTTATCGATAAAATTGTTATCACTCTACTACTACAACTAATAATAATAATCGTTTATTAATTTTCTGCCAACTTTGTAATATAAAGGCTGTAAAGTAAGTGTCAACAACGAAGAAAAAAACAACACTAAATTATCACTAAGGCTGTCCTGTCAGACAGACTGACAGCATGCAACAGTGTTTTGACTGAAGGCCCTGGAATGGATTAATCCTTGATAACCAACCATCTGGCCTAAAAATAAACAGTGAGTCACAAATAGTGGACAGTGTGAATCCTGGTAAATTAGAAATGGAATACGACCCAAAAGATACCGCTGCTGTTCAGCAGAAAGTGTTTATGTGTTAAAGAATCTCATTATAGGAATCACTGCCTGTTAGTGCAACCTTGTTATTACTCCTCCAACGTGCCAGCAGCGCAGCACAGAGATGGAACGGTGCATACTCCGGCTCTGACGAGACACGAGCCGCACACACACAAGTCTGTGCATGATCTGACAGAGTACAGTGAACAATAGGACGATGCTGTAAAACAGGATGGGCAAGAGAGCACGGCTCCTCCAGCACCAGAGAGCATGCAGCTCTCCTGAAAAGTCCAAATGGCTTTTGCAATGAGCGGTGGAATCCGCCTTTATGCTTATGTAAGAGAAAGGCCCTGAGCCTTTCTCCTTTCCCTAACACGCATACAAACACACTCAGCATAAACGTGGTCACATAGCCATGCATACACCATCAACCCATTTCTTTGGGAAGAATCAGCCCGGGGAAGCTCTGATCCAACCATCCGCTTCAGACTCAGGCAGGGACACTGCTATTAATCAGAGCTCATCATGTTCTCCCAAACAGCGGCAGCTGTTGGCACGCTGGCAGGTGAACAATGCTGAATGAACGCTGATGAAGGATTCTGGGTCGCCTCTGGGTTATCGCGCAAACTATGCGTGCGTGCAGTTATTCTGGGCATGGATCTATTCCCAAGGCTTCTCCAAAATAAGGCCTTAGGTGAAATTACATGTACAGTGTGTTTGGCTAAGATATCGTTAGCTGGTGCTACTCGCTGCTAATCTAATAATAAAGATGTCAATGTAATGACTCATCTGTCCTGACAGATTTAATACTGAATTCTGGGTAGCAGCATGTAAAGGGCGTGTGTTCGAAGAGGATGCATCATTCAAACAGAGTCGCTTTGTATATTAGCAATAAAAAGGCAAAAAAAAAAAAAAAACTCACACAATTTTAAGATTGTCTATCTATAAACAAAACTGCTATGTATATGTTTGAGATTTTATGTTCCCAACAGTTAAGGGGAAAAATGTGAAGCAAAGGAAATCTAAAGGCAGTTTTTTCCGCCAAATTGACCCAATTAATAACTGTTATGCCTAGTTAATATGGCAAAACTTTTATACCAGTTTTCTCCTTCGGAGAATCTTAAGAACGTCCCGATTATCAGGATGTCTCTTGAGTTATTCCTGCTGTGTTTGGTGTGTTAAGAGTGATCTGGTCCACTTGTTCGGATCTAAAATCTGGGATATTCAACATGTTGGATTGTCTTGACCCGACATTGCAGCGTGTACGGTGTCCCCTGAGGACAAATGAGCACACAGCCTGTTGAACCCGGCCTGCAGCCAATCAGAAAGCCAGGTGAAGGAAACACACAGGGGGATTCGAAACAAAGACGACAAAACAATGGGCATGGCGCACTATAAAGTCTGACGGACATCAGAGAGATTTTTTTCTATTGTGTTTTTCTCTGTTAGTCCATAATGTGTTGCCATTGCGTCTTGTCCGTCGGCCATGTTTGTTCATCTGAACTCACGTTTGGTCTAGGGAGGTTTTGTGAGATTTCCTGTCTCACATCTAAATGTTTGTGTGTGACGTTTTGCTCTGTCCATGTGGCTCAACTCCACAAACGTCACACCAAATCTGTTACAGGTAAAAAAAAATTATCGTCACGTGTTGTGACTCTCAAGCTTTGAAAATCAGCCGACAATTTAATAATCTGGCCATGTGAACCAGGCATTGGCTTTCCATCACCCAAAATATTTATTTTCTGGTCTCCTTTGTTGTCTCCCAGAGAATCTGTATTTCTGCTTAGATTAAGTCACACACAGGTCACTAATAATGATGTAGATTAGATTTTATTTAGGGGTATCAAAGTAAAGATGGCTGGAAACACTTGTAAACATTTTGAAAACGATGTATAATTTTCCTTTCACTTCTCTGTTATTTTTACTGGTGCTTCATATAATCCCAAAACAACATGTTGTTCTTTGTGTGTGTGAAGTAACAAAAATGTGAAAAAGTGTTTAAATAATTTGCTTTAGCTCATTTTTGGTGCTGCTCCGTCTTCTCCTCACATGGATAGAAAGAAAAGCAAGAAGAAGTCCTTCAAATCAACTTTGCTCCTTTTCATCCATGCCTTGTTGTTTGGCCAACTAGCTCCTGCCTGCTGACTCATGTATTTGTAGTAACTGGATACCATTGCATAATATGATTAATACTGCAACTTAATCATATACAATTTCTGTTGAAAGTCCTAATCTGCATGAAATCCCTAATAAGACAACTCCCCTCCTTCTGGACAAGTTGACAGCAGAGCTTCGGGCGCAGCATTAGCAACACGCATCACGCAGGCCTCTTATCTGCACAGGAATTAAACACTGCCACTGCCCACATTTTTATTTATTTTTTTATTTGTTTAATGCAAAGTGTAGAATGAGACGGGACAGAAGTGGAGACGAGTGGCATGTGTGTGTGCGTGTGTGTGTGTGGTGGGGAAGGGGGAAGGACACCATGATGAAAGTGTAACACCAGAGCAGAAATGGAGAGGAGAGAAGGAGGAGAGCAGAACTGGGGGAGAAATCCATTTAAATGAAAGGGAGAAAAGAGGCGTCAGCATTAGTAGCTAATCCACTGCAGTGAGAATGCTTTCTCTCTGCCTGCGGCCTCACGGCTTCAGTCGTCATCATAACAGGAAGACTGTAACATACACTTAACTGTACTCCAAACAGCACATCCAAGCAAGACAGCCCTGTGAGAGAAAACCATTTGCCTGCAGGGAAGCCAAGATATCTTGCAGCCCCATTTTTTTATTTTTTATTTTTGTTCACTGTTGATGTTTCTTATTAGTATTTCATGAGCGACTTCCGGATTTGTTCCACAAAAATAACAGTATCTCATTTGAATCTCAGTCTCTCGCCATTCAAGCTCGAATTCTTCAGTGTTACATGTCCGTGTTCGCAGCCCCCAGGGGAGGGCCGTGACAAAGGGAGCATCTCTCTTCCCTTCTCTCCCACCCCTTTTCTCTCTTTTCACCCACACACTTTCTCTATTTAGCTCATGCTTAAAAAGGATGCCTAAAGATAGAAGCAAAGAAGCTGAACAGGAGCCAGCCGAATGTCATAGCAACAACGTGCCGCGGTTCACAAATACAATTTAGATCAGGAAGAAGAAGAAGAAGAAGAAGGAAAAAAAAGTTATAATCAAAGTCAAAACGCAGCTTTCTCGTTTCCTCAAGGACGAAGCTTACTCGGTTTCAATCCAGAGACGTGGCAGCCGTGGAAAGCTGACAGTGGGGGCTCATAATCTGCCACTTCAACAGACTGCATCACTGTAGTGACAATGAGCTGCCTATGTTACTTAATTTACTGTCTGCAGTCGCCTGTGGATGCACATCACGAATTGTTTCAATGTAGAGGAAAGATTAGCTAGATGCTTTCATGACACTCTAGACATTATGTGTTTCCTTACATCACAGCATGCAGATGTACATTTGACAGAAACATAGAAACATAGCTGTTAGCACATTGAGAAAAACTCATTGGAAGCAGAGAATTGGCTTTTTTTGTGATTAAACAACAGAAGCGATATGGGATCTGTGCATTCAAGGTTTCATGGACAGACGACCCGGGCTCAGCTGGAGAACTGTTCCCCGCACCGTCATGGATGTTTTAGAAAATCTTTGCCTCTCCTTCCCCTGGAGTTCCCAAGAGGCCACTTGCACATCAAAGGATCGGCGCTGAAAGGCCCAGATTTGCTTCCTGTGTAGCATTACATCTACTGCAGCTAATTTTTACACAGCTGACAAAGACGCAGCCTTGTAGATGCACTGCTTCACAAAAATATTGACATCCTCTGATCTTTTTTCACATTTTGTCATATTAAAATCACAAAGTTTAATCTAATTTATTGGGATTTCACGTGGTAGAGCCACACAAAGCGAAGTAAAGTGGGATGTGATTAAAAATGTAAATGAGTAAGTTATTAATAAAACCTTAAAAGTGAGCCACAAAAAGACATTTGTTTTTCTGCCCTGTTTTTTCTGATACCCCTAAATAAACTTTAGTAGAGACATAAAAATATGGCAGAAGATGCTCTGATCAAATGAAGCCAAAGAATGAACATTCGGTCCTCCATACCAAATGCTGGCAGTAATACTGAACATCCCCCTGAACACCATTGAAAACATGGCGGTGGCAGCATCATCCTGTGTGCATACTTTTCTTCAGCAGGCACACTAAAGCTGCTCAGAGGTAATAGAAGTCACTCCTTGAAGAAAACCAGTTTGGAGGCTCCAAAAGACAGAACAACAACCCTCAATATAGCCACACCTACAAGGGAATAGCTTAGATCAAAGCGTAGTCATGTGTTGGAATGGTCCAGTCAAAGTGCAGACCTGAATTTAACTACTTTTCCTCTAATCTGAGTGATTGCTGAACTATTTTGCAAAGACAAATGGGTAAAAACAAACATAGAGAGGTAATAGCAATAAAAGATGGTTCTATTATTGACTCTGGAAGGATGAATACAAATGCAGGAGAACTTTACAAATCTTTATTTGGAAAAACAGTGAAAACCACGTGTCCTTATCTTTCCACTTCAATATTAAACCCTACTTTGTGTTAGTAAGTCACATAATGCTAACAAAATGCCTTGTAGTTTCTAAATGTAACGTAGCAAAATGTGGACAAGTTCAAGGGCTGTCAATATTTTTGCAAAGTCCTGTGTAGGCTACTATGTGAAAACATTATTACTAAATAAGCCAATTCAGATTTCACCAGACATTTAATATTTTTTTATGTCAGAAATTTAAGCGCGAAAGTGACGTAACTCCTTCATGGTGCAGCATGACAGTCCTCAACATCTGCACCTTTTAGATGAATCACTTCCCTCATAATCTTATTAAAGACCCACTAAAGCCATTTTAGCACTTGCTTATTTTCTCTGAAACAACCTCATTGTGCTATGCTTGCACAAGCCAGGCCTCGGCATCATAAACCCGCTGGCAGAAACACAGACTAAATAAAGCTGCAGCTCTCTGCAAGGTGATTTGAGGGGTGTGTCTCACTCACTATGTTGACCTGCAGTGGTTCTGACCCGGGTCTCAACAGCCTCTTCCGCCTGCAGCTGGTGGAGCCTCCGGACCTCAGGCGCACCGACGAGGACGACTGGCCCATGTCCACTGGGGTGGGAAGCGCACGGAAAAACGGGTCAAGAATTAAGAAAGTGTGCATAAATTTGCAAATTTTTAGCAAGAATATGTGCGATTACCTGAAGTAGGCAGGAGCAAAGCCAAGGCGGTGAGAGTGCTGGGGGGAAGAGGCAGCGAGCGACACCGCTGCAGAGATGCCCTTTGCGGGGGCTCGAGTGGCGACACTCCCGGAGGGCGAGACAAAGCCTAGAGGGTACTGGGGTAGTTAGGACATATATTCCACATAACGCAACTGCAAATGACACAATCACACACTGTTCTACCCTTCACCTTAAAAGAAACCTTCCTCTCTGCGTTGTCCCCTTTCTTTTTTATTTTTTATTTTTTATTTTTTTGCTGTGAATATAAGTATTCCACATCCCAGCAACTCTATTCTGGTGCACTGGCCTCCATGCGTGCGCCGCAGCAAACCAAGAGAGACTATACATCATGCCGACCAAGGCGTTCTCTCAGGTTAAAATGAACTGACTCTGGGTTAGGCCAATGAGAGGTGAAGCTTATGGGAGCGATGAGGCAGAAAATTGGCCACTGAGAAAGACTGAAAATGAAGGATGGATACAGAGAAACCAAAAAAGACAGGGGAAGAAGAAAGGGGGAAAAAAAGGAATTGGTGAGACGGAGGCGAAGAAAAAGAGAGGGAAAATGTTCAGAAATGCAGGCCTCTGTAAATGAGGCAGAGCATGCAGGCATTGTTGCAACTAACAGTGAGCGGCATATAAATACCGGGTTAGTCCTGGGCTGCCCTTCAAAGCCTGGAGAGTGTGCTTGATTCATTACGGACTTGCTCTATATTTATCAGTGAGTTGGTGGAGCCCACGAGTGAGTCTTGGCCATCCTACTTTTAGCTTGATATATTCTCACATCTGCATATTATAGACTCTGAAAATGCATACTTTAAGGTAGCGTCTGATTTATTTTTTTTAATTTCAGAAAATATCGAGCTTCTTGACATCTTACTCTGTGAGGCAGCTCCGTCGACTGGGTCTCTCTAGTAACACTGTTCTCTATGACAGAACAAGGCCTGGAGCGTGCAGCCGTCCGTCTCTGCCCTGGGGAGTGCAGCATGGTGGCAGCTGGCCGGCGTCTCAGCCGGGGCAGGGAGCCCACCTCGCTATAGTGCGTGTAGATCTCACGTTCCGGGTTGGACCTCCACAGGTCCAGCACCGCCGAGGCCGGACGGGGACGGTGGAGCAACCTCCTGTGAGGCACAGAGGTCTTCTCTGTGCAAGCCTGGGCCGGGGCTGGTCCGGGCTGCCTCACACTGCAGCCTGTCTTGCTGGCAATCTGCTCACACAGCTGGGATTGGCAGAGATACTCAGCCGCTTGGCCCACATACAAGCGCAACAATGCATTTCTTGTGCAGGGAATAAGGAGAGTACGTCTGCAGTTTTGACAAGCTACGCTTCATATTTCTGTGCAAAAGATAAATTCCATCAGTCGACACTTTGTGTTTCTACTTGCAATGCATGTGTGGGTAATCAGGTAAGAAAAACCACCGAGTTTAAGCGACAGACTAACACTTTTCTTTTTCTTTTTTCTTTTACCATGAGGTAATTATTAAGAAGGGTTGTAAATAATGCATAGGTTCATTTCATTACTTAATCATGATGAGGATCAGGGAATAAGTCTAAACAAAACTATTTTTACAGTCTAGTTTGCAGCCCTCAAACTAGATTTGGAAACATGTTTTGACACATCACTAAATCAAGACGTTCCATCATACCACAGGGGGGTTTTCTCAGTTCTGGTCTCGTCTGCTGCAGCTGTTAGCTGCACATCAGATATGAATAAATAAAGAACTCTTCATTCTGCATGAAGACTTTCTGCAGGTATGCGTGTACTTCATATAAATAATTATTTCCAGATATTTTTGATGGGGAATGCATGATGGAACAACAGTGCTGTGCCAAGCAAGAACTTAAACCCCTTAAGCTTCGATTGGTATCCACTTCGACAATCAATATTTAAGTCATTTTCTACAATCTCATAGTCTAATGAAACTACTGATAAAATTTGGGTATCTGTGCACTCCTGAAAAGGCAAGATTTTGATTTATTATTACTTCTTTTGACAACAAGTGCATGGCTAATAGTTGTGTCGCTAACAGATTTGCTCACTTATCCATAGTTACCATGGACCTTTTGGCTACTTCATCAATGCTCTCATTTTGGGTGGACAGCCAGATGACGGCTCCAACAGCACAGGTTGCTTGAAACCTGGGAATTTGTTTCATAACCTATCCCTGCTTTAAACCTGATGATGCTGTTTGTTCGCTCACATTCTCTAAGAAATCCCAAAAGTCTATACAGGAAAGCTGTGTTTATTTTCAGATTATATCACACAGAGATTAACTCTACATGCCAGTTGGGTGATTTTACAAGGGATTGGCTCCACGGGATTTTATCCAAGACTGTCAAACTAAAGAGGTGTAAAAGTACAACAATTTAAAAACCATTTGTAATTATCCTTCTGCTTAGCAACAATGCTTTACTTTGTGCATAAAATCTTGATAAAATGTGCAACCTTTTAAAGGGGAACAAAAACTACTACAAGGCACCGTGTGTAGGCTCCTGTACTGCAAATTAAATAAGTTACCCAATGATATATGAATTTGTTTTTTTAAGTAGTAGTGGTTTAGAAACTGAATTTTGAAGCACAAATGGCTTAAGGACACAATTAAAAAAATAAAGGAACTCAGTTGAACTTTAATGTATAGATCTGATTCCCACCTGGGTGTAAAACGCAGGACCTTGCTAAACGCTTGTGGGACACAAGATTAGCACTTTTCCCTAAACAAATGCTCCTAAAGCACTTGCCTCTGCATAATAAACCCCTATGAAAGTGTGCTGAGTATTGAGATGTCATATCTCATTTAGTCAGAAGCTAACATGCCCTGACTCGTTGGGATGACTAGGAGGGAGATGACTAATTCTGAGAAGGGGCGGTCGCCGTTAAGAGGCGCTGACGTCACGGATCTCTGGGGCCGCTGTATCCTGACACTGCAGGCTCGGTGGGAGACGCAAGCTTTTTTTGCAGGATACAAAAAGCTGGCCAAACGGGGAAGGACAAACTTTTGTAACATGCTGCTGTGTGTGTGTTTTTTAATATATATTTACTGTAACATCTTTTCTCCAACAGATGGGGCAAAAGGACAACATCAGGGCTACTGTCTCAAATCTATCCATTCACCCACTCCAGACCGTATCATAAAGATATAAGTTGCAGCTCTGATGCACTTTATATTCCAGGTTTCAGGTGATTTTTTTAATAAGCAGAAGAATGACCATGGTTAAGGCAGTTACATAAATGAACTTTTTAGCATTTGTGCAGTAATTACATGACACATGCCTCTGGGAAAGTTAATGAAGTGAAAAATGCCTGCAATGAAATGTGGTTATGGAAAAAAAAAATACACAGCATATTACACACGGATATGGTATTCTCTTAAAGAAATAGAGATACAACAACAGATTAACAAAACAAGTACACAACTTCTCTGTCAAATTTATTATTAGCACTTTTCAGGTTTTCGTTCCTTACCTTAAAAATTTCTTCAGTAGAATCTGAGGCTGCTACGCTATTGGTTGTGCTTTCTTTATCACCTTGTTGTGATTGGACATTCACTTCCTGTACTTGGTGGGAGTCAAGCGGAGTATCCCTGGAATCCTGCTCATTTCCTTTCTGTCCCCCTACCTTTTCCTCTTGACACAGGCAGCTCAGCTGAACCCTCTCAGCATCAGCTTCAGCCTCCGTGCTTAAACTTGAATCCTCAATATGATTCTCTACAATCGCAGCGGATTTGTGGTTTGTCGCGTTGTCCGTGCTCTGAAGGCCATTAACAGCTTGAGATCCTGAAGAAGCTCTAAAGGCTTTTGGGGCAACTTTGGGGGATTGTCCACCGGTTGTGGGCGCTGGCGTTTCACCGTCAAAGCTACTGGGATTTGAGGGTTGAGCAACGAGCGGCGACAGTTCTGTTGGTTGGGGTTTTAAAGATCCTTCATTGTGGAGTGTGAGAGAAACACTGTGAATGTTGTCCACTGAGCGCTGTGGGGCCCGCGGGGAGGTCATCGGAGTCCTCTCTCCCTCCGGAGGAGAGAAGGACCGTGAAGTTGTCCGCCATTTTCTGGCAGATTCTGCTACACTATTAAAAAACTTAAAGAGACCACCAAAGTGTCCCTTTGTGTCCGATTGTTTCGGGGGCGGCGGCTGAAAGTCTCTGACACTCTCGAAGTCTACAGATCCAAAATCTGAGTCCATGGTTTTGTCCAACGAAGGGAGCTCAGAGTCAAAGCTTCTCTCTGAGTACACGGGGTTACTTTTCCCCAAGAGGGAAATCCTCCTCAGGTAACTCCACACATCCTTGTGCCTCCTCCCTCCACTGTGATGGGTTCTGGGGCTACCCCTAACACTGGGTTCCTCACAGTCTGCGCTGACTTTGTTGCAGCTGTTTGAGTTGCTATTGCTTCTCTTAGTGTATGAAATTCTTTCAGAAGGTTTACAGCCATTCTGGACAACAGTCTCTCCTGTAACAGCGGGCTGGAGGCCATCTATTGGCGCAGATAGGTCCAGGTCTTCAAACGAGCAGTCGAAGTCCACCGTGTAGCCAGCATACGAATGCCTCTTCCCTCTATTTCGAAGGGTGCTCTTGCTGGTCTGCTGCGGAGTGCCGATGTCACGGCAGAAAGACTCCTCGTCCACCAAGGAGCTGGTGAACTTGGCAGTGGACAACTTCCCTGTTTTTCCTCTGAACACGGCAGGGGATTTTAGCTTCTTAAAAGACCGAACTTTGTCTGCAAACGAGAGTTTAGGGATGGAAGCCTCTCCGGGGAGGATCATGGAGTGGGGCCTCCTTTCCAGCTCAGGGACGGCTCTCTTTCGGTTTAAGATGCGCCAGATGCCCCCCGTGGCACGGGCCCTCCGGTTGACCTCCTGTCTGTCCTTGACAGGGGTCTGAGAGGAGGCAGCTTGGCTCTCTTTCTGCACCTCCACGGGCCCCGGCCCCGTCTCCTGAATACAAAGACTGCCTGTCTCGTTCTCCACATCCAGAGAAACATTGAACACTCGGTTGACAAACCCATTAGGGTTGCTGCTCTCTGTGGCAGGGCTGTCTGTCTGCTCCATCCTCTCTCATTCTACAGTGTCAGCTATCAGCTCCGGTGAACATCATGTTTAGGTCTTCTCTCTCTCTCTCTCTCTCTCTCTCTCTTTTTTTTTTCAAACACCTGAAGGAGCAAAAACACATTCTTATTCAGCAATCTGACATTAAACTGACAACACTGTCATTTCATATGTGCTCCTTCAATTCTAACTTACACAGAAAAACCCAGAAATGCATGCAATGAATGCCAACGATATTACAGGAAATATAGGGGAGTAAAATCATTCTGACAACTGTGTTTCACCCAGGGTCAAGTATTCAGGAACACCTGATATGAAGATTATCACAGTGAGAGAGTTAGACTGTGACTCTCAAACAGGGACTTCTGTTCCTCAAGTCAGCAACAGCTAAGCCCCCCTTCCCATCATATTTGGTACCAATTATCCAAAGTAATTATTTGAGACACAGTCCCCCGTCCCCCGTTTAACCGGGAGGCTGCGTTGCCATGGAAACACTCACTACAGGGATGTCTGGTTATTTCAGACCTGCTTCTGCTGTGACATCATTGCACCACTTAGATAAGCTTCTTTTGGGGATGATGATGATGATGATGATGATGATGATGATGATGATGATGCTTTCTACCCGTCCATATGGTAATTACCCCTGTTTGGTAATCCCTGTGATGTATAGGGGGGCATCTTACGTAATCGAGGCCTTCGGCAGACGTTACTTTTGTTGCGAGACTTCTGAAGCTACGATGAGTTTCAAAGTTCTGGCCTTTTAATTGGATATCACAATTCACATTTAACGTTTTTTTTTATTTTATTTTATTTTTTTTTTACTGGTAACATTTTTTAATCAATACAAAGTTTTCTACAAATGCAAATTCTGCAGTCATAGAGATAGGAATGGAAACATATATTAGTTTGATACAAAATATTATTTTTCATATTTGGTCATTTTAAAACCACAAGCTTTAGTTGTCTTTAGAGGAATTTTACATGTATTTGTATTCAGACCCCTCCTGAGTCTATACTTGGCGTATTTGATGCCAGCCTTGTTTTATCCTCAAAAAAAAAAAAAAGAAATTTCTGCTCATTCTCCTTCGCAGTACAAATCAAGCAGAATCAGTCTAAAGAGCATCAACAAATAGCCATTTCTTCCCATTTAGATTTAGGTCTGAGCTTTGACTGGGCCACTCTAACATACAACTCTGCTTTGAGTTTAGCTATTTTCTTGTAGCTTTGTTTTCTTGCTGAAAGGCAAATCTCCACTCTGATCTTAAGTTGTTTCCTTCCAGGATTGTCCTGTATTTAGCTCCAGATTCCCCGTCCCTGTGGAAGATGGGCTTCCTGGCTGCTTCTCTGATTAATGCCTCCATAGGTGGACTACCATATCTGGGTTACTTTGCAAGTGTACCATACGCTTGCCCCTCTTGGAAGATGGATTAAGCAGTGCTCCATGGCATATTGTTTTCTAGCCTGGGCCCTGCTTTACACGACTCCACAACTCTGCAGTCCCTGTCCTGTCAGCTGTGCTTCTTGGGCGTCATGCTGATTATTGTTCACAAATGTTCTCTATAAAATGTCTTCATAGGCCTTCAGAGAACAGCTGGAATGAAACTGAGATTAAATTAAAGCAATTTGACTCTGCTTAGCAATTAGGTGTCTTCTGAAGGCAATTAGTTGTGCTTTATTTTAATTAGGAATACCAGGCTGAATAAAACTGATTGAATATGTATTGTTTATATATATATATATATATATATATATATATATATATATATATATATATATATATATATATATATATATATATATATATATATGGGGTTTTTTTTAAAACATGTATTCTTTTTTTATAAATGCTACTTTGAGTTGGTGTAGCAAATAAAACACTAATTAAATACAATTGTTTAAGGGTTACCACTGCTTTTCAAAGACACTCTAACTTGACAACAGTATAAAAAAATACTGAAATTCAATAATCACTTTTGGCTTTGGGGTGCCACCCCAAAACTGACACCGGTTGTTTCTAAGATTTGAAGAGAAGAAACAAATTAAAAGAAAGACTCTCTATACAGAGGAGCTTTAGGAGCTTTTTACTTATTGCTTATCTGTATCATAAGCTATAGAACAAAGGAAGTAAATTTATATAAAAGCTTTCTTGGTCTATTCTATCAAAAGATTTAGGGATAACTAAGATTTTTTTCATGTACATAGCTACTTCAGAGAAATGTAAGTAAAGAAACTCTCATTGCAATGCCAAGAAGCAAACCAATTCAAAAACATAAGAAGATGTAAAGTCCTCACAAGATCTACAGAGCTCAGCACATGGTGGAAGCCATTCATACGCAACATTTAGACAACGCACAACCTAAAACATGTTAGAAAACAGGAGCAGTTTCGGAGCACTGGCCTTTAGAGTGATAGATCGAAAAGATCAACCTGAAAATGTCCTGGTTGATTTGAAGCATCCAATCATGACACGGGTGATAATGCTTCAAAAAGTATGTTTTTAAAGTCCAGGCAGTGGGATACCCTTTACTTCACTCGATGAAGACAAAAGCTGAGGGCATGAAAAATTCCCACAAACAAACTGCTGCTGGAACAGGAAGGGCTTGGCAAAGCATCACAAAGGAGGAAAGCCGTTCTTTTGATGATGTTTGTGGGCTTCAGACTTATGCCAGTCACGGCCTGCATGGGTTCTGCACAGCACATTACAATGGAAAATTTATATTTGGTTAATCTGTTAAAGTCACATTTCACCACAAATGTGCGACTATTCAAACTGTAGGTGTAAAAACTGTTCAACCGGTTAGAGTTACTTGCTGGAGATTTTGAGAGAGCTTCAAATTTATCATGGCAAAAGAGTTCATGCAGTTTAAAAAATAAAAATAAAAAAATAGCTTGTTGTAAAACCAGAAGGTAATCTTACAAAAGTGTATAAAACTTTCAAGAATGCAGTTGTCTTAAAATGACGAGACCTGCACTTTGTTCTTGTTTTTAATGAATATGAATATTTCCTTTAAGGAATTAATTGTTGGCTCACTGGTTACCTTTTGAACAAGCGGAGCTGAGTGCCTATTACAATAAAGATCCAGCATGGAGATTTGCTGAGGTGGCTGGTGGACAAATAGTTTGAATGGAATGGATTCCCGAAATTAAATTTGGACAGGCTCTGCTACAACTACTTTCAATCAGTTTTTAAACTACACACTTTATTTAAATCTAAAGATATTATCGCAGCTACTACTCATAAACGTTATTTAAAATTATACAGTAATATCCCATTAGTAATGTGTAGTACAGTTATTAGAGGCTATGGCTACAAAGTGATCAAAGGCTGTCTTTTCCTGTCACTGTTACAAAGTTACTGCGTAGCTACTTAGTTTTAACTAAACAAGAAGAATACAGTTAGTGTGTTTTTCTCCGTTTTCTTTTGGGCGTTAATTTTTGTTCTTATTTCACAGGAATGTTGCGTCTATAAACACTCTCGTTGACGCAATTTACCTACTTCAGTACACTCCCCAAGCACTGACACGGTCCCGTTTCTACCGAGGGCAGTTTTACAACTAACAAACATTAATAAAGTAAAACCCCGGGGAAGCGCGTTAATTTTAGCTAAACTAAACTCAGAAATGAAGTTCCAGCTGTGGACTCACCCGCAGCACAGCTCCGCCGTGTTCAACAGGGCATCTCCGCTGCTGTCCCGTAACGTCGTCAGACACCGCCTGAACAGTGGGTGAACTCAGGCGCTGCCTTAACTTTCAGTCCGCCTGTTCAAAAAAAAAAAAAAAGGCGGATGTATTATTGTGGATAGCTACTCCCTTTATTTCTCCCGGCTCACATGTGTTTGGTTTGTAGGGCTGAGAAACTTCGTCAGCTTTCGTCAGAGCTGAAGAAACTCCCCGAGTTTAGACCAAGCGCGTGAACTCTTGCCCCGTAAAGCTCCTGCAGATGCCGACAACTCTGATTTGTGATAAAGCTCTCACGCAAACACACACGCAGACACACACTCGGTCTCTTTCTCCCTCTTTGTCTCTCGCTCTCATACACACACACACACCACCACCACCACCCCCGACAATTCTGCGAAAATGGCATTAATCCTAACCCTATCAGCCAGGGCCGGCACAAAGTTGAACAAGGCCCTAAGCAGAATTTGGTCCTCTGCCCCCCTAAGCCCCCCATCACTTCTGCTACCTTGGATTTAAGCACATCATATACCTTGTATTTTTTTCCATGCTTATGTTTTTACTTTTGTATTCTACATTTAACACTGTTTGCATTATAATTAACAAGAGAGACTGGAATATTTATTCAAAATTCCTTTTTGAATGTGCTCGTTTTAACAATTTTTTTTTATTTTATTTTTTTTAATAGCAGGATTGTCTGTTAAAACGATCAAACTTGCTCCAGATTACCAGTAAAGCCACATGTCTTGGCCTGTTTTTTCTATTTTTTTTCAACATATTACGTAGGTGAATTACACCTTACCAAAGATTAGCTTCTACATGCACATGGCTCTAGTGACCTAACTTAAGGCAACTAAAGTTATATCAGTAGTTGTGAAAGTATTTTATTTTATTTTTTTTTCAGTTCACACTCTAGCAGCAAAAATTATCAATAACATTATATGTGATGACTATTTTATTCATTTATTTGTTTATTGTTATTTTGTTTTTGTTTCATTTATTTATGGTCTAAATTGGAAGTTGGGGTTTTCCTAGTTGGTATCATTGGCCAGCAGGGGGCTCTTCTATAGCTTAGACCAGCTCTGAGTTCAGTTTAAGAAAAAAGAAATGACTTGCTTAGAAAATGTAAACATTGCTCCTTGTGCTCCTCATACATACTTGAAGTTTAAATTATCTTTTAACCCCATATTTATCCTTTTGCCTCCTTGAAAATAAAATTTCCCATCCATTTCCTGCTGCTTTAGAAGCACACAATTTTTGGGTGCTGCTTTAAGTTTTGTTCACGGATTAATAAAAAAAAAAGAAAGAAAGAAAGAAAGAAAAGCACTTATATTTTCTGAAGCGACAGTGAAAAGTTATTGACTGAACTCTGGTCTCACTAGCTGATATTCCTTTGGGATTTTCTCTGAATGTGAAAATCCTTCTATTGAAATGATACAATGGGGAGAGGGAGCTCTGGGAGGGAGGGAGCAGGGGGAGAACTGAAGGAATTCTGAAAACTAAACAGCTCCAGCTCTCCATCGCCCTGAAAGAGGAGATGGTGGAAGAGGTGGCCTAAATTTAAACATTTCCTCTTTGTCCTGTTTTGGGCCCATTGTCATCGCATGGCGTTCTCCCCTCCTGCACAGGAAGGAGTGGATCTGACATCAACGCTCTCGGCCTGACAATGCCAGGAAGTCTGTCTGACTGTATGTAAATATCTCCGGGTGTCCATGCTTCCCCTGCTTGCCCATGGAGAGGCTCTGCGCTCCTGCCTTGTCCCTTGGAGCAGCTATCACACAGTTACGGGCTCGCTGGTAGTTGTGGCAAGGCAGTGATTTACACGCCACACTTCCCCGATAACTCACTCGCAAACCCTCGCCGCAAATTACAGCGACGACGACCTTTTCTGTGATGGAGCATTTTAGTGTACGGTCTACAGTGGTTTGGGTTTATTATTCAAACAGATAAAATGTTTTGCAGTTTCAGTTTTGTCTTGCTTGAGCTCATGTGGTCATTTTCTGTCATTGTTTTACTGTGACTCACTGTTTATTGCTCTCTGGTCTTAGATTCTTCCCTTGTTCCCCTTCTTACACCCACATACGAAATTACTAAGTGACTTCTTCAGCCCAAATGCTTGGTTTATGCCATTGGCACTGAAAGTAAGCAGCTTTAAATAAGTTTTGCCCCATGGTCAATTTTATATTTAGTGCAAGCTAGTGCTAGCTATGCTCAACATTCTCAATCAATCAAGTTTAATTCCAGAAACAAGGCATTTCAAAATGCTTTGCATTGTGGAAACACAAAAATAAAAAAAATTGGTGGTAAGGTAATTTTATTTATATAGCATATTTTCAGCAACAAGGTAATTCAAAGTGCTTTGCATGAACTAAAAGGAAATACAAACAAAATTCCATTTCAAACTTATTCTTGTGGTGTTTATTTAAATATAATTAAATTGTTCAATTAGAAAGCTTTGAAGTATTTAAACCAGCTTGTGTTTAGCGGTAAAGGAAAGAGTCATTCTCAAGGTTTTCCAATCCAATTTCAAAGTTGCTTTCAAAGCATCTACCGGGTAGATTTGGTCCTCCAAAGGATGCAGCTCTTGAACTCGGACACTCCTTAATTGTTTAAATCTAGATTTAAAGGAAAAATAGAAATATTCCAGGTTTTGCGATTGAGTTTGGTTTGGATAATGAATGAATGTCATTTAACTAATAGTTAGGAGTGTGTATAAGACATGCGGTTGCATTTTGTTAGAGCAAGAGTTTAAGTTTGTTCCCAGTTTTAAGTAGCTTAGCTATCGCTAATGCTAAAGATAAACATGCTAGCTTCTGAGGCAGTTTTAGCTAATTAAAAACAGATCTTATTCATGTTTATTAGGAAAATCGTTCAGGTGTTCAGCTGATCAATATAATTGCAATCCAGCTCATTTTATTATTTTAACAGTAAAACAATTAGATTAGCAGAATGTGATCAATTAGCTAAGAATCTAACAAACTTATTTGAGTAGATTGATTGTGGATTTAAAAATAGATTTAAAAATGTAACTACCTTATATCAGTTTGCTGTTAAACTTGCATTATTTACATCAGAAATATTTAAAATCTGCGACCATAAAACATACATAAATTGTTCCACTAATTATATTGGTTAAATTCTAGCAATTTGTCTGGTGAAATTGGATTATTTTACTAACCCAAACTGTGTTAGTAAGATGGCTTGATTTAGGCTGAGCAGTTTTTAACAGTGTATTCACTTCCTCTGAAGACCGAGCAGACTTCATGTTGTCCTCTGGCCTTGACAGAAGACATCCTGGCCCCCTCAGGCCAGGTGTTCATCTCAAAGTTACACTTTCAAGATACATCTACATTGAACAACTACTTCTCAAACTAGCAAGCGTCCGAGAAACACAAAAGCTGCAGTGACCCACATAAAAGTCACTAATCGACAGAGAAAGACGCCAAGATCTGGGTGTCTGAGTCAACATGTTTTGTTGACATACGGTGAGTGTACTCCACCGCCTATTTACTATGCGAGTGTCGAACATGCCAAACAGAGCTCTTTGAAATGATGTCATCGGCCTCTCAATTTCAGAACAATCGACCCCTTCCTCCTTTTCCTATGACACGGCCTGTACTCCGCAGGCCCGGTGGAGATTATCGGAGACAAACACTGGCCGAGTTAGGGCCCAGCTGTAATTATTTCACCAGTCTTTGTCAAAGCTGCTGAGTGAAAACAGGCTGCCGTGAAAAAGCCAGCCAGCCAGACAGGGAGGGAGGGAGAGACGGAGGGAGGAGTAGAGAGCCAGGGGATGGGAATGGGGGGAGTAGTGGTGGTGATGGTGGTGGGTTGGGGTGGGGAGCTCAGATATGTTATGATATCAAATGAAAGGCTTACTAAAGCCTGGGAACTGCATTCAGGAGCTGGGAAACTCATGTGAGAACAGCTGGGAGGTCAGCTGAGTCTTGTTTTCAGTGCAGGTGTTTGGGAACACTCGGGCTGAAACGGAGTGTGGAATTTTACCACATGCGCTCGAGCTGGGAGGAATTCCTGATTCCCGTCTTCCTCGCGGGGAACTGAAGGCAAGAAATGCTCCAAACGTGGACACATCCCCACCTCTTATATTCTGTCACATTTAAGTCCGGACTTGCCCACACAACAAATTCTGCAGAGTTAAATCAACACTATGCCGAGTCTGTTTGGTCCTTATCGTAATTGGTGTTAATTTAACTCTTACAGAGTTACTTCAAACATAGTCTGAGTAGTAGTTAGAACTTTGTCAAACTAACTTGCTTAAATAAATCTGAAAAGAGTTAAATCAACACCAGTTCAGTTGATTTAACTCTGCAGAATTAAAGAAAATAATTATCAAAGAAGTAGTGGGCTGTAGCGCCAGAAAAGAGTCTAAGTTACCCTGACATTCCTGACATTCCCATTGGACTGACCTGCATACCTTCCTGACTTGGCTGCACAGGGCACCGAGCTCCACACACACACACACATACACACACTAATCTGAACCCATCCTACTGGTTCACACTTTGACATCTGACTCTTTGATCCCAAGTCTCAATCACTTTGGGTTAATCAATCAGTTTGAGTCTTTCAACCCATCCACCTAATGAAGCCCACACGACAGCAGGAGCATGTTTTTCCGTAATAAAGGGATGCCTCCTAAATTTATCTGAGAGACAGCAGGAGGGAAGAATGAAAAGAAGGAGAAGGGAGAGGACAGAGAGAACATGCATCTTTCTGAGCGTGTGTGTGTGTGTGTGTGTGTGTGTGTGTGTGTTGGGCATTCGGCTGGGGATTTTCAGCTTTTATCAGAAGGAATCTAAAAACAGGAAGGTGGGTTCCAATAAACAAGACGAGCGGAAGACAACCACAGTTCTACTTCCTGTTTCAGAGCGAGGGAGGAAACAGCAGATTTTTGAGGAATTTAAATCAGAACACACCACATAAATCTACATTACTTGGAAAAAATAAAATACTCATATGTGTCTATACGCCAAATATGACCAAACTTGGGGTGGGTAAACAGTGGTTGCTTGTGTGGTCTATACAGCAGAGCTTTTTCTCTTGTGGCCTTCAAAAAAAAAAAAGAAAGAAAGAAAAAAATCCCAAATCCAATGAGACAGATGTTTACTCCCCTCTCACCAACTCTGCATCCACAGGCAGATCCAAACTTGGCTGTGTTTGTGGGTCAGCATCACTAACAAAAACAAAACAAAAAAAAATGCAGCAGCCGGTCTCTGCAGCCTCTTCAGGAAGTTTCTGAGTGGGGAACCCAGGGGACTTTGTGATAAAGGGTGGGACTACAGTCAGGAGAAGAGACATGTAGCTGCTGAGAACAAAAGGAGATAAAACTTTTCTCTTTTTTTGATCTTCCTGTCGTCTTCTCGGTGGGACACAATGTCGGTTCTGACTGAGGGGGGATCTGAGGAGAGATAGGAGACAATTAGTGCTGTGATTGAAAGCAAACTTGTCTCCTGTTAGCTAATTTGTCTTTTGAAAAGCTTTTGATTTTTTTTAACAGAGCTGTCTGTTTTATCTGCTTGATGAATGTTGCCCTCTGACCGGATCATTGTGTCTGTTTAGAGGTGTTTTAGCTAAAGAATTCAAGCGCCGGAGATATTTTTTTTACCAGCGACAGATCGATAAGTGAATCCTTCGGGTGAGACAGGATTTAGGGTTCAGTGGATTTTTCAGGTCCTACTTCCAAACTTTTCCAGATTCACACTCGCTCGGTTCAGTTTTTATGAATATAACTAAAGAGTAACATGATTATCAATGCAAAAGTTCACTTTGAATTTACTGCGGAAAAATGCGAAGAGAGGAAACTTCAAACTGAAGGAATAAACAAAGGAAAAAGGGAAGAATGCAGAATTTAAAAAGTAATAAAAAGTAATAATAACTAAATAACTGAGTATAAAACTACCAAAGCTCTGAAGAAATCATGCTGGATCTCATTATGCACAGTGTGCTCCATTTGGTTCTTATTGTTTCCCAGCTGGATGTAAAGGCCCTCATACAACACTTCAGTCACTTGATCCAAATGTTGATCAAATTAACAAAGCAGTCTTCACAAAACCCCTCAAGATTTAGTTATTTATCTGTTTTCACACTCAGGATCTCATAAATCTATGTAAGTAGATGTTTGATCCAATATGAGACTGTGTTAAATTAAAATTTCACTTTTTTTCCCCCCAGATTTGTCTTTGAAGCAGAAATACAAGTGAGTAAAGGGAGACATCTAGAGGAGGGAACTGAAACTGCAAATAGTTACCTTCTTGATCAAGAAATGCAGACTGCTTATTCAACTTTACATGCATATGAGAAATCAATGTCGTTTCAGATTTATTTAAATTAAAATCGTCATTATTTTTACTGTCTAATAAATATATTTTTGCTGTTGTTTGAGCATTCTCTTTGAAGCGTCTCAAACTCAAAAGCTGCAGTTATGGATAACCTCCACATGACGGCACTGCAGCTCTTTCAAAAGAGCTGAAAAACCGGCTCTGACTCAAGTTGAACTGTGCATTACAAGGCAATCCTTTATTATTAAAAATCAGATTGAGCGTGCATTGGAGGATAGGGTCTATTTCAGGAATCATACCACACAGGCAAACACGGTTTTCAGCGGAATCAAATTTCATGAAATGAAACCGAAGGAACTTATCAAAAATGATAAAGTGAAATTGATCAAATTTGCTTGGAGGATTTTAATTAACTGGTAGAGCCTCGAGGTTTAGTTCGCTCTCCGATTGAATTATTGGCTACTGTAAGACAGGTTCAATGAGAAACCTCCAACCGTACCTGATAACGGGGCTGGGATTGTGCTCTGCTACCGGAGTTTGCACCAGCGCTAATGACTGAGGTGGCCTAAGGCGGGGAGGGAGCTCACTCTGTCGTGGAGGTGTAGTTACACATGCAGAGACTTTTTTAGATTTCGGCCTGGATATGTGCAACCAGGAATCCTCCCTCCTGGGATTCAGCCATCAGTCCCATGTTAGTCAATATATATCACAGCCGTCCTGCTCAAGCTGGGACCAGAGATACCGTTTTCTCTGTTTTTTTTTTTTTTTTGTGTTTTTTTTTTGGGAGAAAATTCGCCTTGAGCTAAAAAGTAATTTGATGTGAAAGTAAAGAATTAAACTTTGTGATGTGGGCAGCATTAGAGCTAGACGTGATAAAGGTTGCCAGCATCGATTGGATCTTTGTTACAAGGTGCCCGAGCCTGAGGATGTTCTGCAGAATGGGAGAATGTTCAATTTTTATAATGTTACACTCTGACCCTGTGAGATGATTTCTTTTGCTTTACGCAACTGCAAAGAGGTTGAGGTAAAAAAAAAAAAAAGGAGAGAAAAAAAGCATGATCCAACTCTTTTCTTTTCTTTTTTTTTTGCTGGCTATTTCTATAGAATCCATGGATGCCTAATTGCTACAAGCTGGGTAATGGCTTGGTTTAAATGATATACAAGTCAAGTGGATTTTTCTCTCCTTATAATGAGTGAATCAAATTGCTCTCATTCAATTGCTTTACAAATCAAAAGGCAATGAGTATTTTCTGTATATGTGATGCAAATTATCGCGCACAAAAACAACGTACATCCAGTTAAATTTGCTTTTTGTGTTGACGAAAGTGGACAATCCGACAGCCTCTTTCCGAAGTATATTAAGGCTTTCCGAAGATTCTTGACTCAACTGGGCAGAATTTCACATTTTTGATCACATTATAGACACAAATCTCAACTTTATGTGACACCACCAATATCAAGTAGTGCATATTTGTGAACAACTGCAAATCTGAAAGCCCAAACGAGAAGCTGCCGACACTGGAGGACCTGTACAGATCTACAGATCAGACGTAGAGGAGTCAGTTACCAGGGCAACCGATTGTTGCGCACGCCACAAATCTGGCCTTTTTGGAAGAGCGGCCAGATGCCACTCTTCATACGTTCTTCAGGGGATTTTTATAAAGAATGTTATTTAAAAAAAAAATAAAAATGTGACGATTGTTGCAGTTTATTTGGCAGTTTTAGAAAGTGTTCCTTATTTAGACTTGCTTTAACAAATATACTTGACCCACGTTGCATCTGTTTACGATTAAAAACAAAAATTCCAACAACTTGTGCAATATTGATTGTTATGTGAAGCTACCGTTGAAGAAACAACGGCTCTTATTTTAACGTCGAAGTGATTTAGAAAATGATTAAATAATCAGAACATTTTGAAGCCACAGGAGAAATGGTGGACGGCTCGCTTCTTTTGAGCTCGTTTACCTCGTCGCTCATTTCTCCCAAGATTTCAGCGACATTAGTGGCAAGAAGAAAGCCATTGTTCAAAAAGGAAAAATCTATAAAAGCATTGTGTTTGCAGTTTGCCACAAGCCATGTAGCGGACACAGCAAACATATGGAGGGAGGTGCTCTGATCAAATGAGACCTAAACTCACTTTTCTATCCTAAGCCGGAGGAGGCACACCAAAGAGAGCTTACAACTGTGATTTTGATGTGTTTTAGGTGAACTACGAAGGAAATGTAGAAACAGGAGTTAGTCAGAATGAAAATGGAAAATGGCTGAATAAAGTTTAAGTCTTGGGTTCCAACATTTTAGATAATCAGAATATCTGATAGCATCACTGTCTCCTAAATGTAACTCGACCTCTGGTTCCTGACTCATTACCAAACAGAAATCTTGTTCCATATTGAAGTCCACTAGTTTAAAAACCACAACAACAAATAATAGTTTCCCTTCGCTCTGACGAGTCTCATCACCTGATGGCATCCTTTAAATAACATTCTCCAAGCTCTAATTTTCATGTGTCCCTGTTTAAAACTCCCTTGGCTCCATTTTACTCCATAGAAAACAACACAATATGTTGAACTGTCTCTTCCTGCTCTGTGCTTTATCTAAAATACCCAGCTGCTTGTTTTCCTACGATGACAAGAGGCACTGTTCAAATTACCAATTCGAAGCCAGCTGATTGCGACCTGTTTTTTTTCCCGTTTCCGTTGCTCCTGACCTCTCCCACCTTCGGCTGCACCGTAAATAACTAGCTGTCTTGATTTTGTTGTGTCTCCCCTGATTTTGATTATTTCTTTCCTGCAGACTTTGAACATTTCTTTTGAATATATATATATATTGTCTTTGCTTGCAAATTCTGCTATTTATTAATTTTTTTTTTGCAATCTAGTATTGTCAGGGATACTTTTATAAGCGGGAACCAAAGAAGTGCTTTTTCCCCCATGTGCAACCAAGCGTGAGTTTGGAGACAAGATTTGATAGGCTGTTTCTGGGTGACTGTTGAAAGTTCATGTATCATTAGACAAGGGTGCTGATAATGAACAACAGCATAATGCTGTGAATATGTTATACCCATTCTGAGGCAAGCCATATTCTTAACCACTCTGCCATGAATAGACTTGTATAAGTCCATGCCCTTTCACCTATGGAGAGCGAAAAGTCCAGGATGTTCATTGCCACCACTGTCGCGTCTATAAGGTCTGAGATACTCTGTGTGTTTCCATCCACAAGCCTATAAAATCCCTGAATCAAATCTACTGCCTTGTTCCTACTCTTAATACCAGTTGAGTGTGAGCATATTTTGTAATAAAGAAAAAAACATTGGAATAAAAGTTAACTACATGTACTTTCAGTTGTTACGTTTTATTATTTTTTTCCAATCCACTCTTCAAATTCAATCTTTAAGAGCATTCCTCACATGGTTTTCACTCTGTCCACTAAAATGTAATCATCAGGTTGCTGTGAACTGCCTTTTGTTCCCCCCCACCTCTCTAAGTCATAATGGCATTTTCCTGTTTCAACCTGCAGGCCACACACCGGTGCTGTCCGTATGTCTCCTAAACTCACCATAAGAGTACCAGCCGGTACAAAATCTACTTTACAAAAAGGTGATTTAGTTGTGCAGCTACACACACACACACACACACACACACACACACACACACACACACACACCTGTACTCTTCATTAAAATAATATAAATATATATTTTGACCTGCACTTTCCTGAGATCATTGTCCAGACAAATAAGTAGATCTGCGGTGCTACTTTCTTTTTTAAAACCACCTTGATAAGCCTCTAATAAGTTATTACCTCCTGAGAAGAGCCATCAGCCTTTCATTACTCAGCCAGGCAAGGAGCTGATGAGCTTCACACATCTCTCTTCAAAGGACGTAACCCTGCCCACAGATGAGGAGAAGGAAAAAGCAGAACAAAACGAAAGTCAAACTCACCGGGATAATGATGCAGTAAACAGGTAATTCTATGAAGAAGGTTCGGGAAAAAATCCAATGAAAAATTTATATATTTTTTGGAAGCATTCTTCATCACTAAATGGGCAGTACTGTGCATTTTCCGTGTCATTTTATAGCACAATCAAATAACAATGCTATTGCTTTAAAAAATACTAAATAAAACATAGCTTGAACAGAAATTGGGCCTCTGTCTCTTTAAGAAATTCCCGCCCTTTCAAATGCTACTTTCAGCGCATCAACATGATGTTTCTCCCTTAAGACTTCAATGGAGAAACTACTTCTCAGTGGTGCACTGAGAAGTAGTTCGTATAATAAGCTTCCGAATGGCAAAGGATTTCTTCTCAAACATGCATGAAAATCGAAGCAGCTCTCCAGGTATGTTTTTGATGAGGTAATATCACAATAACATAAAAATAGTTGATTTTACATAACACCCTCCTTTTAAATGTTGTTAAAAAAAACCCTCCACCAATAAGTTAGGACTTCCTCAGTAATGGTTTTATTCAGCAATGCTAATTTCATTAACCAATAACAACGGAAAGGCTAGATTTCTGTGTCAATGTCATTTGTCCGCTTGGCTGTTTTTACATACCCAGCTGAAATTTCTCTCGACATGAGCCGCATTTGTCGACGTGACCCTATGTGGCTCCACGCACCAATATAGTCACATCTATCCGAAAGATAGCAACATCAGTGGAGACTCGCGCTCATTAGTATTCGTGTGCCCCGTTTCTATTTATCCATTTACCTGTGTGTGCACGTCCGTGTTTTAATGCATGCCTCTGAGAGTGCGGAGAACGTGAGCGAAAAAAAAAAAAAAATCTGGTTATTAAGGGGAAAACCGCTGAAGAGGTTATAGGGCCCAACACTGCAAGCCGAAGCCGCTTTTGCTTTCATGTCAGTAGCTGTCCAAGCCAAAAATGGCCAATTACCATCATTTCTCTGCTTGTGGTGGTAATGTCAGCGAGATGGACAGAGAGAGAGAGAGAGGCGATGGGGGAGAGCTGCTGAGAGGAGCAGGAGGAGATGAGTTGGAGGCAGGCGAGATAAGCCAGGAAATAAAACCATATTTCCACAGCATGGAAATCGGACAACATCCACCATGACAGAAGGTGAACTCATCATCTGCAAAGGAAATAGATTCAATTAGACGAGTCCCTCTGCTGTGTAAATATACACAGATGCTGTTTTTATGGTAACAATGAGTGGAAGTGCAATGTTTCAGAGCCTCTTGACATGAAATATAATATGTACTAAGGAATAAAGAAAGAAAGGGAGAGAGAAAGAAAGAATATTTCAAATGATCTCAATATCATTTTTGCTTATTTAGAAAATCTTAACAAATGTAATAATTAACTTAATATTGGCTTTTAATGTCTTTTCAGTGGAATGATAGGACATTTAAAAATAAATAAATAAAATCGTAAACACAGACTTTGTCATTAGACAGATATTTTGGCCACAGTCGCAGTTTGTTGCCATTTTTTGATCTTAGATAAAAGGAAGCATTTTAAACAAGATAATTTTCATGACCAGCTTATTGCAATGTAGCGAACACTTTAACTTAAATCAACCTTTGACGGGCTGAGCCATGACTCTTGATGTCTCCTAACCAGGAAGTGCACGCTTTTAGGTGTATTCTATCCGACTGAAAGGGACTATCGTTCTCCTGTCAGACCTCATCTGCAACGCTCCCTGTCACAGATGATTGCTTTGGAAACCTTGGAAACCCAAAATAGGGTCTGAAGTTTTTTTTTTTTTTTTTTTTTTTAATTATTATTATTTGTTTAGTCTCAGAGAAAGAAACAGCGGTTTCAAAGCTATCAGATAGCATATCTCAAACTGGAAGCAGCCTGCTTCTCCGTTCAAGGTCTCACTCAGTTATTTTCGATGAAGAAAAGACACGTTCTCACAAAAATACCTATTTAAAGTTATATCTAATCATGATTTAATTTTGGAGTTGTATGCTAATTTGTAAACTAGCAAATTATACTTGCAGGAATATTTTCACATGGCATCTTAGCAGCATCTTGGCTATTACTCCTCAAGGTTAACGGTGAGAAATATAGATTCATCGCAAACGTCTTCTCAGAAGCCTCGGTCAGAAGTATTTGTCAGAAAACTAATCCCAGTTTGATCAAAGTAAAGAAAGTAAAGTGTTACCTAAAACATGATTATTTCCTACTCCAAAGCTCCACACCCCTCTGGTTCTGTACTGTTGTAAATGGACCCCTGGAGGTACTTGGGCTGCCTTCAGTCGTACCCAGAGGAATATTTGCATTGACTAGAAAAATTCCTGAAGATATTTTGATTGTAACTTCCTCTTGTGTATTATTTTCCCTCCATATGAGGAGTTGCTTTGTTGATTTAAACCCAACATGCATCAGGTTAGACTTAGTGTGCGTCTTTGTGTCTGTTACATAATCTTTTGTGAAACAACAGTCATCCGTAAGTGTGTTAATCTGAGTCCCCTGTTTGAAAATACACCACAGAAATGAAAGCAAAGTCACATTTGACCTGTGTTTCTGAATCTGACTGGCATCATTTTAAAACGGCAAAAAAAATGTTTCTTGTTTTGATGTGTTTTTCCATGGATTTCATCAAGCCTTTAACAAACAGAATTGGGCAGACACAATTCTGGCGGACAAAGATGCAAACAACTTTTTTCTCATCAAGGGAAGTCTGGTGCGGCAGTAAGAAGAGTTTTCTTACCAAAATAAATCCCATTATTTTAATTCCTAATTGTAAGAACCATTCTAAAGCCTCCTTATTTTCTCTAATAAGCTTTAAACGCAAATAGGAGTCATGAAATTTTCAAACAATTTTATGTACAGGTCTAGAAAGCAGCAACTGACACAAAGAGGAACTGCTCAAGCGTATTGACATTTGCATCACCTGAAACTTCGCAAAATAGCTTTCTAGATCTTCCAGCATGAATTTAAGTGAAGAACATTGAACCTGGAATGGTGGCTAATATCATGTTTAGTCTTCCGCTGATGTCAGAACTGAGAACGACGTCAAATCCAACGTATCTGTGTTGCCATTCGCAGCTGGAAAACCAGTTGAATCCTCGTATGGTTCTGGTGTAAGTCCGGGCTTAGCAACAACAACAACATATCTGTTTGTAGCAGCATTGAGATTATGTTGTACTTTGTGTATATTAATGATTAAGTAAGACTTTTTAGTAAGGCAGGCATATTTAAAAGTTGGGATTGTGTCGTCATGCGACATTTCCCCTTTCTGTTTTCTTCAAACTTGGAAAGGCCCTCTTTTGTTCTGACTTTGTTTTCGTGCCATTAAAGTACACGCTCTTTTAAAGTGTACATCAAGACGGTGTTACCTAGAAACCTCGGCATTTAGAGGAGTGCTACTTGTTATAAAGTTTGAAAATCACTACTCTGCAGAACTCCATTTCAACAACAACAACAACAAAACAAAAACAAAGCCTTGACCCTGCTGCAGCAAAGAGTTTGCTGGGTTCCATTCATAAAGCTACGGTGTCATCCATTTCCAGTTAAGGACCCGATCTATTACAGAGCGTAATTTCTGCCAGAGTCTGAGAAACAACCGTACGCTTCAAGGCATTGAACGGACCAGATGTCCAGTCTTCCCGCCAGGGTGACAGCGCTATCCCTGTTACGTCCATTCAGTTTGAGAAAACCGGACGGCCGAACTGCAGTTTACACCCGTATCTGGTAAAAATCCAAACAGCACCTGCATGTCATCCCAGATAACTGCAAACAAGCCCCCCAGAGAATCGGTTCCATTAGTGAGACTGACAGAGAAAGGTGACAAACAACTCAAACCGAAAGCTGACATCTCAAACAAACAGCAGCCTTTTTTCCCCTCCAAGTCTAGCATTACCAAGCCCTGCTGAGAAATAAACTCGAGGTCGTTTCCATGATAGCTCTGGAGAAAGCTCTGCCATACAGTCAAACGTGTAAAAAGAAAAGAAAAAAAAGTAGAGACTATCAAATTATTAGTAATAAGTTTGCAGTCCCTGCAAGCGAAGAAAAAAAAGGTACAGATACATATTCAGCTTTATTACAATGCATATGTTACTGTTAGTGTCTCAGATTTCCCCCCAGAGACTTTTCACTGATCTATGTCTCTTTTTAATCTTCGCTGGAGGTAAACGCTGTTATGGCTTAAAAAAAATAAAAATCACATTATCTATTATTCCTTTTAAAGGGTGCATGAATTAAATAGAAGCGCTGTTGTGTTTTCATTCAGCTTTCCTTAAATTTGGATAATAAATTTATCGCTTTATTGCGCCAATCTTTGGCAGATCATGTCGGTTTACAAGTGACAGCCAGTGCTCCTCTTGATACCGCACAAACAAGCTGCTGCTGCTACAAGCCGAGGGGAAAAAAAAAGAAAGATGACATTTTTCAGGTTAGATGAAAGATGGTGTGTGTTTTTTTTTCATCAGGACTGATAATGTAGTGCAAAGTGTTATGTGTGGGTGGCTTAGGTTTCTGCTGAAAAGAAATATCTTGAGTCTGCTGGATGACCTTTCATTCCCACGGCTAGACCTTACCAATGGACTTCGCTCAGAATGGACAACGTTCTGTCTGACGGCTGAAAAGCGAGAGAGTAGAAGTGAGTGAGAGAGAGAAAACATGAGCGCATAAAGTGTCAGGAATGTTAATGAGAGATTAAAAAAAAGAGGAAAAAAAGCACAGATTCAATCATATGAGACATTCAGTTGATCATTCTTTATGGTCAGTCTAAAGCCTTGTTAATTCTCATTAGGTCTTTACAGCACACATAATGAAGGCTGAGATTATTTTCATTTGATTAAATCTGATGCCGCTTTGCCCAGGCTGAGATAACAATGAGGGTTGCATGTCTCACTGCCTCCATCTGTCCTCCACCAACATGTCTGGGAACACAACATCTCCAGAACGGTTAATCTGCCTTATTTACTTCTCCCAATATGGCTGCTTTGTCACACACATCATTTGTCCTGCAGGATAAATATTTCCCCAGCGTTGGTTCGCAATAAATGTTTGATTTATCCTCCGCCTGTTAAACTGGCCAATCTGCATATGGCGTGTTTGTCAGGAGGCATCCACTGTGACAATGTATACTATAATTATCGTCTAAGTGTGGCAGCCGAGCTGCACTTGTTTCATTGGTCTGCGGAGACCTGGGCGTGTGAACCGAGTTGCCGTTTATACATAATGATGGAATCATGTCTAACAAAGGGCTAATTTAACGGCGCAACAGTTTAACGTCGTCTGATTTCGTCGTAATGAACAAGATCTCCACTCGCTTTGGCCTCATCAAACGACGAGGAATCAGGGGCGAGTCAGAGGGGAAAGAGAAGGGAGAGGGAGATGAAGATCTGATTCATCGTTGAGCTATTTATGTTGCCGAAACAAAGAGGATTTGGATCAGGCCATTTAACTTAATGCTCTCTCTTCTTTGCTAACGGTCTGAAGATAATTAGTATACCTAATCAAAACACTTGTGTCTCCACTCCCCTGTTGTGCCATCTTCCCTCAGGGCCATTGTGAAATGTCTTCTGCTATAAAGACTCCTCCTTTCTTTCTTTTATGCTTCCACAGGATGTACAAGAGCACAATCTGATGTATTTTCCATCTGGAATGTTGATGTTTTTTTATCTTTTTTAGCTATAATATCTTCATTTTATTGTCCACCATTGTGAGGTAACAATCATCGTTTATATGAACACAGAAAATGTGCTTTTCAATATAGTGCAATGTTCACAAAGAGACTTAGGGACTTATTCACAAAAGGACCGCTCATCCATAAAACCTGTGAAAACCTCTGTTTGCATATTTGTCTGTAAAATGTCCAATTTACTTGTAGCATCTGTAAGAGTAAAATGACATCTGATTCTCAAACACCAGTGCTGTTTGTGACACAAATTTGGCATGAATTATCGGTGGTTCTTCTTCCGCAATAGAAGAAATAAAAAAAAAAACCTGTATTGTTGGTTTTACAAATGGAAGATAAGAATGGCTTAGTTGTAGGTATAATTACGCTTTGTTCCGGTGACGTTTTGCTGACATTGTTGCATATGAGATTTTCCAGAGTTTCCCCCAGTGTGTTATAACCCTGGTGGGGCAACAGACCTTACTTGCTCTCCCACCAGGCTAATAATTGTTTAATCATTTATTATGGGTTTTTCTATACACCACTAACAGTGATGGCAAAGACGGGTCAAAGAGACTCTTTGATGAAACGATTGTAAGCACAATGACAACATAGTTTGGTCAATATGTGAACACAAGAGGATGAAAGAAGTCAGGTGTCTTTTTTTATTCATCACTTCCTGTCTTCCTGTTTTCAAATTTCTTGCCAACTTTTAACATTTTTTAACCCAAAAACGCAGTAAGCTGATTGACCCAGCGCCTCTACCATCCGGCTTAGCAAGTTTTCTGGAGGAAATCCTGTTTTCCACGCAAACGCTTAAAAAACAGGAGTCTTCTTTTTGTTGTTCTATATTCAGAATACAAACCCTTTTAGAGCAGGTTTAATAAAATAAACAAAAAAATATTTATCTTATTTATTATGCGAAAATAACAAGATGCAATAACAGTAAAGAAAGGACAAATTATATTTTTTATTGGCAGTAATTCACAAATAACTATAGTAAACATTTGTATTTAATGGGATGCAAAATTGCTAACATTTGCTGTGCATTTAATTTTTGTCAGTTTTTAAAGTGCCAAATTACAAAAGATCTCTAAACAAACACCAAAAAATGCAGTTAGAGCAGGTGAAATAAGAAGTGAACACATCAAGGCTTTTCTAGTATGTCTTAAAATATTTTTTTATTGACATGAAATTCAAACCACAAGCCTATATAATCCACAGACAAAAATAAATCACAAATAAAGCTAAATAAAATGCACTGTGAATATATTTTGAACACAGGTACATAAATGCACAAACAGATTGTGAAACACTAATCCTTTCTTTGTAATGACAACTTCAAGATGCCTCCAGTTCAGAGAAACTAGACACATACAGGTGAGATCTTAATTATTTCCCTTCCCACAAACTCTATTCAAATTTTTATGGTCCTGTGGTTTTTCTATGCACTCTTAATTTTCAGTTCTTTACATGGATTTCCATTGTGTACTTGAATAGCTTACTTATCCTCTGTTCATGTAATTAAGAGTTGTCTTAGTGTATTTAGAGAACATAAACTTTCTCAGTAATCCAAGCCCATTTATTCTCCTGACTCTTTTTAAGAGTTTTCTGGTACATTTGCTCATGCTGTAAAACAGCCCAGATCATAGTTTGCCCGCCTGCAATCTTTAATCTTGGCATTGTGTCTTTAGGGGGATGAGCAGAGCCATTTATCCTCAAAACAGGATGTGTCTGAACAGATTCAAAGATTGTAGTTTGGCCTCATCTGACCACACTATATTTCCCCAGTACTTCTTTTTGGTTGCTTAAATCTTCTGCTGAAAACTTTATAAATGTGGTTTATGGCAAAAAAAATTATGTTCTTTCTACTTCCAGATTATGGCTCCAGTGGTGTTCACTGGAACATGCAACCACAACCATTGGTGTTGGACCTGAGTGAGTACAAACTCAAACAAATATGGTGTTAATGAACGCTGCTATGTTTGTGCTGGTTTGTGAAGAAAAGACTTTTCATTTGTGCTGCTACCATTATAAAACTGTTCATTAAAAAAAGTGTCCAGGGGTCATCAGAGGTCAACCAGCCTCCCACATTTACAAAATTGGTCTCAATCAACTCGCCTATGTTTGTGCAAATTCCCTTATCGCAATCATAAAGTCACATTTAGACCCAATTACATATGTTGTAACTCATCCATCGTCCAGTTTCCTGTCTAATGAGGCAAAGCAGGATCCATCAAGGGTCTGACTTCGCAGCGATCTCTCCCTTTCAACAAGCGTGTGGCGACAGTAGAAAGGAATAACTCTTTTCACAGAAAGTAACCTCAAATACAACTCACCTAAGTGCTGGGCCATCTGCTGAGACTGACTGTAGAGATACATAATCCCTACAACAAAGAATCAGGTTTTAAGAAAGATTCAGAGGAAATTGTCAATATCAAAGTTTCACTGTAAACACAATGGACAGACTTCCTGTTTCCCCAGGAGTTGCACAAACGCTCCGATCAAGACGATAGATAAGTTGCCGTTGCCATAGTTCTTTTTTTATTTTTTATTTTTTTTAAGTGATTAGTCGCACACAAGCCACACAAGTGGAGAGGAATGTAATCTCTTTTTTATTACCAACCAAAAATGGTGGCAGTCTTACAGGAAGATCCAGTTTAAGTAAAATACTTTTGCTGCACAATATGTTAAAACACAACACGATATCCTGCTGTTTACTTTCCTAATGCCCTTATATGAAAGACCAATGAGATGGAAAGTTGGACTTAGCTCCAGTTTATTTTTGCAACAAGCCCTGTAATTGAGGCTGAATTTGTCTTAGTATCTTTGCAACACAGGCTGTCAGTGTTTATTTTAGACTTCACACATAATGAAGACATAGCAGGCGTAAATTTAAAGAGAGATGGTCAGGAGACAAGAACACTCGTTTCTCGTGTGAATTTAAAAGCAGAAATTAAAAAAAAAAAATACATCCATTCTTTCATACTCCAAAGACATGTTTGTAGACTGAATGTCAAATTAGTTTGGCCCAAACTCAAAGTTGTAAACATAACTAACTCCAGTGCATGAGAATGATCTTTCACTAACATAAAAAACAAACAGGGATTCGTCATATGAATGAATGAATTTCAAGCCTCGGTAAAAGAATATTGTGGTCAACCATATCAAATGCCACACTGACACGTCTAGCAGGACAGGTGTAGTCACGAGTCCTTTACCTGTGGCCACGGAAGATCATTAGTGACGTACATCTGTTACTGATTTAGAAATGCCAGCCCAGATTTAAAACTAAACTAAAATAAGTTGCTGTTCTGACAGCAGTGCCCTGAAACTTCAGCCGTCAGGACCATGGAGGTCACTGTGAAGGAAGACTTTAGTTGTTTCTCTCTGTCAGTTTTGTGACTGCCATGACAGTAGTTCATATTTAGATTGTGTTGTTGAGGAGAGCTGAAACCTGATGGTCACAGAGAAACAACACAAGAGGAAGAGGGTAAAAACAAGGGCTCGGTTCGTCAGCTGACTGATTCTAAGTAAAGTAGGAATCTAAAGTCCGAGGCATTTTATTTACTTATGAGGAAAGAGGAGATGACATGGATACAAAGTGTCTCTCTGAAGTGAAACTCAAATTTATTCTGCTCTTTAGGGAAAGTGTAGTTTCAGCAAACAAAACAACAGTGGTTTAGCTTTCTGTTAGAATCAAAAGAGTTTTACAAAACAGGTTCGGGAGGTTGTCAACCCAAACAGACATGCATTTGGAAAATAGTTGATGTTTTCATTAAGTTTATTCTCTGTCACTCGGCAGAATTTTCAGGTCAGCAAAAAAAAAAAAAAAAAAAAGATAAGTTTTTCCAAAAGATAGCGGCAACAATGTTTACAGCAGCCATTTAAAAAGATGGAGCAAGCCACTTGACTCCACTTGTCTCGTTCGATAAGGGGAAACACTTTTCCAGAAGGTCATAGTCGGCTGACCGTGGAATTATGAAATGCATCGCAGATTACACCCAATAACTCTTGAAGCATATTGTCACCTGGTGAGAGGAGACATGAGAGCTCACACCAAAACACCCACATAACTAAAACATATTTTTGCTGTTCTTATGTGCGAATTAACCCTTACTCCTAAGTGTGTTCTAAATTCAATCTGAAATTATTTAAAATATAATTTGAATAATTTCAAATTAGTTTAGGAAGCTAACTTTTCACTTTGAATCACTTTGAAACTTGTTTTGTTGTTGACAAAGATAACTTCCATCTTGCTTGTGTATGCGCTGCTCTCACCCTGCCCCACATAGCACATACAAGCTCAATCTTCCCTGTTTGCTGCAGAGAAACAACCTAACGTTAAAGGAAAACAATTTATCCGCCGTCATTAGTGGCCGTGCTAACTAGCCTTAGCATTTAGGACAGGCTCTATTGTGAGTAACTAGCTGTAGCGTAGCACAGAGCAACTGGGAAGGGTGTGAGCAGCGGTACACAACCTTGATTGACAGCGCTAAGGCCTTCCTTCTGGCTTTGATTGGTTGTTTTTGACCGGGAGCCGTCTGTTTCTGCAGATAGCTGTAGCACCTCAGAGAGGAGGCAGAAGAGCTTGATTTTTTTGTATCTTGTGTCATATTGTACCATCAGGACATAGTAACAGTTTTAAGAAAACAGTTTAAAATAAATAAATAAATGAATTATAAATGTTACCTATTGCAGAGCCGTTGATGAAGACACAAATAAAAAAAAAAAGAGGGAGCATGAAACTACGTTTCTCTTGAAATAATGCCGCTTTTTGTCTCCTTTCTAATGACACTCGACTCAGGAGGGTGGATATTGTCTGAGAGGAAAAGGATCATTATATGAGACCTCATCTCAATAAAACACAGCCTGTCATGGATTATAGATTAATTAGTTTGTCTTCACCTGAGACCAATGAATGAAATCCAGTGGTGAAAAAAGCCAATTTTACGCACCTCTGATTAAATAGTGTAAAATTACTTTTTAGAGATAAGAGCCCAGAGGAAATCGTTTTTCTTCCTGGGTTGCGCATCATGAAGTTACGTTTGCGATGCAAAGTGGGTTGATAAGACGAATTGGACTTGCAATTAAAGTAAGAAGAAGTTTCTGCCTGTGTGCGGCTCAGTAAGAGACGGCGGGCGATTGGAAAACGAAGCTGACGCGCACGGTGAGTTTCACATCAAATGTCTTCAGATGCAGTATCACATCTCCGCGGCTGTAACTGCACTATCAGGAAATGAATGGTGTTAAGTTACTTGCGTTGTGAGGTCTACATCTGATAGAGCTTTCCTTCCGCTTGAATGGAAGACATTTAGATACTAACAGATCAATAGCTTTACAGGAAAACATCTGTCCTTTGTGTGTTGTTATTATAGATATTCAGTAAATGAAGGAAGTAATGAGTCCGACTATGAAAGTTTTTACTTGCTTGTTATGTTAGGTTCTCCATGACTGTAATTTTCCCCCCAAAAAAGTAATTTAAGAGAAAATACGTCGGTACACCTGAACTGTTCTGAAACATTTGTGTTTGCCTTTTTTTCCCCATTTTTGTCCAGTATTTTAGAACTAAATTTTATACCACTGGAAAGCTTATTTCCCCTTAAATTGTGGCACTTTTGTAAGTTATATTAATTTGACAATTGTGTGTTCTGAATGTAAGACATTTGTCAAATCTTCTTCAGGTTTTTTTTGCCAAGTAGCTGTCGATTTTAAGCCCAATCATGCAGCTTAGTTTTCTTGTTTGTTTCCAGCATCTAAAATGAAATTTCTCTTGTTCTTACACCAACGCAATTCTGTAGAGCCCATGTTCAGCTCAACCTTTCCCCTTGGGAACAATTCACTTGAGTTATATAGAAGATTATTTCTCACCCATGTGTATGAATTCATTGAATTTCACAGCATGCCTGCTGCACAATTTACATGGTGGGCCGGCAACACTGTGAAATCACAGATGTAAGTCAAACAGCCACATCACGCTAAGCTTTCAACTCGGACATACTGAATTAGATGTAGGATTTCCAGGATCATAAACAGAAACTCTCCAGAGGACATTTTTCTTTTACAACAAAAAAACAAAACAAAAACAAAACAAAACAAAAAAAACACGAAAGTCCACTGTGAAACTCCCTCTTCAGCGCTAGTGGTACAATTTTTCCGTCAGATTGTCAAAGCTGTCAATAAGACTCAGCGCTCCTGTCAGCTTTTCTCGTCCTGTCTCAGCCTCGCTCATCAGTTGGTTGATGTGGCTATTTTAATTAATGGTACCAGACACCGCGAGCAGCAGTGATATTTCTGACGTCTTTCACAACAACAGGTGAAGACAGACCGAGGAGACTCTAGAGAGGCGGGTTTTTTTCTATGTTTATTTGCTTGGAAATGATGAAACCGAACTTAAGATCTGATGAGCAATCTGAAATGATGGATCTGACAGTAGGTTCGATGGTAGCTTTGGAATGAGCGGAAAGCTGTCAAAGAAAGTCCAGAGTGGGGAAAACGCAGGGCAGGTTTTACATTCATTTATGCTGATCACAAGTAAACTTGGTGTTGATGAAAGTATGAGTTACCATAGTTTTTTTTTTTGTCTGCTGGTTTTATGCCTTTTGGGTTAGGGTTAACTTATAAACTGCATAGTCAGACATTTTTGTTTTTTAGATTGGTCTTTTCAGTCAGGGTCCCTATAAGTCTTCCATTTTAAAATCCCATGTATTTCCAGACTTACATTTCTTGACATTTCAAGAATTCTTGTAACATTCTTGACAGTTTTGTGCAGATTTTATTACTTATATGGTCCACAAATCATAAAGCAAAAAAAATGGTGAAAACGTCTTAGATCAGCTACGATTGTTTTGTTTTTTTAAGCTATAGCTTAGTTAGTGGATTTATTTTGTTTGTAAAAGTAGACTTGTCATGTTTCTCCTCTAAACTCTGTACAGCTCAAAACTCCCAAATTCACTTAATGTATCGTGCTTTTCACGTTTCACTTTCATCAGTGACTTGATGTCCAAAAAGACAAATAAGTTGGACATAAACGTAAAATTACAGATCCTTTTGTTCCACAAAATTGAATAAAGTCAAACGTTTCTTCAGATTCAGTTTTTTTTTCTTCTATACTTGTTACTTTTTACATACAGTATTTTTATGAACAAAGAGCTGCCATGTTAATAGTTCTATATTTGAATTAGTACAGACTCATCTATGCAATTATTATTGTCAAAAAGTCGTTACTGAGCACGGTGTTGACTAGTCTGAAAGTCGACTAATTGGTACAAACCGTAGTCAATGCTGTGTTTATTCTTGAAGTCAAGTGTTGAAAAGCCGCCGAAGAATTAATTTACCTCTCCTGAAAGCGTATTATTATTCATGAGTCACCTTTCTGAGCTACATCACTGATCATCTAAAGAAGCCGTTGAGGCCAAAGCAAGGATCAAACCCGAACAAGGCGGCGAGAGCGACTGCGACAAACAAGCTCCAGAGAGACAGCAGACCTTGATAGGTCTCAGACATCGCCGGTGTCTGACAGGGTCTCTCCCTAAGGACCTTATTTATAAAACTTTTTGAAAAAGCCAGATCAAATGAGCTTTTCTGCTCCTCGTGCTTGATGATGGGAAATGATATCTAAATAAAATATGAAAAGTGAGTGGGCTTTATAGTTTTTTTCTTTCCCTCCTTCTTTTTCTTTTTTCGTGTGTTTATTTTCAGATGCGTGCCCAGGATTTGACAGCTGACGAGGCAGCGTGCGCATTTGAAAATGAAAAGTGCTAATCTAAAATCTCATGCATATTCAAACATTAAAGGTGGGGCGGCGGCGGCGACGGCTCTCGAAGAGGTTTCAGAGCGTTCCAGCTTTACTGACTTTTAGTCGCACACTTTCCAGTGGGCAAGCGCTCAACTTAAGAGACGCGTCATATGCTTTGCGAAGAACTCCTTTTCACAACATGTGCTCTTTTGGCGAGTTATCGGGCTCGTGGCCAGAAGAGCCAATGCAAAAAAAAAAAAAAGGTTTCAAAAATGTGAAAAATATAATTATCTTTCATTTAGTTTAGTCTCAAAAACGAGTTCCACCAGTGAGACTAGAGTGTTCCTTGCAGCTGGCGTGATTATGTACAATATGCACTCTGTGTGTGCGGATGAATAATTCAGAACCATGTGTGTTTGAGTACTTACATTTGTATGTGCATGTGTGGGTGTGCAGCCCTGGGAGACGGTATTAAGTGTAGATAGAGTTTTCGGAGTAGAACTGATCTCTCTGAGAGCTGGGTGGGTCTCTGGGCTCTTAGAGAAGAGCTTCAGGTCTTCTCCTCGCCATTCCCCCTTCAACTCCACTTCCACTTGCCTCAACCCCTTTAGCTTAAATGTCGCAGCGGCCTCGGGATAAGACGTGGACACACTTTGTTGGTCCCTGCAGCTGTGGTCTCCGTTTAAACCAAACCGGATTTAGAAGGACTTGAGAAAGAAAAGAGAACGATGCTTCCCCTTTCCGACTTTTAAAACCTGTGAAAATAAAGTTCGGTTCACGGCGCAGCGCGTCCGACAAGGACCTCGTTGCACGTCGTTTTCACCAGAGTGCGACATTGAGTTCTTACGATGCTTACGGTTTTCAGCGGTGTCCATGGGAGAGGGGAGGAATTGTTTTTGTCTTTTTTTCCCCTCCCTTTCTTGAATTTCACAGAGCAAAATTGCAGAGACAAGCAGACATTACCCTGCAAAGTCAAGACCCAACATTTGCAATGTGAATTGACATATTGATCTGGCTTAGCAGCTATTGGCAGAAAGAGTAAAGCGGACGGGGCAGAGTGTGTGGGTCCGCGGGAGCCCGGTGAGAGCCAGGCAGCATTATGCACACCCAGAGAATGAGGCTTAGCATATATTGAGTGTTTATGCTGCAGAATAGAAAGTGTGGAGCACCTTTGCTTAAACTCACTGACTGTTAAATTGGGCTTAACTAAAAATCCCTCTTACACAAACAGAAAGCAAACCGTGGGTGTTTTTTTTTCTTCTTTTTTTCTCTTCCTTCCCTGTTTTGCATAAGATTTATTTTCATGTGGGCACTTTTGTAAACATGGCCTTTTTTTACTTATTGATAAGGGCTCTCTGTTTTACATGAAAATAAATACGCGGGTACATGAAAAAGATCAAGAATGAGCAGATGAAGGATAATGTGTTGAAAGAGGTGATCTGGAGGAGAGTGAAGGATATCCATTGTTTGTCTTCTTAAGGGCAGGGCACACACGAGGGATGGAGCTGGAGTGTATGTGGATTAACGCGAGACTCTGCGCTGAATATATAACCAACCCAAGGTCTTCTCTCCTTGGTTCTCCTCTCATCTCCTTCACTACGATGGCCATTATGAGAATAGGGAGACTGTGAAATACTTACATCCCCCAAGGTATTAGATTTGGACTCCCGTTGATGTGAAGATAGCACAAAATACATAAAATAAGTACGGAGCTTATGCAGCTCGCTTATAGGTCAAATTGTGATACTGTGGTTTGGGAAGATTTTTTTTTTCACAGGGTTCTTTTGAGCATCAACAGAAATAATGCAGCTGAGGCCACTTCATTAGGTACACCTGTGTTTTTACAAATAGTGCATCAGCCAAGCACAGTACAGCAAATCAATGCATTCAGGTATCTGGACATGATAACAGCAACTTGAAATTGATCAAAAATGGTGAAGAAAGTTACTTTGATCATTGCATATTGGTTGGTATCAGAATGATTAGTCTTAATATTACAGATACTAGTGATCTGGAATGGGACAGAAACAGAAAATATCCAGTGAACAGCAGCTGTTTGGGATGAAAATGCCTTTTTGGTGTAAGAGGAGAATGGAAAGTGATAATAAAAAAGGAGAGACTAGCTCAAAAAGCCATTCATTATGTCCACAGTATACAGAGTACCATCTCTGAATGCTCCATGGATCAAACCTTGAGGCGGATGAGCTACAGCAGCAGAAGGCCACACTGTGTGCCTCTAAATCTGATCTGTTCAGAACAGGAACCCGAGGCTGCACATCACACAGGGTCACCGAAAGTAGAACCGCTGCCTGGTCCAGTGATAGCACGTAAACAACTTAAACACATGGATCCATCCTGCTTTGTAGCAGTGGTTTATGTAGTTTGTGGTGGTAAAATTCACATTTTGCACATTTTTATACTCCCATTTGGCTATCAGCTGATTATACAAACGGAGCAAATGCTTAAGAAAAAATTTGGTGTGTGGAAAATAAGCCATTTCAAAAACCTCTGTATTGTTAAGTCATAATTAATAGGCACTATGCTGTTACTTTGTAACTGCACCAGAGCCCAGCTTCTCCCCTTGCAACGAAAGTAGAGCTTCAGGATGTCTGGCCAGCTTGTTTTACCACTGTACAATGGCTGCTGGAAAACACAGGTGTTTTATTTGTGACTTACCATTCGGAAACCACTTGCTGCATACTGATGCTTCTCAAAGATGTACTGCTGTGAAACTACGCATCTGTTTGCAAACATTTTCACGCGTAAACATTGAGTTAGGGGCGTGGCCAGCAGCAGCTTATTTGGATTTAAAGTGAAAAGAGGCCCAGAAGCAACTCATTCCTAAAGGAGCTCAAGGCAGAACTGACCAGACTAAACTCTCATTGTCACAGAAATATTTTGTGTGAAAAGATGTGCTGAACATGTTTTGTGTAGCCCTTAGACCTAATAGGTCACCTTTAAGGGATGGAGGATGATTTCTTGACACATTTCAGGTCCCCTAGTAACAACCGGGTAACTTTTAAACATCACAGCCTACCTGAGTATTGTTGCTGACCATGAAAAAATCTTTTTAATATTGTCTTAATCTCTTTGGAACAGTAGAACAGTGAGGATTTGTTTTTTTTGTGTGTGTGTGTCAATTTGTCTCAACTTGTCTGCCCTGATTGCTGCCAGCTGTGTCTCATGTTTACCTCTTGTGTATTTAATCCCACCTGTTCCTGGGTTTCCCCGTCGGATCCTTGTTGCTGCTGCCATACGTTGTGTTGCTGATTTGGATCTGGACCAGTGATTGAGCTCCTAGGTTTTGCTCACCTGTGCTGCCTGGACTTTTGTAAACGCCTGTTATTTTGACTAAATCATCAAATTCAGTAACTTGTGGCCTATTTCATATGTTAACAACCTCCACTCAAGAGTGTTTCTTTATGTTTAGCACGTACTCTTACGGGGGAAATAAATCAGACTGGATATTTTTAGCTTTTCAATTGGCTGATATAAGCCCCAGACTCATCTAAGATGAAAAGCTGAGTTGGGCAATATATTTTTGGACAACAACAATGCAACAAAACACCTTTCCCTTCGCAACAACGGCGTTTCATGAAACAAACCTTAATATATGATGTGGAGTGACATATAAAGTAGACTAAATGGCACGCAACAGACGAGCAGTCACTCCAGTGTTACTGGATCCAGCAGCACAAGGCGGCTCGGCTCGTCTTTAGTTTTTCATACAAAGAGACATGCTGTTGCCTTGTAGCATCAAATACACTCCAATGAACACCTGAAACATATTCGTGCCTCGCATTGGAATTGTCTGGCTTCTCTTATTTTCCGGCAATTATGAGCTTAACACAGTAAATCTGTGCTTCGGCTGTGTACAGCACACAGATTGCATTAGTAACAAGAAACATAAGCAATGACGTCAAATTACTTTAAATTTTATTTTCTTTTGGGCTTTTTGGAGCAAAGTGTCCAACAGCTAAAACGAATGCATTAGCGTTTCAGCATAAAACAGGTCAAGCAGTGGCCAATTTTTCCACCCCCTCACTGACCTTGCGCTGATAAAGAGTCTGAGCAAATGATTGTGTTCGATTTGCGGGCTTGCAGCATGTAGCCTGGGAGCGATTTGGGCTTGATGACGAAATTTACTGCGCACAGATAAAATGTGTTCTCAGATTGGTCCGCTGGGGTTTGAATGGCTGCTAAACAAATGCAAACAAAGGTTTTATAGAAGGTAGCTCTGATGAAGGCAAACACATCATCAGCTGCCTGCACAAAAGGCCAGCTTGTAAAGAGTTATTTTCTCCTTTTCTGTACAAATAATTTTCAAAGCAACATTGTTCGAGGTGCACCTCTTTGCTGAATAGATCACAACGCATGATGTTAGTCGGGAGCCCTTAGCTACGATTTTGAACACACCAGGTATCTCCTCAGGCAGGAGACACATAGGTGCCTTAAAAAGCTCAGTGGATACCACAGGACCTGAAAAACATAAACTCAGACATCAAAAACAGCTAGCATGCTGCTTTGGTTTTTTCTCTCTCTCTCTCTCTCTCTCTCTTACCTCCTTTTAATTGCAGTTAGAAACTAAATCACTTGTTGTTGAGAAGCAATGAGTTTTTCTTAAACTTTTTGAGTTCTAGATGGTGTAAATGAGCCTTCATTGTCTGTGTATGTGGTTGAAGTGTTGAATGTGTCTTTTGTGGCAGCCATTTTGGGATCCTGCTAAAGAGAAGGCCCGCCTCAAACCCAGTTCTTTTGTAGGAAGAGCTGGAGTTTTACTGGTTGAAGCTTAAAGTGCGTAAAAAAGATATCATGATTTGTAAACGTTGCATCTGTATACATAAAATTATCTTTTGATAAATAATTGTTAGTGTTTACATTGTATATGAAAGTTAACTTTGTTTCTCATTTTGTCCTCACTCTGGTCATTGGTCGACGTAAATTGAGAAGGCGGGGCTTAACCGGTATGTAAGTGGCCTGCTGGACGGCAGCCATTTTGAAATCTGATGTGGTTCATGAGACTTGATCAACCAGCTTTGTTTGCTGTACAACCAAGTTTGACTGACTTCCTTTTCCACACCTTTCAGCGTAACACTTTTGTTGGAGTACTAATAAAAAATTTACCTAAGTTGAGACGGAAATTAAAAGTAGTACATCGGTCAAGAAAACCGGGAGAAAAGCTGGGAGAAAAGCTCCCAGCCTTGACTCATTGTCACCCACTGATGCCGTTTCTTCCTTAGAAGTATTTTGACTCCTTTTTTCACAGAACATCCGATAAGATCCAGTAGTTGTGGAGATCCTCTAATCCAGTTTGGTCCTTGTCAAATCCACTCGCTCGCTTGCTCTCCCTGCTGCTGACACAAACTCTGAGGACACAACGCTCTCTTACTGCCCCCACTCACTAGCGGCTGCAATGATAAGGAAGTAGTACGTGTTCTTCACTTCATCTCTCAGTGTACATTGATTGCTTAATCGCTGACAGCAAATCTTAACACCGTGACAAATTATTTCATTCAATAATTAGAATATTGTAGGCGGTTGCCTTGCATCCTTCAATATGAGTAATGGAGGAGATAACTTGTTAAAGCATCATCCTAATTTACACCAGTGATTATTTTCCTTTCTTTTTCACTAATTAGTAAAACTAGGAAAACAAAAATTGATTTTGTTACTTTCACTGACAAGAATAAGCCAAACTGATCATTGAATGGAGTCTACAGCCAGCATTTGGAAACTCATAGCAATGACTTAAAGCAATAGCAAGACCCTGCAGCACTCCTGATGATTCACAGGCTGCGTTTCTTCCTGCTTCAACCTTTTTCTGTTAAGTTGACACATCTGACCTCTCACTCTTGTTTCATATTTAACAGAAAGGTTTCTGAGAGGCACTGACTTTGCCGAGGGAACAAGTGTATTTCCTAGGTTGTAGAGTTATGGCTTTAATCTGGAATCTCACCTTAGCATTGTCTTTCTTTTTTTTTTCTTTTGTGAGAGCTGTTGTCTTAAAATGCAAGATCAATATACAGGCTAAGGTTCTTTTATTCATACTCTTTGTTTTCTTTAGCAGCCTTACAAAATGGCAGGCATTTTAAAAGGATGTGGCAAATTCTGTACATCACGGATTTGGAGTAACTCACATCAACAAAGTCAGAAGTTGAAGTAAAAACTAGTCATGCAAATGTAAGTTATTGTAGTTATGCTTCAGATGAGTCTAAAGGACTGCTGTTAAGACACCCCCAGCTGAGGAGGCATAGCTTAGTCTGAGTTTTACAACTAGGCTATTGATTTACTCATTATCATCTTCAGAGGCGATCCCCCTACTGGGGATCAAAGGACACGGCTCTATTCTCCTCTGTTTAGTTCTGTTCTGCTGCAAAAGAGATCTTGCCGTCGTTAAATAGGCCTGAAGCTTACACGGTCAGTGGCCTAACCAGGACATTTAAAAAGATTCCTGTGACTGTTCAGTTTCGAGAAGTAACATTTACCCCATAGCAATCAGAACGACAAGACAATGGGTATACGCTCTGAATTAACTTTAGAACTTTAAAGGGCGACTATCATATTTCAGAGTTTGAAAATTTAAAAAACGTTAAACATTTAGTAAAATTAGCAAGTTTCCTTTTTTAGTTATACAAAACCATTAACCTTTTTTAAAACCCACTTTTCTGAGTCAAAAGTTCCCTGGAGCAATGACTGTGTTTGGAAAGAGAAATGACTTTTATCCTTAATGGAAAGAAAAAGACTAGTGAAAAAACGTTGACTAGATGTGGTAACTTAATAGTGACACTATGTGTTATCTCATGATAATAAGCTGCAACTTTTATTTGTTTTTCTTTTAAGTGCCTGAGCCAAATGAAGGCGAAATTGTTCTAAGTAGCAAAGGCTTGAATTGATGATTTTGGGTAAAACAAGTTGCTAGAAGAAAACTATCTTTCATTTAAAGAGACTGATTGCTTTGACATCATTTCTGAAGAACTTCTTGACAACTGTGTCATCGTAAACCCTCGTAAGAAAAACCTGGACCAAATATGTGGCAAAATGTGAGACTCTCATAATCACACCCTGCTTACCAATAGTACTGGTGCATCAGATCCTGCTCAGAACCTGAACAGAGATTTAACTTAAACACCCAAAGACTTTTTTGTTTTTGTTTCACTTTTTCAGTTTTGTCAAACTATATTAACCACCATGAAAAAAATCTATGTAGACTGGTCTTACTGCCCTCAGACAATATTTCCCCTGATTTTCTCCTCCTTACTGGAAAAATGGGAATATAAATATAAATGTGACGTTACGACGTCACATTGGAGTTTGAGGTTCACTCACACAACTTGTTTTTCAATGACTATTGTTTGCCGCTGTCCGATACCGTATGCACCATCATCACTCCCTCTTAACTTGTGGCTTTGTTCTTGTTTTTTTCCATCAAGTATTTATTGAATTTGGACTTAAAAGTGAAAATTGTTATCACTTTTAAGTGATAACAATTATCGTAGTGAAGGAGATGTTATCGTGAGCTACAAGCCTGAAATCAAACAAATAAGAAAAGTTGTTAAAAAAAAAGATACATGGCTTTTAAACAGAGGAAGGCTCGGCTTTCCGTTTACCTGTTTTGCAGCTTATCATGAGTCGTGTTTTATCGATGCCGAAGTAAGTCTGAAATAAGTTGGGAATTAAGTTTTCTGTTCCTACAACTTTCGGAGCACATAACCTCTAGTTGTCTCTCCGCATTACAAGATTTTCACAATATATGAATGTGGATGTAGATATTGACAGACTCTGCCCGAGAATCAATGCGATATTCCTCTGTTTATGCTGATGGTATTAAAAGTCAGCACAAATCACATCAGGAAGGAAGTGTGTCATTGTTCTGTAATTGAAATTATGCAAATACTCACAAGGCAGGATTTTGTAATAACCACATTTATTCATATATTTCCTCTTTTTATTATATATTAGTCAACTCCGAGGCATGGACTTTTTTTTTTCTTAATATAATTTATGTGGTATTCATTATTTTCTGCCACCACCTTATGTTGCTTTTATTGCGTCAACTTGTAAACAGGGGGACACAGAAGACATAAGCGCATTCTATTGAACGACGAGCAGGGAAACAAAGTTAACAGTCAAAGAAGCTTTTCATGCATAAGTGTTGATTTCTCTGGGGATGCTCAGCAGGCACTTTTTCTCTCTCTCCCTATTCGATCCGCTCCTGCGCTGCAGTAAAGTCGGGCTCTGAAGAGACAGAAGAGAAATCCATACGCGCCTCTGTCTGGCCATTGATATTCTCCTTACTCTTTTCCTTTTCTGCACACCTTCATCACCCCATCTCTCATTCTCCCTTGTTCAAGCGTTCTCCGGCGGGTCCGCAGTGGCCAATCCATCCTCACGCCCTCCACCAGGCCAGGTCAGGACATCCGATATCCCATGGATCCACACTCCTCCTAAGCTGCCCGCGCCAGCGTAACGTCCTCCAGTGACCCGCCCACTCGTCCGCTCCATCTTGACCTCCTAACAATCTCGAAATCGTCTTCATTTCTCTTCTTAACTTCTCCAATCCGAAACGTTTGCTTTGGATTTATGTTTGCGGCACTTTCGACTTGTAAAATACGCATTTTCTTTTTTTTTTTATAGCATTTGTTTAAAAAGGAAACATTTGGATTCTTTTTAAGGAAAACATTTTCCATACAGTGAGTGATGTCAGACGTATCTGGATGCAATTGCCTCTTGTCATTCATTTCACAAAGTAAAATGATCACATTACAATAACTTGCCCTTGAAAATTCTTGAGTGACTTATTTTTCCGTCACGAGAGCCGCCTTGAGAGAGCTTCGAATCGTGTTTTTTGGTTCAGTATTTCACTTGGCCTCCATTGAAAGTGGAGCACTTTGCTGCCAGGATTCACCACTTGTACATCTGGGCTGACCTGGTTTTGTTTAGAGTTCAGCGTCGAGCCCGGAGCTGTGTGGTACAAGTCATGAGCTCTTCCTCGAGATGTGAGCAGCGATTGTTGGTGGGTAAATGGTTAACTCCCAAGCAGCAGCAGCAGCAGCAGCAGGTTGGCTGCGTTGTAAATCATAACTTCTCATTGTCTTCTTTCTCACTTGTGCCGTGCGCATTCACCGTGTGATTTGTGGACTGAGTTCTCCTTGCAGCTGTTTTTATGTGTGTCAAGGAAGCCTGAGGAGTATGGCAGGAAACACAGTCACACATGCTTCTGTGCTGAAAAGAAGAGAGCTATAGTGCTGTGCAGAAAGTATCTGGTCCTTTACAGATTCCTTGTTTGGTTTTTTTTTCCACATTTTTAGATCTACTTGGATTACAAATGTGCCAAAATCTGCCTGTATTCTGCTAATGTTGAAAAAATAAAATTTCACAATTGCAGTGTTAACTGTAAATGAGAAATAAAATAAAAATCACAAGTGAATCAGCTTGTTCGCACTATAAGTCATTAAAAATCATGGCAGCAACGGATGTAAACAGTTACATGAGAAATATTCATAATGTAGTCATGACGCCCCATCATCATCTGTGAGCCATCAGAGGACACGTCTGCATCTTATTCAGCTGTTGGAGTGACAAAGCTCCTATTCCTGAGAGTGGCTGCATATGCTTCTTCTCCAAGTAACTCCGCTCTATTGGCCCGGCCGTACTCCGCTCTACAAAAAGTGCATCACGTTTCCACCGGCCAGCTTGGACGGTAGCAGAGAAACATCTCCTTGTGTTGCGGTAACTCTTTCTACACCAAGAGTTGCTCTTGTGCTACCGAAATGTGGCGTCATTTGTGGAAACAATGGAAGAAGAGAGCCATGGATAGCATTGTCCCTGTGTTGTTGCTGTTTGTTAATCTTATGGGGATTCTCCTGAGATTGAACCCTAATCCCTCTGGAGGACCAGAAGTACTAGAACAGCTGGGCTCCGAAGCGGAGACATGACGGGGAAATCCGTGTCCACCTCCGTCTCGTCTTCAGCCTCCACACGTGAGGGGATAAATCCTTTCCAGAATACAGACCAGATAAATAAAACATACTCAGACTTGAAGACGCAGAGCTCAATTCATGCACGGCAACTTGACTATTTTGCCATTTACAGTTACTGTTTTATGGTTTGTTGGTTTGTTGTGATAACACACTGATACTAGCTCACCTTTGGGTGCATGCATGCAAAGACAAATGAAATCTTACCATGGAAAATGTCCTCCAACAGCGAGGTGGCAGAGTCCATGCCACCTTCCCGTCCACAACTAGCAGGGCGATGACCATAAATTGTGTCCGTAAGGTCGAACCACCGCCACTGCTTTCGATTGAACCCGCTCCGCCCGTTGTGGTCCTTTCACTTTTTAACCTTTTAAATTTTTCCTGGCACTGTCGCGATGTTCTTTTGTATCCAGTGCTGACCTTCCGTTTTTTTGCAACATCAACAAAAACTTTCTTGTTTCTTTTTGGGTTTCTTGCCCCCAGTAATTAAAGAAAGATTTGCACCTCACTGTTCCTCCAGTGAATATACTTTTGTGAGGACTCCAGTGCTGCTCTCTCCACAGTTCCAAAATTGTCGTTTTCTTCTCTCGTTAAGCTTGCATCTGACCAATTCTCTGACCAATCAGTGGTCAACAGCAGGACCTAAAGCTTGCATCATCCACAGCACTTACTCGGCCCTGACCAACTCCACTCCAAAGCAGGAACCGAAAAAGCATGTACCGGCCTAAAAAAGAAATGAAACGCTCACACAATGCAGGCCGAGTAGAGTGGAGCAGGATCCATTAGAGCCAGTGGAAAAGGGGCAATGTGCACCGTTTTGGGGAAATTTACGTGAAATACTTAAAAGCCTGTCAAAAAGGCCTGAAGAAAACAGAAAATGACCATTAAAACAGATGGAAAAACAGACTTTGCAGCTTTGCAGGTTCACACTCACCTTTTAGTATTTAACAATTAAAAAAAAAACTGAGGCCAACCTGCATTACCTTCCTGGATGTTTTGGTTTTCATTTGTGTTTTGACCATTTTGTTTTATGTTCAAAAGGTCTTGCCATATTCAGTTCAGTTCTCTGTGTTCGTTGTCATTAGAAAGGTGTTGCAATGAGTTAATTTCTTTAGGTTGAGATTTAAATTACTTCTTGTGTTCTGTTTTAGCTCATCCTCTAAATCAATGTTAACATATTTTACCTCTTAATTTGTAGCTCCATTGTGTCTAATTTAGGTCCCTTTTGTGCTAATTATTCACCTTTTCTCAATTTGACCCTTTCTGCTTCCCTCCACAGCTGTTCCAAATCATCCTAATTAACTCACTTCACCCTTCCCTTTCTTTTTAAAAGAAAAATACACCTGCTGTTATTACTTCAGTTCCTTTTAAAGTATACAAAAAATAAGCTTGTCAAAAGGTTATATTTGCAACAGACTTGACCATGCAAAGAAATCAATGACAATGAATACTGCTTAACCATCCCAAATGAGCATCCTATTTAGTAAAAATATTCTAGGCACTATTGTTTAATTATTTAAACTCTTATTTTATGTGTCTGCTTAACAATGAGACACAAAATATGAAGAAATTGTCTGCATGCAGGACTCTGGCTGAAGCTAATTTGCAACCCTCATCACTGGCTGGGCTTTAAAGATCAAGACATAAACAGAACTTGAATTTAAAAAAAATGCATTACTGCAAATGAAATGTGGAATCCATGAAAATAGTAAATAAATTTAAAGCAATAATTATTGACAAGTATCTGGTTAATTTCTACAACCAAAAGTAAGCTAATTGTCACATGCTCGCTGACATTTTAGCACTTTGAAAACATTGAATTTGTTTGTTCCACTGGTATGTTTGTAGTGTAAGTATGGACTGACCAAACATGTTTTTTGTGTGTGTGTGCGCGCGCGTGTGTGTGTGTGTGTCTTCAGCTGGTAAACCGTCCTCTGGGTCTGTTTACCAGTTGACAGTGATTTCTAGTGTCAGCTTGAAAGGAATTGCCTTATACATACCATTACCCCTTCATATCCACAGTAACCACAGCATTTGTCCTTGTAAACAGTAGGTGTCACTGCAGAGAATAGCTGCATCTATGAAACAAGTGACAGCAAAAGAGGCTAGATAGAGGGGGTACTTTTTATAT